>NW_027529934.1:9306502-9371009 GCF_008692635.1 Crocuta crocuta | reverse complement strand
CCAACACCCCCCCCCCCCCCCCAACCAAAATTCTGTCACTTGGGTGTTCTCAGGTGCTCTTTATCAATATGCAAGATGGTGGTTTATCTGTCCGTTCCTTTGTTCATTCATTCAACCAATATCTCAACACTACAGTGATATAATCTGAATAAGACAGACACAGTGCCTCATGTTAGGAGCTCATAGTACACTAGAAAAGAGTCTGAAATAAGCATTTGCCATATAATGTGACAAATGTACATTAAGAAGACACCAAGTGCTTCTTAAAAAAAGGGTAAGGGGAAAATGACAAGGGCACATGACATGGTCTGTGGAGATTGAGGACAATTTCCAGAGTCTGGAGAATGAATAAATGTTAGCTAGGAAAAGGGAAGGAAGGGCATTCTAAACAGAGAGAACACCAGAATGCTACTGATATCAGAGTGAAATTCTTTAAAGGATGCTAATCCTTTCCAATCAGCAACGCCCCACCCCCCAGTCTTTACCTCACTGAAATTTTCTTCATCTATAAGGTTTCCTGAGATTCCTAGATCAGGATTTCCATTAAGTGAATCAGGTGAATTTCTCAGATTCCAGGTCATAGAGGAAGAATTTGTAGTGAAGGATTTCAACTATTTCCTCTCCTGGGCTCCTGAGAAAGGATGGGCCTTTAAAATAGTTACTCACAGCTGTGGGAAAATAGGCAACCTCTGCCAAACACCCTACATTTGTAATCCAAGAACAAATTTAAATAATGTCATTTCTTCCCTGTATTTGGCCCCTCAGAGGGGTGATAAGCTTAAAGGACTGAAGTCACTTCCCTTCCCTTTCATGGAAACAATTTCATTTGGTAAGCTCTTCTCCCACCATCCCCTGCCTCTTTACGGCCTCATGCCAAGCTTCTCCTGACACAATGGGGTTTTCAAGGGAATAAAGAGAGACCCTGAAGTCAACAGTGAACACACTGTGGAAAACAATTGCCTGAAACAGAACTGCTTTGCAAACATTTTCTTGGAGATTTAAGAGCCCCATGAATGCAAACCCCATGAATGAAAGACTTTGAGGCCCTCAAGAAACTTGTTTCTTTCCTTCCTTCCTTCCTTTCTTCATCTTTCTTTCTTTCTCTTTCTTTCTTTCTTTCTTTCTTTCTTTCTTTCTCTTTCTTTTTCTTTCTTTCTTCCTTCCTTCCTTCCTTCCTTCCTTCTTTCCTTTCTTCCTTCCTTCCTTCCTTCCTCCTTCCTTCCTTCCTTCTTTTCTAAACTTACCTAGAGGTTCGTGTCCAGTATGGTGAAGGCAGGTTTGTTCTAGAACTGGGAGCCAAACAGAGCAGGCTAAATTGGTTGCAAAGTGTCTATGAGATTTTACAGGAGAAAGCTATCTTTGTATCAATTCTGCTCACTTTATCGTCTTAGAAGGGTTTGCCTTCCCATTCAAGTCGTCACCTTGAACAACGGAATCAGCAGCCAGTATAACACAAGGTTTAGAAGCCAGCCCGTCCTCCCTGCTTCATGAACACTGCTCCCGAGAAGCACGCCTCACACACAGGGTAAGGCAGGAGGAGGGCTAAGTGGTTCTGAAACACGCACATCTGGACACTACCCCAAACCTATTTGTGTATCTCAACACAGTGCTGTTCAGTTGGGGTTGACTGTCTTCCTGCCTGACGGATCACTCTGTAGGAACTTCAGTGAGGGCAGTCTCATGAGAGTCAGGCAATTGTTGTGTCTACCGGTTCAAGTTTCTGTAGTCATTTAACCTCAGAAAGGATCCTGGAGTGTGGGGACTTCCAGAAGGCAGGGGAAATCCTAAATTCAGATACCAGGAGTGAAAGCAGCTACTGTACAGTTGATAGGCCAAAACGGTGTAACATTTTGTACTCCTCCCCCCTCCCAGATTCATTCCCCAATAATAAAAGCCCACATCTACTGCTTATTATGTAGAAGGTACCATTCTAAGCACTATACATATTATAATTTGATTAATTCTCACAACAATCTTATCAGTATATCATTTTTACAGATGAAGAAATTGAAGTACAGAGAGATTAAGAAATGTGACAAGTATACACAGCAAGTCTGGTTCCAGAGTCCACGTTCTTAGTCCCTATGTATATTCTCTGTATTCAATAAATATTAAGTACCAACTATGTGCCAAACACTGTGAATACTATTGAGCATATATAGGTGAAGATGACAGAGGCCCTGCCCTTGAGGAACTTACATGCTAGTTTGGGAGACAGCAATATATGAAGATACAAGTACTTTCATGTACCTCATGACCAGAGGGGTCAAGGATATATTCCTTGGAGAGGTGGTACATAAGCACCTTTTCACACCAACACTGAAATGTAACTACAATGAAAGGTTTGATATCCAGAATATCCCCACCCCTGCCCCGTGGCTTGTCATGCACTGTAACTCAAATGGTCTTACTCTGGGCAACGTGGGGCTCTGGCAACAAGAGCCAATGGATAAAAATAAGAAGATACAAACTTGGTAGATTGCAGCCAGAGAGACTCCCTGATAAAAAGTTTGTGCCCCATGGCAATAGCCTGTTTGGTAAGCAGTGTCTCAAGGGCATAGGAAAACATTGATGTGATTCTGACAGGTTTTAATGTCCAAAGAAGCGATAAGAGCTTAGGAAATGGATGAAAACATCCAGGTTCCAAACAATCAGACTGTTCACAATTGGACCCCAATCAACAGCTTGAGGTACATGGAGCAGAGCTCAGCTGTGCAGAAAAGAAAGCCACAAAGAGTTTAGCAGAGTTTCAGGGCTCCATTTCAATAGGATGAAGTCAAGGGCAGGGCACAGCCTCCATGAGATCCTGGGATATTATATGAGAGACCTGAGATGGAAGCCCAGTCACATACACTGGGACAACACTCTGAGGAATGGAAGAAAGCTATGACCCAGTGGGTACATTGGTGTTTACTCCCACCAGACGCTGTAGAGCCAAGCTCTATGAAAGCAAGCTTGGTAGCATTTCTTGAGCAAAGGACGCTGTGTGCCCTGGCCAGGATTAGTTAAAGTCTGAAAAAGGAAACCAAATGTAGAATCAGATTGATTTAAACAACTTTGGTAGACAACTTCCTGACGGAATAAGAGTGTACAAATAGAGAGAGACAAACTTGAGTTTGAACGTTCCTCTGCCACCTACCAGCTATGTATTTTTGAGCATATGCCTTAACCTTTAATCTTCAAACTCCTTATGAAAAATATACCTTTGGCTGTGACAATGAAATATACTGATGACTTTGAAAGTGCCAACTAAATATAATTCTTGAGCCAGGGAAGGTGCTCAATCAATGATATTTTCCCTCCCCTATAGATCCCAAATGAATATTATACAGTCTCAAAATTCCATTTCCTGCTACTGATGATACATCTACTTTATTCATTCCAGCAAAAATACTTCAAGGCATTTTTATATATTAATAACTTCCTAAGCAGGACATTTCTATCCCTTTGCCTCATACTAAAATTTGTGGCAGAGCTTAAAAGAACTGCATTCAGAATCCCAAAGAAGAACCCCAGCTCTGTCATCGAACCATAGCCTTTAGGTTCAACAAAGAGCTGGCTCTAAAAAGATTACTGCAATGCACCCCTACTGCTCATCCAAATTGTCATCTACTTTTTTATTTGAATTCTCTCTCTTCCTGTGCTTCAGATGAGTGTGATTTAATCTCCAAAGCATGCATGATGAACACATTACTATTTCTTCCTCCAAGAATGCAATGTTACAATGCGGGCCCCCATTCCTGAGCTGGAGAGAGAGGAAGAGGTCATATGTCCAGTCTCCATACGGGCATTCACTAGTTTCCTTTCATACACAGAACATCTCTGTTCCACAGCCATGGATATCATTGCTTATCTTGGCAGCCTTCTCACAAATGTAAAACATTGGATACAGATAAGTCCAGTGGCATGGCCGATGACTCAATGTAAATTTAATCAGCAATGACCAAAAAAAAAAAAAAAGATCACCACTGCTAAGTGCTGTTTTATGGAGAACCAAATGAATCACCCTTGTATTCACAGACAACAATATTTTGGTGCATGTTACAATTTAGAGAAACATCATATTACCACAAAATAATGATATATGATCACATAAATACTATGAAAATGATTCATTAATCATCAGGTTTTTATTTCAACCCATGTCCAGCAGTCTGCCAGGGCTTTGGGTTTATAGTGCAGTAGAATTAAAATTAATGAACATGATCTCAAGAACAGACTGTCCAGTTGAAGTGAGAGAGTCCCCATCCTGAAAAAGGAACAACCCCACATAATTCCCCATTGAGCACAGACTAGCACAATCTAGATATAAAAGAGACCAAAGTGAACTAGAAGGTTTCAAAGTGTTCCAGGCTATCCTAACATTTCTAAAACACAAATCTTTTTTAAAAAAACACTTTTTAATAATGTTTTTATTTATTTTTGAGATAGAGAATGAGCAGGGGAGGGGCAGAGAGAGAGAGGGAGACAGAGAATCTGAAGCAGGCTCCAGGATTTGATGTGTCAGCACAGAGTCTGACATGGGGCTCAAACTCACAAACCACAAGATCATGATCTGAGCTGAAATGGGTTGCTTAACTAACTGAGCCACCCAGGCGTCCCCTAAAAAACAAATCTAACCATGTCACTAGCGCCACCTAAAACCGTTCAATGACTCTGCAAGACCCACAAGATAATTTCTGAATTTCTGAAGGGAGCACATACGACTTTTCACTATTTGGTCCCTGTCAGTTTCAACTCTTGTCTTTCCTTTTGTGCTACAAATGCTCTAAACCACAGTACATTCTCTCTAATACTGCTCCTTGCACACTCTTCCCTCTTCCAGGAATATTTTCTACCATTCCTCTTCTAAAATCCCATTTGCTGGGCTAATTTATGCTTTTCCTTTAGGAATGAACTCAAGGGGTGCCTGGGTGGCTCAGTTTATGGTTAAGTGTCTGACTTCAGCTCAGGTCATGATCTCACGGCTTATGGGTTGAAGCCCCGCATCAGGCTCTGTGCTGAATGCTTGCTCAGAGCCTGCTTCAGAGTCTGTGTCTCCTTCTCTCTCAGTGCCTCCCCGCTCATGCTCTGTCTCACTCTATCTCTCAAAAATAAATAAATGTAAAACAGAAAAAATTTTAAAAGAATGAACTCAAGTATTGGACTATTATATGATTAAGAAATAAACTTTTATTGTGTTAAGCCACTTAAAATTTTGACTGTGTTTGATGTAGAACTAGTGTTCCTCTAATATAGGTTTTATTACTTTAAACAACACACAGACTAACAGACAAAATCCAGGGCTGGTTCAAGAGAGAAAATCTACAGAGAATTCCACTGCAAAAAAAACTAGGACCCCAAAATGTTATTTCCTCCACATTAAGGTGAATTAAGAATGACATGCCCTCCACAACAGTACCAGGAAAGTTGCTTGTCTTAAAATATGAATAGGGGCTGCGGAGAGTTGGGCAGGGGGGAGTCATTTCTACTTGGAACTAATACCACAAATATACTCATCCACAGGCTTCCAGCCTGTATTCACATTGAGTAGTCTGAAAAACCTCAAGCTAAGAATTGACTTTAAAGTGATTTCTGGTTGGTAGTGCTCCCAGAAGCAAATGCAAATTCTCTATAGAGGAAACTTCCTTCATTCCAAGAAAAATTAATTCACAGTCAAAAATCATAAAACCCACAAAGAAACAAAACATCATGTGCAAAAGCCAACAAAAGAACACATAGCAGAATAAGACCCACAGTTATTAGCATTGCCAACTCAGAATATTATATTTAATATTACTTATTATGTTTAATATTGTTAAGAAACACTCCTCCATGAGTCTCTCTTGTTTCTTCATGTCTTGTCCTATATGCCGAAAGATCAAGGCCTGGCTGATCATTACCAGACCACTTTTCAGGCCTGTGTTTGCAGCCTATTGTCAACCTTAGAGGATAAGGTAATATCTCCCCCAAGGAGAAAGTGCAGGCTTACTTACTATCTACTATAAACTGGAAAGTTTCCCAAAGTCAGTAATCTTTTCTCATACAGGCAGTTACATAGGCCCTGGAGGAACTGTGACATAAGGAACCAAAACAAACATGCTGACACTCTTGCTACTATTTCTTCTATGCATAATAGTCTTTGTCTCTGAGACAAGAGTCTCATGTCTTCTTTCAGGATCTACACAACATTGGCAAGCTAACTTGCAAATAGCATACAATTTAATAACCTTTACAGTTCTTGACAAATAGTCTTTAAAAATAAAGATATGAAGAAAAAGCAAGACACTAAAAAATGACTAGAAAATTTAAAAAGAACAAAACGAAACTTCTAGAAGTAAGAGAACAATTGAGATTTAAAACTGCATGGTTGAGTTAAAGAGCAAATTAGATACAACTGAGAAAGAATTAGTTAATTAAAAGACAGATCTAAAATTAATCAGAACACAACACAGAAGAAAAAGGATAGCAACTCTAAAAAAAGCAGTAAAAGGACATAAGCAAAGAGTGACAAAAACAAACATAAATCTTGTTGGAGTTATAGAAGTAAAATGAAGCAAAAACAATTAGCAATCTGAAAAGAAAATTACAGAAATGTTTCCAGACTGATGAAAGATAACAATCCACATATTTGGGAATCCCTATGAATTCCAAGAGGTTAAATAAAAAGAAACTCTCACCTCAATACAGAAGAATATAACTACAAAACAGCAAAAATGTAGAGAAGATTAAAAAGTTAGAAAAGACATTAATCCAAAGAAATAAAAATTGGACTTTTAGCTGGTTTGCAACAGAAACAATGGAAGGTAGAGGACAATGGAACATTTGTAATATAAAGAAATCAATCTACATTTCTATACACACCCAAACTATCATTCTAAGAGTAGGCTCAAAATAAAGGCATCTTCAGTCCAAAAGAAAAAAGAAAAGAAAGACTTTTGCTATAGCTAGATTCTCAGAAAAGTAATTCTAAAGAAAGAGGAAAAAAAATTAGCTAAGATGGAATTGAGATATACCAAGAATTGATGAGTGAAGAATGAGATTCTATTTTATAGCAACTAGATTGAAAAAGTTAAGAAATCTGACAATTACAGAAGTTGGCAAGGATGTAGAATAATTGCTATGCACTGCTGGTGGGAGTATAAATTGGTACTGATTTGAAAGCAATATGACAATAACGTGCAAAACAGTACTTGCATGTACCCGACTACAAAATTCACCTAATCGGTATTAACCTAGAAAGATTCTCACACATGGAGGACTCTTACACCAGGGCACAGACATGTATCAGGATGTTCATAACAGACTGTTCATAATGCCAAAAAGCTAAATAATTAAAATATCCATGGATGTAACTATGAATAAATAAGTCATGGCATAACCACATATTGGCATATTATTCAACAGAGAAAATTAATGAATTTCTACCAAAAATCTTAGAAACATGTGAGTCACCAGAGAAGTCAGATCTAGATCATATATATATAAGACTATATAACTGGTTTATATAACTAAACAATATTGTTTGGGGACATATATATTTTCAATAAAAATGTTTAAACAGCTAAAGAATAGTCAAACATAGAGTTCAAGAAAATGGCTATCTTTTCAGGCAAAGGTTTCAAGGGGATAGAATTGGAAGAATCTACATATGAATGTGCTGTAAACTCACAAGTGTTTGTTTTTGTATCACACTCTATAACTTACATGCATATTATTTTGTAGACATCGAATATTACAATGTAAAGAAATTAATATTTGGTAAAAAAGGGAAAATAAAAAACTTCCTTAATCTTAGTTACAAAAATCTTACAACAAAGTGATAAAGGATAAACTATTGGTGAAAGAGTCAAAGTGAAATTCTGAAATATCCCTTTAAGGTTGATAATTAGACAAGATATTCACCGAATATCATGAAGATGTTGATACTCCCTGAATTAATCAACAAATTTATTTCAATTCTGATCGAATTCCCAGCAGACTTTGCTTTTTCTTTATATTCTCAGAACTTGACAAGCTCATCCTAACTTCATATTGAAAACATAATTTCTGCAAACAGCCAACACAATTTTGAAAAGCAGTAATTCAGTGGAAGGACATGTCCTATTAGATATCCATGTTTCCTTTAAGGCTAAAAGAGTTGAGGGAATATCACATCAGCAGAGAGAGGGTGTAAAGAAACAGGATACAGGAGAACATTACAAACTAAAGAAGAAATTATGGGCGTTCGAAAATGGTGCTAGGCTCTCAACAATAGCTAAAACATGGAAAGAGCCTAAGTGTCCATCAACAGACGAATGGATCAAGAAGATGTGGCTTATCTATACCATGGAATACTACATGGCAATGAGAAACAATGAAACCTGGCCATGTGTAGCAACATGGATGGACCTTGAGGGTGTTATGCTGAGCGAAATAAGTCAGGCAGAGAAGGACAAATATCATATGTTTGCACGTATAGGAGGATTAGGAGGAACTTAACTGAGGAACAAGGAGGAGAAGAAGGGGGGAAATGGTGGGGGAAAGGGAGAGAGGCAAACCATGAGAGACTCTTGAATGCTGACAAAAACTGAGGACTGATGGATGTGGGGGGGAGGGGGGATGGGCATGGAGGAGGGCACTTGTGGGGATGAGCACTGGGTGTTATGTGGAAACTAATTTGACAATAAACTATTTGTAAAAAAATAAAAAAAAAATGGTGCCAGGATAATTAATTATCCGTGTGGGAAAATTCATGTTAAAACAAGGAGATCCCGGGGCACCTGGGTGGCTTAGTCGGTTAAGCATCAGACTTTCGCTTAGGTCACGATCTCGCGGTTTGTGGGTTCAAGCCCCGCATCGGGCTCTGTGCTGACTGCCAGCTCAGAGCCTGGAGCCTGATTCGGAGTCTATGTCTCCCTCTCTCTCTGACCCTCCCCTGCTCACCCTGTCTCTCTCTCATTCTCTCCTAGAAATAAATAAAAATATTAAAAAAATAAATAAATAAAACAAGGAGATCCCATTTCAAAACAACCAGATCAGCCAATATTTGAAGGTCTGACAATATCAGTAACTGGTGAGGGTATGCGACAAGGGGAATTCTCAGACACTGCTAGTGGGGATAGAAATTCATGTCCCATCTTAGAAATCGATCTGATAATAACTAGTAAAACTGAATATTTTCATACTTTATAATACAGCAGGCCACTTGCAAGTATCTATGCTAAAGAAATGTATTCTACAACCTTGCATTGAAAAAAAATCCTAAAGGTTAATAAGAGAATAAGCAAATTTGATTCAATCAATAGAATATAAAAAGCAGTCAAAGGTGAATAAGTTAGAACTACAGATCTCAAGCACAGAAAACAGGCAAGATAGACACCAAATGTTAGTCAAAAAAATAAATAAATAAAAGCAAGCTATAGAAGTAAATATATAGTATAAAGCTTATACAAAACTTAAAAGATATAAATCAATACTACATATTGGATATGTGGATAACAGGGATATACTATATGTATGGAACTATGCATAAGAATGATGAATGCCAAATTCAGAAGAGGGATTACCTGGGGGAAAGGGGGACAAGAATAAAATTGGGTGTCAGAGCCAGCCTTAGGGTGAGGGAAGCAAGGCTCTTCAAAATATAAGGACACATCAACTGTCAAGTTTGTTCAAGTGCAGGACACAAACCTAACAGTGAGTGCTTCCTTAAGTTTGGTTCCCTCGGTACCTCACTTATCTGACCATAGGCGGGACATGTAGAGACTTCAACTGCTCTTTATGGAGTTTTATTCTTTAAAAGACAAACAAAACAAAACAAAACAAAAACAAAAACAAAAACCTGTTGGGCAGTTATTGCTATAGAGAGGGTTTACATTTGCTTGGGCGGTATGCACATGCTTAACACTGCAGTTGCTCTGTTATTTTCTTGAATTAGAACTGCCACAACATGTGGATATATGGAGATTTGGATTCCAAACACACAGGTGCTGTGAGGATTTGCTATAATGATTTCTCATGGAAGATTCTTTTTCCCTTTACAGAATAACCAGGAAAAAGACATGTGACTAAGCTTGGCAGTGAGCCCCTCTCTGCCATGGCTTTGCATCTTGAGCAGATACATGTAAGAATAAAGAAAGGGTTGGGGAAAGACTGGAATTTATACCAGGGGCAGTACCCTGAGCAGCTCTTGCTAACTTGGCTCCTATCTTCTTTCCAAGCCTAGTTTGTTTCCTTCCTTCCTTCCTTCCTTCCTTCCTTCCTTCCTTTCCTTATTTTATTTTATTAAAGTTTATTTATTTATTTTGAGAGAGAGAGAGAGAGTACATGCCAGCAGGGGGAGGGGCAGAGAAAGGAGGAGAGAGAGAGAATCCCAAGCAGACACTACACTGTCAGCAGAGAAGCTGATACGGGCCTTGATCTCATGAATTGTGAGATCATGACCTGAGCTGAAATCAAGACTGAGCTCACCCAGGTGCCCCTCCAAGCCTAGTTTTCATCAACCTCTCACCAATTCTGTGAGCCTCCCAATACCTTCCAGTAATTTCCCATTTTGCTTAAATTAGTCAGAGTTCATTTCTGTTGCCTGCAACCTGAAAGCCCTAACTGATACACTTGGCCACATGATGCCAAACAATGAATTTATGCAAGTCCACATGTTATGACTGATCTTTAGGAATTAACTTTCTCACTATGATTTGATTTCCCATTTAGGACTGGTGGGATTCTACAAGGAGAATGTCTACTTGGGTATTTGAAGAAGCCCTACCTCTCAGGGCCACCTGTTTTGGCTAAATCACTATGATGTCATTAATGTCAAAGGGACACACTCCTGACCTACTGTTCACTGGGTGTGGGTGTGCCAACGAACCCTGAACAAAACTTTGCCAAGATGCTCTGTGGTGCTAACTACACGAAGATTAGAATCTCAAGTCTCAGAAAATCCACCATTGTACCGAGTCATTTAGAGTTGTCTTACCTCCTCTGTCTTTAGAACTTCCCATATACGAGCATGACCCTCCACCAGCCAGTGTCCTGTGCTCTCTCCCTTGGTGGGAAGTTTGAATTTAGACACCACTTGAGTAGGCTCTCCCGCCGGCTTCTCCTCCATCTTGAAAGAGCCAGACAGGAGGCATTACGGACCTGTGTGGAAGAATAAAGTGCAATCCAGCTTAGAACGTGAATTACCATAAAAGAAAGATAAGAAGGCAAATTATCCTGCTTGATTTGTGGATGGTGAGACCATAGAAGACAGTGTCACAACAGGCGTCATCTTTTATGGCCACCTTTTATATTTTAAATATTCACTGCTGCTATTTTAAAGCAGGCTTCTGAAAGCAGGGATGCATTTTCAGAAAGGATGAAGTGATCAGAAATTTTAAAGCATTGTAAAAGGCATCACCTGCCCAGTATACCTCTTTGTCACTTTGCTCTGGCCCCCTCAGGAGGCAAGATGGAAACGGGCGGGTGTAAGACAAGCCTTCATGTTTCCATGCCATGTGTTGCATGTGGAAGAGCCTCTGGTGTCAGGACTTTTCCTCTTCAAACATCTAACGAGCACTCCTTGATATGAGGCTCCATGCAAGGCATGCACATATGATTTGGTAGTTGGGCTCTGAACCTTAAGAAGCTTAATGTCTCAGGGCAGAAGGAGCTGTAAACAAGTCATCATAGTTTGGTGTCTTACAGCATAGAGTGATAAATGCCACAATACTCAGCTTCTCGAACTGCAGTGGAATCATGGAGAAATATTCTCCTTGATATTTATTGGCTACATCGCTTTCCTGAGCCTCAGTTTCATCAGCAGCTGCTGCTGAAGACAGTATTTTTAAACTGACACCAATACTATAAGGTCTAACTTCCTTGACATCTTTCTGCCCGCCACTGGCTTCTTTGGAATCACATCGTGCCTGCTCAGTGCCATCCTGTCCTAAGGAATCTCCTTGCCTCCAAGTCATGCTCAATCTATCCTTCTCGGAATCCATTTTTTTTTTTTTAAGTGTATCTGATAAGGATGTTTTACCCACCTAAAACTTTTCCTAGAGAATAAAATCCCAACTTCTTAAAATGGCAACCACAGACCTTTATGTCTGGCTTCGTCCACTTACCCTTCTTCCGCCACACACTACTGCATCCTCAGCCACTGTTTCAGCCATTAGACGATATGTATGGATCTCAAAGATATCTGGTAACTTTAGCCTTTGTTTGTGATGTCTCTTCCCGCCCCTACACCAAGAATAAAGACCTTTCCTGCATGGTTACTCTCCCTATATACTTTGGACAGATTTCCACTGTGCCTCCTGTTACACTTTATTATATTTACCTGCTTCCAACCCTATTTCCGCCTTCTGGTCTTTTGAGCATCTTGACACTACAGATGGTATCATATAGAGGGTACATACTAGACAGATGTTTGATGAATTAGTTAATCCAGTGAATCATGAGGATCCAGAGAAAATGAGGCAGCAGACCCAATATATTCAAATAACAAATGTATTAAGTCAAATTACCTCTTCCCTTTCACTTTTTTATGGATTTAGTGGACTGTAGGCTTTCATTAGAAAGAGCCAAGTCTAACATTCATCATGCATCCCCAAGCAGCTGATAGTGCAAGCTGCAACTGCTCATTAGTTAACAGCTTCTAGTTTTCATGGAAATGTTTTCAAGGAATTGAGCATGTCTGCAAAAAGCAGGTCTTATGCTCACATAACCTACTGCCCAAATAAAAGTAAACAGAAATCGGCATTGATAAGCCGAGCGGGGTTGACTGGTTGAGGATCTGAGAAAAGCATCTTATGTGGCAGACTACTACTTCTCTGCCTCACATGTTGCATCTGGAAGCCACGGAAAGCAAGCCATCTGCTTGCAGAGAGCAGTGATGAGGAAACTGCTAACCCAAACCAGCATGCAATACTTGGAAACATGAAGCTCTGAATACAGTCTTCCTAGGAGCCAGGAAACAAAAGCTTTGTAATTAATGAACAAAGTTCATCTGAGAGGATATGCTAATAAATGATGCTGACACATACATGCAAGGAAATAAACAAAGGAAAGTCATGTGGAGGTTTCAGTCCAAAAAAAGGAAATTAAAATAAACAGGCAAAATGGAAACAGGCCAGATTAGTAGGGAAGGAAATTCCATCATTGTTATTGGAGATAATACTGTAAACAACAAATAATAAATCAAAACAAAGTGGAAAAACTACATAAAATGGCTTTGGCTCTATCCTTTGCATATCATGGAAACCTAAATGGACAAAACAGACAAACTACAAAGTAATCTCAGGGTGAACAATGGAACATCTGTAAGTGTAATGTATCCCAGTGACCCCATGGCTTTCACTCCACTGCTGCCCACAGCTGCTTTCTCATTGCTAGAGTGTGGGTGAGAGTTGGCAAATTTTCAGTGTCGGAGACTGAACTCTACTGTGTGCTGACTTCCCACAGACTGTTTCTTGCCCTGTTTGGGAAGAAGATGCAATTTTGAGTTTTAAACCATTATAAAGCACTGGGGAACTAAGGATGGAAGCAGAGAAGTAGTCAGCTCCTAGGAGGCTCTTCAAGCATTTTGAGATCCTCCACCCCATCTGAGACTTGAGGTCTTTTCACCCATCCTCAGTACATCTCCTCACTCATTTAAAAAAAAAAAAAAGACCTTATATGCAACATATATTTGAGCTCCTATTGCATACTAGCCGCTGTGCTAGGAATTTCCACATTATCTCTACTCCATACAATAACCCTGTGAGATAGACTTCACCATTTTACAGCAATGAAAACTTAGATGCAGAGCATCTAATACACTGCTAGAAAGTCGTAGAGTTCCTACATTTGTGCTTTCTCTCCTAGTTCAGCAGAACTTCAACCCTCACCCCCCAACCAGTCATCGCTGGTAGAATGAGGCCTCCTTCTCCAGCTCTTTCCCCCATGGATTACAGTGTCAGAGTTAACTGCTCCAATGGTACCAACTTGAGAGAGGATCACATCTGATGAGTACCCAGGTAAGAGTGGAAAAGATACAGAGAGGGAAACATCCTAGGAAAAAAACAGATCATTCCTTTCTTTTTTTTTTTTTTTGACTCCCATCTCAACTTCATTTTTATAAAGTAATCTCTAAACCCAACATGGGGCTCGAACTCACAACCCTGAGATTAAGAGTCACAAGCTCTACCGACTGAGCCAACTAGGCACACCACCCCCATCTCAACTTCTGACCAGGGCAGGCTTTATAGGTGTAACCATGCTCAGAAGAGCCCCGGGTTTGACTGAATGTTTTATCATTGCCTTGAACTTCTTAATTTTTGAACAAAGAGCCCTAGATTTTCATTTTGCACTGGGCCCCCAAATTATACAGATAACCATGCTGCTGATACACCTTTTTTCCTCTTCAAATCTAAAGTTCCACTCCACACTTTCTTTAAACAATTCATACATGTATAGGTTTCCTATTTCTCTAAAATGAGCTAGAAGTCTATATAGTGGGGCCATTGTCCATTAGAATTAAAACAAGAGGCATATGTAGACCCTCTACCTCTGATATGCTGCATAACTTAGAGTTGAACTCCTGCCTTCTTTTTAAAAATACATGGTCAAGGCTTACAAGCCACCTTCCATGCAAATACCACTAATATATGCCATTCAATGATTAAGATGAAATAACTATAAACCTAAAGGCAGAATTTTCAACTCCACTTAATAGTTGGTCTAAAATATCATAAGCCTATGAGCTTCTTTGGAACTCAGTTTTGAAAAATTATCATCCTAAAATACCTGATACCCAAAACAAACAAACAAACAAAAACTTGAACCACTGGATGATGAGATCACTCTAAGTTTGAGGTGGTGTGGAGAAAAACGCAAATATCTGGTCAGAGAACATAGAAGCAAAATTTAGCTGAAATTTTTAAAAAGAAAATCGCTGGAGAGATATCGTTTCTAATTGTAAAAGGGTCATGCTTGTAAACTGTCTCTACTTCATGAAACAGCAAAGTAAAATAAGAACAAGGAAGACAAGTCTGGTGCAATGGAAGAAAGAGCTTTCACTGGATGCTGAGCAACAATCTGCAGATGAGAAAAGCTATGTGAGGGCTCTGGAGGTCACTTTGCTTCAGATCCTAGAGCCCTAACATTCCCACCAAAGCCAAAAGGTTCTTCTTTTTCTTTTCTTTTTTCCCAGTTTGGTTAAATTCAAAAATCATTCTGACCAATACTTACAAATCTTAGCTGTCTTACAAGAAATTGATAGCAGTTACAAATAGGTGAAAATAACAACTTGTCATTATGATTATATAAATAATCAAAAAATAACTACATGATTATTATCAGTGAGAAAGTATGCATTTCCTCACATTAACTTCTTTAAATTTTGTGATTTTAAGGTCTGTATTTTCTCTTTAAAATATTTACATACTATGCTTATAAGTGTGTGTGTGTGTGTGTGTGTGTGTGTGTGTGTGTGTGTGTGTGTGTAATACCATTTCTCCCATTCCTTCAAAAATAGTCACTGACTGGAGGTCATGACATTTTCTATGGTCATAATAAGGGACCCAGTTGATGGCTTCATATCCTAAACAATCACTAAGTGCCAAGAGGAAATAAGCAGCTTCTCAGGGGCTAATCTTAAAAACATAAATACTAAGTGATAATCTAAAAACATAAAAATTTGCTATTACTAGTGTCTGTCCTTGCCATTTGATAAAAAATTATCCATATTTCTCATGGATACAAACTTTCTGAAGCATGGCTTTAAAAAACAAGGGCTACAGCACAATTTCACTGAAAACTGTATTTATTTTACTAATCCCCTTGCTGGACTTGGTTGGATAAATCAATCTCTACTTTATTGAATTTGACTTTCCCTCCTATCTCAGTAAATAATATATGAGACATCCCTCTAAATCATTATCTTTTTCCCTGTTTCTCCTCCTTACATATTTTTGGAAAGGACTATTCAGAACCCATTTAATATTCAGAACCTGGCTGGAATGGTTTGGTGTTTCTAGCCTTCATCTATTAGGGCCCTGCTTCTCTTCTGCCCCTGAAGATTCCATCATATGCATTAATCATACAGTATTTCTACTTTATTCCCTTTATACACATAAACCTTTGCTTCTGCCTGAAGAAATCTTTTGATTTTGTAACTTGATTCAGATTTCTTCTAATCTTGAAAATGTCTGGTATTTGCCCTGTTCCAGTCTTTTCCCATGATTACTTTTTGCCGTTTCTTTCCTCCTCCTTTCTCCCATTTTCATTCTTCTTCCTAATGAGCTCATGACCTCTCCAGATAAGACAGGCTTCTGTATCTGTGATTATTGTCAACTCTTCCACCTGAAAGTCTATGTATCAAGAACAGTCTTCAGATTTTAGTTTTATTTAGAGGGTTCAGAATGGCATCGTACAAAGAACACTGGAATTCCAGTCAGAAGACCATTGTTCAAATCATGAGACTACAGTAAGTCCTCTATGTAATCCTTGGACAAACCATTTCACTGTTCTCAGCCTCAGTTTCCTCATCTTTAACATGAATAAATAGACTATAAGACAGCTGAGACCCCCCTACTGATATAAAATACTCACCTCCCCCCAAATGTGGAGAGCAAAACTAATAAGCACCAAAGTATTTTTCTAGTAGAACTGAGGGATTTATACTATTAAACACAATGGTGGAAGATTGTGATTTCTATGGGTCCCTCACATATTATACTTATTCCCCCACGATGCATGCATTCACTACTCAAAAGTCAAACAAACAGTATGATGTTATCATAGTCCTTGGCATTTGTGGATTTAACACCTGAGGTGTAACCCTTCAAGAACAACTTGAAATCCTCTGACACGTAGTCAACTCTAAGTTTGCTGAGGCTTTTTAAGGGTGGGGTTTGGGTGAGCTCGACAATGCTTAGCATCCAGATCCTGGCTTGGTGGCAGACTTCTCTAATGGTGATGGTTGTTGTGATATCCATAAACTGGGGCATCCAAGCAGGTCTTAAAGATACAGCCTTCCCAGTTGTGGGGCGCATCAGAGTGGTCCTTTCCTTCTGGAAACAGAGACAAAAGCAGCTGTCTGCCATCTAGGATTTCCAAGCAGAAATGGAGACTGGAGCACAGAGAGACATCAGAGAGGAAGAACTCCAGGGAGTCATGGCATAGAGAGATTTCTAGTGCTGAGCAGCATTTGTCCTGGGGAAGCAGGCACATCAGGTTGCTTCAAAACAATACTGAAGGTTGGTTGTGTTTGAAGGGATAGTTTATGACAACGTATTAGAAGAGAAACAGGGTCGTCATTATCTCCTCCTCTCTGGAAATTCAAGAGCATTCTAGTCTTTGTTAGGCAACTCACTTATATTCTGCATAGTGCTTTCTTTTGCTCTTCTCAATTTACTCTGGTCTCCCATGCAGGACTGCCAGCTCTTTGAGTGAAAGACTAGCCATAAATGTATCAGAGTCCTTCAATTTTTAAAAAAGCTCAATCACCCTTTCAAAAAAAAACCATTTTATTTTCCTTCCATTTAAAAAAACCACTTCATTGGAATAATAGTTTAAGTATTTACTATTGTGATGTATTTTGGAACAAATGTCAATCATTGGGCAACCATTTTCAAAGGAATTTTAATTATGTGCTGTCTTACTGAATACTGAGCAAGGTTGCACAACAGTCCGTGGAATCAGACAGGACTTTCACTGAGGGCAACTATCTCCCATTAAATGCAGAAAATTGAAGAAGTGCAAGACATTCCTGCTTCATACAAGTTGATAGTTTTTAAAGGCTGGTCCAACTGTGCTTCAGGCTTTGTGTGCTACCCTCCCCCCCCCCACACACACACACTGATAGTACTTGGCAGAAGTTTTTAATAATAACTCAAAAAAAGAAAAACCCCAGACTGGATTTGTACTACCCTTGTGACCTCCCTGGAGAAATGCTGCTCTTTGCTCAGCAATTCCTGCTCAGCACAGAAAGCCAACACAAGGAAAACAGCTGGGCTCCCTTCCTGGTCTCCATTCAGTGTGGGCAGTCTGGAAACAGATCTGCAGAGGCAGACGTGGGGGAGGGAGAAGGAGAGGGAGCATACCTAAACAGAACAGAGGCTGAGATAATGAAGATTCCCTCAGCATTGTAAGAGAGACAGAGAGAATTCTAAGGGACTGAATTTTTTATGGCCCACATTTTTATTACCATCAAAGCTCAGCAATTATGTTGCTTGAAAGCTTAAAATAAGATGACATCGTAAATCACATGATGGTCCCCAGCGCCAACATTTCACAATTCTGTGGACTCCAGCTTCAACTGGCTGAATGAGGACAAAATGCAAAAATCATCAGGGGAGCATCACAGTTCAATAGTCATGGGCTAATTTTTATCTTCGTGTTGAAGGAAGTCAAGCTGATTCAGGCTGGAGCCAACCTTTAGGTACCAATGATGCCAACAGCAATTCCACGGCAATGTGGTATTCACCATGCCGGGCACCAGACTCGCACACAAGCATCCGTTCACCCTTAGAACAACCTGGGAGAAGCTCAGATCCCAAGAGATTAAGGAACAAGCCCTAGAGTTTCTGTCAAGCTGTCCTGGCTCCAGAGCTGTGTCTTCACCTCCATACAGACGGCCACACTGAATCGTCAATGTTCCACTTACAAAACAGTACCATGTAAATGGTGAAAAATCTGAATTCCCAGGAATCTGAGGTCTTGAAAGGATGCAGAGTAATGCAAAAATCTGAAAATATTACATTCAGGGAAGGAAGTCTGTTGAGTTTATCAGTTAACACACAAAATCATTTTAACTGACTTTCAAGTAGATTGGCCTTTCCACGTCTCAGGCTAAAGAGCAGTCTGTTCTCAATCTTTTACTTTACCAAAAACAGAAGTCTAATCTATTTAATTACAGTCACTTTACCAGGCTATAGGAAATGGCAGGTCCCGATGGGGAGGAGGGAGGTGGGGTGGGAAATCTCTTTCAAGAAAACACTTCTGGGAGAGGCATGTACAGTGAACTGGCACGCGGCCAATCCTTATTCTCTTTCTCAGTCTCTAAGCAGCAAGGACTTATACCATATAAGTCTTTCTTTTTCCCATATATTCTTAATTACAACTCTTCATTAGATCAGATAACGTCTTGCCCCACACAGATGACTCTGATTAGCTTCACTTAGTAATGGTTAAATCTAGTTGGTACTGCTAAATACCTAGACACCAATTTGCTAGACTAACTAGGTACAGGAAGCTTTAGAATCAGGGCAGCATCATTTCCATTTAACTATGTTGTTCCTTCCCTGATCTTGACCTCTTAAATAGGCATAAATGCCCGTAAGTGATGNTGGGTGCCTTGTGTTAGAGAGAGTTCTCTCACTGGTTCACATTTTTTACTTTCTTCCCAGCTTTTGTGATCTGTACCCACGATATAACATGGTAAACCTATCCCATATAGGATCCAAAAACTCAATGATCCAGATGTACACAGAAACATTAAAGAGAAAATGACATGGAGGAGAAACCACTAGAGATGTTGCTTCCTGAGTCTTGGCTCTTGCACAGATCTTGTGGGCCTATCCCATGGTGATCTGTGTGCCCTGAGCAAACACTACAAAAAGTCAAAGTCATATCTTACGGAATTCTAAGAAACCTTCCCCAAAGGCTTGAGCTTGCCATAGCATAATGACATTTTTATCAGTAAATACAGCTATTTGATCATGGTCCATGTATATCAGAAAAAGTGACATCATTACTTTCAATAATTTTCATTCAAGATTTTCAACTGTTTTCAAACAGTCTTTTAGTAAACTCTATAAGGACTCTCAACTTCTCTATTTCTTCCGTGGTGTATTTTGTGTGTGTGTGTGCTTGTTTTTTGTTTTTTTGTGTTGTGTTTTTGTCTCCTGTCAAGCTCAAGTTTATACCGTATACAAATAGTCCTGCATTCTTGTGTATATGGATTGGCTGAGAGGCATCTATTGAATTAAGTCCCTAAGTCATTAAGGATAGAACCCTCACACTATTTTGGAGTGAAACAACAGATCGTAAGCCTAGATGAGACAACTGAAAACCAAATTCTATTCTCAAGCCCCAAACAAATTTCCAAACATAGCTGAAAACGACTCTGCATAGCAACAAGTCAGAAGGTATTTTCAACTCAGCCTGTGGGGAAGGCCTTGCTGGGATGGATTAAATAGTCACTGAATTTGAACCTACTTTTTCTTTAAAATTTTAAATATTCCTAGCAGAGCAAAGCCTGGATTTCTCATCAGGCCTGCAGAATGGCACCAGCCATCCATCACAAGTCTTTTCAAAGGCCACATGAAATGCCTTGTGTACTTCTGCAGGGTTTCTGTGTTTGATCCTAGATTACGTTTTCGCTGAGGTTAAGGGTTCGAGCCTTGACAGATGTGGTCATGGTCTGATTGGCCCATTTCATCAGCCCTTTTACATACACAAACAGCATTTGATATCTAAATTTGTGAAACGTCTCCATTTTGATACCAACAAATGAGGGTTGGAAGGAACATGGGGCTTGAGACCCCGGTCAAGTGTCGATTTTCATGTCAGAGCCACTATGAAATCCATGGCAGTACCTGTGTGAGAAGAAACAGGATCATTTTGTTCTGTGTCACCATTTCATTCCAACTGGGTTGTAGTTTCTTTTCTTTTTCCCTTCCTAAACTTTCACAGGACTTTCCACTTCCTCCGTTTTATTCATTGCCACAGCTTGACCTTGCTATCTCCAATAAGCCAAAGTAGAAACAGAATGAGACTGCGTCTTGGTTTCAGACCTCTTAGCACAATAGCAATTGTGCAAATATACTACTTATGCGACTTATGTCAGTGAGATGGCAAGCTTCCAGGGAATATGAGGGTCAGGTTGCTTCAACTCCACGCAGCACCATGCTACACATAGGAGGGAAGGGAAGTTCCTACGTTTTGCTTAGCTATAGACTAATCATTGTGCCAGGGGTGTATAAGGCAGGGACACAAAAGATAAATAAACATATCTGTTCCTTTTATCAGCCTACATGATGGGTGTTCTTAATCCAAATCACTGCAAAGTCCATAATCATGTGAAAAGAAAAAGAAATATTTGGGACGCCTGGGTGGCTCAGTCAGCTAAGCATCTGACTTTTGATTTCAGCTCAGTCTGTGATCTCACAGTTTATGAGATGGAACCCCGTGTTGCGCTCTGCCCTGGCAGTCTGCTTGGGATTCTCTCTCTCTCTCTCTCTCTCTCTCCCTCTCCCTCTCTCTACCCCTCTCCTGCTCACATGCACGCACCAGTTCTCTCTCTGTCTTTTTCCCTCTCTCAAAATAAATAAAACGATGTTTTTAAAATTTCAAAGTGATAGGCTACATCTACATCTCACAGATAAATTTCAAAATGAATGAGATAAGTATCAGACACGCACAAGTGCATTACAGCAAGAGCTCTGTGAGTTGAGTATTAATTTCCCATTAGAGGACACTGACGCTCAGCAAAGCTGAGTGAATTGCCCAATATCACACAGCAAAATGCAAATTTGAAAACAGATCTGTCTGACTCAGAACATGGCTTTCCTTTCCATTCTGTCATAGCCTTTCAAAACACAATTTCACAGAACTGTGGCCCTGTTAAATTTCGGCTTCGTCACTTCCATGCTTAAAGAGAAGCACTACCTCTTTGCACTCAGGGGGCAAGAGAAGAGCTAGGAGGGTATCTGAAATTTATGTTTCCTTATCTATGCTTCCTTATCTACAAAGCTGAGAGTCTGCTTCTCCCCCCTCCTTTCGTGACAACTTTGCCAACTCTTCCACTTTCTCTGGTGCCTATCTTGCAGCCCCAGCGCTGCCCTTCCAGAGCTAACAGAACACTTATTTCCCTGTTTTTAAAAAGTGGCAGAAAACAGAAGCAAAAAATTGACAGTGTCAGTTCTTTCACTTCTTATTCACATACGTAAATTCGTGCTACAAAGTATGGTGATCTGTAAGTCTAAGGTTTTTTTTTTAAGACTCTCTTTAAAATAACATATGGAACCTATTACAGTACTCACTGACTTCTTCATTTTTGCTTCTGCTCTGGAGGGTGATGGGTTTAGGATTTACAGCTCAAGTGAATGCCGTTCTTGGGTTCATTGCTCCAATTTGACTGCGGTTGACATTGATGCTGGATACCAGAGAGGTTTTAATGGTTAACTTTATTGTAGACTGAACAAATGATTTACATGCCAGTGAAGCTTAGGCTGGCTCAGAATCTCAACTTCTACATGCTCACTCCATTTCTGCACTTCAGTCTGGACCACAAGAAAATGTGGAATTTCTTCTTCTCTTCTTTTGTGTGCCCTAAAAAGGAACCCCAAGCTAGTTACTTTAGAAGTATAACATCTTGAGAAGGCTGAAGTGTAGTGAAATCAGTCCAAATAATTTGGAGGTCTTGTTTGGGAAGTCGGTGCATTGATCAAGTCAGTCTAGAAATCTGTCAACAGGCTGCCTGGGTGAAGGTTGATTAAATCTGTCTCCCTTTCTTTCCTTACCACAGACCTCCAGAGTTGTTTAGATTCTACTCCAGTTCCTACCGGACCAATTCGTCAAGAATAAGTGCTGTATTCTCTAAATTAAAATCTGGCAATGCTAGCCTTCCCTGTATAACAGGCTGTCATAGCTGGTCTCACATAACCAAAGAGGAAATTGAAATAGAAAGACAGGACTTAAGATACACTCAAGCAACACATTAGCAGTGACATCAATTTTAAATATAAGAGTCTCTGATGCTTTAGTTTGAGCCACTGAGCCAATCTAACACTCTCCTTTTTCCCACCCTTATCTTAGGGAGAAGCTGGAGTGAAGAAAATAAACTAAACTCTTCGTGATCCTCTCCGCAGGGTCAGATCATGCACACACTTTCCTCTGGGTCCAGCTTGGGATTTCTAGTAGAGAGCCCCTATCTCTCTGTCTCTCTGTCTCTCTGTCTTAGCCAGTTTGTGATGAGGAAGTTACTTTGCATCACAGGCAAAGTTTGTGCCAAAACAGTTAAAACCTTGCTCCATTTGAGTTATAATAACCTTCTAGGGCTATGCACCAAAGTTTCACAATGTTGTTCATAGCGAGTAACGAAATGACTTGTATAGCTGTTCCAAAAATAAAAAAAATAAAAGATCCAGAAAAAAAGAAGGAAAGAAGGACCGGCGAGATTCCCCCAAGGTGAGAAAGATCCACCACTTCTCTAGTCCACAATGCTACCGGCAAGCCTAACAAAAGCAACTGCACACACTCCACTTATTACCCAAGACTGTCCACTGATGTGTAGGAAAACAATTACAACTCAATTTAGGCATTTGTCTCATCTTTTTTTCCATTTTGTATATGTTTATAATACACATAAATGTTAGAATAGTAGTGCATGTACACAATTCATAAGTAATTGTATATACACTGAAGGATATTCAAAAATACTGTACTGAGTACTCCACCAGAACATACTCACAATTACTGCCTTCTACAAATAAAGCATCCGCTTCCATACCCTGAACTGCTGTGATAGTCATTTAAGCTTTTTGTGTCCTAGGAAAGGTTTGCCTACGCGAAGGTTACAAAATTTATTTTAGAAGTTTTATAGTTTTAGCATTGACAATTCAGATTGAAGTTAATCTTTGTGTGTGATAAACAAAGAGTTGAGGTTCATTTTTTTTTTTGTAGATAATATAAGTTGTTCCAGACGATTTGTTAAAAAAAAAAAAAAGTAATCCTTTCCATATTGAATCAAACCTTGGCATCTTTGTTGAAAATCAGTTGGCCAAATATATAGGAATCTACTTTTGGAAACGTTATTGTGCTTCATTGATCTGTATGCCTGAACTTACACCAATAGCACACGGTCTTGATTAACCTTAGCTTTATAGTAAGTGCTGAAATCAGTAAGTGTAAATCCTCTAACTTTATTCTTCTTTTTAAAAATTGTTTTGGTTATTCTAGGCATTTAGATTTTCATATAAACTTTACAATCAGCTTGGAAATTTCTATAAGAAAGCCTGCTGGGATTTTTATTGGAATTTCATTGAAACTATAACTCAATTTGGAAAGAAGTGACGTTTTAAAAATACTGACTCTATAGCAATACTGACTTTCCTGGGATTTCATTGAATCTAGAACTCACTTTGGAGAGAATTGAAATTATAACAATACTAAGTCTTCCCAGCTATCAACATAGTAAGTCAGTCCACTTAGGTTTTAATTTCTCATAGAAACATTTCTAGAGTTTTTTAAGTTTTTTAATGTTTATTATTTATTTTTGAGAGAGAGACAGAATGGAAGCAGGGGAGGGGTAGAGAGAGAGGGAGACACAGAATCCAAAGCAGGCTCCAGGTTCCGAGCTGTCAGCACGGAGCCTGACGCGGGGCTTGAATCCACAACTGCGAGATCAGGACCTGAGCTGAAGTCTGAAACTTAACCAACTAAGCCACCCAAGTGCCCCAATATTTCTAGTTTTCTGCGTAGAGGTTTTACGTATTTCGTGTTTTGGGATGCTACTGCAAATGATACTGTCTTATTTTTTATTCCAATTTCTATTTGCTTATTGCTAATATAGAGAAATGTAATTGATTTTGTATCCTGAGATCTTGCTAAAATCACTTATTAGTTCTACCAGGGTTTTTGGTAGATTAGTGAAGGTTTGCAGCATGCTTGATCATGTCATCCATGAACACAGATAGTTCTGTTTGCTGCTTCCTAAATTATATACCTTTTATTTCTTTCCCTTGTCTCATTGCACTGGTAAGAATGCCCAGTACAATGTTCACTAGAAGTGAAGCGAGTGAATGAACATCGTCGTCTTGTTCATGATCTTAGGGAAAATCATTCAGGTTCCACCAGCAATATGTTAACAATAATTTGGGGTTTTCTTTTAACAGCTTTATTGAAATATAATTCACATGCAACAAAATTCAACCATTATATGTACACAATTCAGGAGCGCCTAGATGGCTCAGCCAGTTAGGAATCTGACTTCAGCTAAGGTCATGATCCCACGATTCATGGGTTCGGGCCCCAGGTCAGGCTCTGTGCTGACAGCTTGGAGACTGGAGCCTGCTTCAAAGACTCTGTCTCCCTCTCTCTGCCCCTCCCCTACCCACACGCTGTCTTTCTCTCTTTCTATCTCACAAAAATAAATAAAATGTTAAAAAAAATTTTTTTAAAGAAAGTACACAATTCAGCAGCTTCAGTATATTCATAGAGGTGTGCAGTCATCAGACTTTCATCAGACTGTGGAGGTTCCTTTTTATTCCTGGTTTAATAGGAGATGATTATGATGAATGGATGTTGAATTTTTTTAAATGCTTTTCTTTTTTTTTTTTTATGTTTTTTATTTATTTCTAGGAGAGAGAGAGACAGCATGAGCAGGGGAGGGTCAGAGAGAGGGAGTCACAGACTGAAACAGGCTCCAGGCTCCGAGCTGGCCGTCAGCACAGAGCCCGACGCGGGGCTCGAACCCACGAGCCGAGAGATCATGACCTAAGCGAAAGTCGGACGCTTAACCGACTAAGCCACCCAGGCGCCCCTTTTAAATGCTTTTCTTGCATTGATTGAAATGATCATAGAGTTTTTCTCTATTGTAGCAATAAGATGAACTTAATTAATTAATTTTTAATGTTAGTCAACCTTGTATTCCTGGGATAAATACCATTTAATCATGATGTATTATGCTTTTTAAATATTTCATTTTTAGTTTGCTAATATTTTGCTAAAGATTCATTTTCATGAGGGATATTGATTAGGAGTTTCCTTGTAATATTTTTGTCTGGCATTGATATCAGGATAATGCAAGCCCCATAAAATGAGATGAGGATTATTTCTCCAGCTATATTTTCAAGACAACTCTATGTACAATTGGTGTTTTTTTACCTTGAAAGTTTGATGCAATTTACCAGTTAAGTCATCTAGGCCCACAAATTTCTTTCTGGGAAGGTTTCTAATTATGAATTAATGTCTTTAATTGATATTCAGATTTCATATTGATTTCTGAAATAGTTTTGCTTTTCAAAGAATTCTTCCACTTTATACAGGTTGCTGAGTTCACTAGCATCAAGTTGTTTATAATATCCCATTAGTTACCCTTTTAATGTGTGTAGAATCTTGTAGATATCCACTTTTTCACTACTCATATTGGTAATATTTGTATCTTTTTTGTTTCTTGATGAGAAACAAATAGCCAGAGGTTTGTTCTTTATATTGATCTTTTCAAAGAATCAGCTTTTGATTTTATTGATGTTCTTTATTATGTTTCTGTTTTCTATTTCATTGTATTATTATTTGTTTCCTGGTGATTTGGGGTTTACTTTTCTCCTATATTTCTATCTTTTTAAAAAAAATTAATATTTTATTTTTATTTTTGAGAGACAGAGCATGAGCAGGGGAGAGCAAAAAGAGAGGGAGACACAGAATCCGAAGCAGGCTCCAGGCTCTGAACTGTCAGCACAGAACCCAATGCGGGGCTCAAACTCACAAATCACAAGATCATGACCTGAGCTGAAGTCAGCTGCTTAACTGACTGAGCCACCCAGGCGCCCCATTTTAAAATTTTTTTAATGTTTTTGGTTTTTTTTTTGAGAGAGAGAGAGAGACAGAGTGTGAGTAGGGGAGGAGAAGTGAGAGGGCGAGACACAGAATCTGAAGCAGACTCAGGGCTTCGAGCTATCAGCCCAGAGCCCAACATGGGGCTCGAACCCACAAACTGCAAGATCATGACCTGAGCCAAAGTCGGAGCTTAACCAACTAAGCCACCCAGGCAACCCTTTTATATTTCTGTCTTAAGGTGGAAGCTCAGACTATTTCTTGTAGAGTTTCACTAGATAATACAAGTTTTCTTTGCAATTCAGCCCAAATTATCTTCCAGCTTTTGTGTAATTTCTTCTTTGAACTATGTATTATTTAGAATTATGCTGCTTAGTTTCCAAATGCTTTGAGATTCTCCAGGTATCTTTCTATTACTTATTACTAATTTAATTTATTGTGATCAGAGAATATACTACATACGATTTCAATCATTTAAAATTTCTGGAGACTTTTTAATGACTGAGCATATGGTCTATCTTGGTAGATGTTCCATGGGTATTAGAGAAGAATGTGTATTTTGTGTTTGCTGAGTGGAATGTTCTATAAATGTCAATTAGTCCACGCTGATTAAACTGTCATTTAAGTCTTCCATATCCCTGTTTATTTTCTGTCTGCTTGTTCTATCAATTACCGAAGAGAGTGCTGAAAACTGCAATTATAACTGTAGATTTGTCTTTTTCTTTTTTCAGATTTATTGGTGTTTCGCACATTTTGAAGTCAGTTATTGGGTGGATAAACATTTAGAATTGTTATGCCTTCCTAACTGACCCCTTTATCATTGCAAAATATCCCTGTTTATCCCTGGTAATATTCCTATTCTGAAATCTATTTTTTTATTAATTTAGCTAAAACACCTTTATCATTTCCCAACTTTTCCTTTTTAATCTGTGTCTTTATATATAGACAGAAATTTTTATAGACCACATATAATTGGGATTTTACCATCTAATCCAACAATCTGGCTTCCTGTGTCAGTGTTTAGACCATTTACATTTAATGAAATTACTGATATGGTTGTATCAGTAGATGGTAGATCTACCATCTTGCTATCATTTAGTTATTTATCTCATTCATTCTTTTTCTCCCCATTTTCCTGCTTTCTTTTGATATCTTTTAATTCCATTTTATCACCACTATTGGTTTGTTTAACTATAGCTCTTTATTTTCTAAAGGGTCATGTAGGATTTATAATATGCACCTTTATCTTATTTCTGTCTATCATACTGGATCATATACAATGTAAGAATATTGCAATAATATATCCATTTCCCTATCTTGTCCTTTATGCTATTGTCATACATTTTGATTTTTCATATGTTATAAATCCCAAATATACTATTATTATTATTATTGCTTTAGGCAGTTAATTATCTTTTAAGGAATTTTTAAATAATAAAAAAACTTCTTCATAGTTACCCCCACATTTCCATATTCCTTTATGTGGATTCACATTTTCTGCAAGTATCATTTTCCCTCTGCCTGAAAAACTATATAGAGTATCTAGTAGTGCAGATCTGCTGGCCACAGACCCTATAGCTGCTTTTGTCTGGAAAAAAGCTCTTATTTTATCTTCATGTTTTAAATCATTGGGTCTAGGATTCTAGGTTGACAAAATTTTGTCCAGCACTTTAAGGTAAGATCTTCTGACTTGCATAATTTCTGAAGAAAATTGTATTATATATATATATATAAATATATATATAAAATGAGAGAGAGAGAGAGCACGTGAGCAGAGGACAGGGAGAGAAAGAGGGAGACAGAGAATCCCAAGCAGACTCCATGCCACCAGCATAGAGCCCGATGTGGGGCTCAAACCCACAAACCATGAAATCATGACCTCAACCAAACCCAGAGTTGGTTGCTTACCTAACTAGCCACCCAGGCTCCCCAAGACTATTGTAATTCTTATCTATTGTTTCTCTGCATATAATGTCTCTTGTTTCTATCTGCCTTTAAGATTTTTCTCAGAAACATGGGGTGCCTGGGTGGCTCAGTCGGTTAAGCATCTGACTTCGGCTCAGGTCATGATCTCAAGGTTCATGGTTTTGAGCCCCGTGACAGGCTCTGTGCTGACAGCTCAGAGCCTGGAGCCTGCTTCAGATTCTGTGTCTCCCTCTCTCTCTGACCCTCCCCTGCTCACACTGTGTGTGTCTCTCTCTCTCAGAAATAAATAAATAAATTTATTTTTATTTATCTCTCAGAAATAAATAAAACATTAAAAATATTTTTTTTTCTCAGAAACAGTAGTATGCTGTAGTTTGATTATGAGGTTCTTGGTACAGTTTTTGTAGTATGTATTTTCCTTATGTATGTTTGCTGAGTTCCTTTGATCTGTGAGTTTATATTTTTCATAAAATTTAGAAAATATTTGGTGATTATTTCTTTAAATACTATTTCTGTTCTCTTTTTCTCTCTTTTCTGCTTCCTTAAATTCTAGTTTACATGTTAATCAATTTGATACTTCTCCAGAGGTCTGTTTTTCTTAATCCTTTTTATCTCTGTATGTAAGATTCATTTTGGATAAGTTCTATTGCTAGGTCTTAAATAGGTTCTATTGCTTTATCTTCAACTTCATTTATATTTTGTTTAATGTCATATCTGTTCTACTGTTAATCCCTTTATCAAATAAAACTTTCAGATAAAAGTCTCTTTTAGTTCATTTTTATATTTTCCTTTTCTCTCCTTATCGTGTCTGTATTTTCAATTTAATCATTTATCTTATTGAGTGTATTTATAATACCTGTTTTCATGTTTTTGTCTGCGAGTTTTATTATCTCTGTCACTTTTAAGCTTGTTACTATTAACTGACTTTTCTCCTGCCTTTTTGCATGTCTTGTGATTTTTTCTTAGATGCTTAACATTATAAATTTTGCATTGTTAAGAGCTAGGTTTTGTTTAATTCCTTTTTAAAATGTTGGACATTGCTCTGGTAGGAAATTAAGTCTCTTGTAGATTAGTTTGATTCTTTTTATGCTCATTTTTAAGCTTTTTAGTGTGAGTCTAGATTACCCTTTATTCTAGTGATATTTTACCTTCCCAACTAACACTCAAGTTTTAGAAGGTCTCTACTAAATGTTCTACATATGGAATGAGGTCTCTCTACTCATGTTGGTAAAAACTCAAATTATTCTTGGTCTTGTGTGACTTCTAGAATTGTTCAGCTTACATGTACCTAAAAATGTTTCTTTGCCAAAAGTTTCACCCTACACTTATACAGATTTCTATTTAGTCAAAGACTCCAGAGGACCCATGTTTAGATTTCTGGTGTTTTTTCTTATCATAGCTCCCTCCCTTCCAATATTCTGTCTCACAAATTCTAACTGCTTAAGCCCACCTGAAATCTCTGTCTTCTCAATTCAGCAAAATGGAGGGTTCTGTTTGGCAGCGTTTTCAGCACTTCATCTGATAGTATTCAGCTACCTAATGTTTTTGCTCTTGGGAAATTTTTCTGACCATCAGTATCAGTTTCTCTAATATTTCATCATCATTGCTGGTTTTTTCTCCTTGTACCATGCCAATAACCTCTTCTCTTTCTGGCTGTTTCCACTTCTCTAAACTGTAGAGATAGTTTTCATACTAGCGTACTAAATAGAAGATTTCCAATGACACTAGACATCTTTCTAAAAAATAGACTCCTCCTTCAAGACTCATAATAATTAAAAAAAAATGTCCTACACTGTCTTTATTTTTATTGGAGATGGAGATTGTTCTTCCCAATCCTCTATGCCCCACACTCCTTCAACAAGATCATCTCCACCACTACTATACAACTAGTCCCAGCCTGCACATAGGTTAATATACAAACTCTTTTTTTATCACGCTGGGTGCTTAGAACTTGAAATGCATTTTATACACATGTTAGAGACTTTTTGAGATGGTTTGTTATATATTAGAGATTCTGTGCAGGACCCACACCAACTCTAAGAGAGAAAATAGCTAAGCATGTTCTCAGCACAACTTAATGACTACAGATTCTACCTGTTCTCTGTTTCTTACAAATATTGAGGTGCTGCCTCATGAGCATAAAGACCATGGTAGTCCTGGACTTGGTACTAAAGGTTGGATTAAAAGTGGCATCTCAGCAAATTGCTAGCCAGTTTTTCCATTAGTTGACTGAAGGGCAAAAGCACAAGCGAAATTTTCCACAGATTCTGCTCAACATCCCTGTTGTATACTCAATGTCTGATTGCCCTGAGAATGCAGAGCTTATATATTGATTATACATTGTCTCAGAAGCCTAAGAGAAATGCTTTGCCAGAATAATCGGGTATCATGAGGGGAAGAACCCTTCATCATGTTTCTGTTTCAAAAATCTCATTTTTGAGTATTGAACATGTATTACCTCATACGATCCTCACCAATCTGCAAAGCAAGTATTTGTACTCCCACTTTTCATTAAGGAAAGTAAATGTCTGAAAGCTTAAGTCTGCGACCCAAGCTCACATAAAAGCTTGTAGTGATAGAGCCAAAATTCAAACCCGGTTTCATATAACAGCCAAACGTGTTCTTCATCATGGAGTTAGTTTGCAAAATCCAAAATTCAGCTTTTCACAGGTAGAACTCCAATATCCACAATCCTTTCAAGTTCAATTATAAATTCTCAAAAAAGGATGGATGAGAGACTGGGAAAAACAGGAATAAAACTAACCCTGCAATTTAAAGTTCATTCTGGTCTCAAAGTATCGTCATCTTTCTTCTTTCATTTAATTGAGGAATAACTGACATATAACATTATATTAGTTTCAGGTGTAAAATGTAACGATTCAATATTTGCATCTGTTGCAAAATGATTATCACAGTAAGTCTAATTAACATTGTCACCATACATAGTTACAAAATATTTTCTTGTGATGAGAACTTTTAAGATTAACTCTTAGTTAATCTTAAAATATAAAATATATTGTTTACATTTTAAAATATAAAATTCAAATATAAAATTCAGTATTATTGATAGTCAACATGTTGTTCACTACATCCCCATGACTTATTTATTTTATAACTGGAAGTCTGTAACTTTTTACCTCCTTTACCCATTTCACCCACTCCCAGCCCCCTGCCTCTGGCAACCACCAATCTGTTATCTGTATCTATGAACTTGGTTTTGTTTTGTTTCCTATTTATGTCCCACATATAAGCAGAATCATATGGTATTTGTTTTTCTCTGTTTCACTTCTTTCACTTAGCATAATGCTCTCAAGGTCCATCCACGTGTTACAAATGACAAGATCTCCTTTTCATGACTAAGTAATATTCCATTCTCTCTCTCTCTCTCTCTCTCTCTCTCTAACACACACACACATAAAAATTCTTTATTCATCCATCAATGATGAACACTTACACTGTTTCCATATGTTGGCTATTGTAAATAATACTACAGTGAACATGGGGGTACATATACCTTTTTAAGTTTATGTTTTCATTTTATTCAGATAAATACTCAAAAGTGGAATTCCTGGATCACATGGTAGTTCTATTTTTAATTATTTGAGGAATATCCATACTGTTTCCCACAGTGGCTGTACCAATTTACATTCCCACTGACAGTACAACAGGGTCTCTTTTCTCCACATCCTCCCCAACATTTGTTATTTCTTGTTTTTTTGATAATAGCCATTCTAACCGATGTGAAGTGATATCACGGTTTTGATTTGCATTTCCTTGATGATTAGTGCTTTCCGTGTGCTTGCTGACCATCTGTATGTCTTCTTTGGAAAATTGTACAGTGCTTTCCAGATCCTCTGCCCATTTTCTAAAGTCAGATTGTTTGGGGTGTTTTTGCTACTGAGTTGTATGAGTTCTTTATAAATTTTGGACATTAATCTTTTATCAGATATGTGATTTGCAAATATCATCTCCCATTCAGTATGTTATTTTTTCATTTCATTGATGGTTTCCTTTTGCTGTGCAGAATCTCTTTAGTTGAATATGGTCCCACTTTTTTGTTTTTGCTTTTGTTGTGTGGTTTCAGATTCAAAAAATCATTGCCAAGACCAACGTTAAGGAGTTTACCACCTATGTTTTCTTCTAGGAGTTTGATGATTTCAGGCATTACATTAAAGTCTTTAATTAATTTTGAGTTAGTTTTTGTGAATGGTAAATATAGTGGTCCCATTTCATTCTTTTGCTGTGGTTGTCCAGTTTGCCCAGCACCATTTATTGAAGATTATCCGTTCCCCTACTGTATCCAGCTTGCCTCCTTTGTCATGAGTTAGTTGACCACATATGTGTGAGTTTGTTTCTGAGCTCTCTATTCTGTTTCATTGATCTATGTGTCTGTTTTAATGCCATTAAGATATTGTTTGGATTAGTATAGCTTTGTAATATAGTTTGAAATCAGCAAGTGTGATTCCTCCAGCTTGGTTCTTTCTCAAGATGGTTTTGGCTCTTTGGGATCCATATAAATTTTAGGATTGCTTGTTCTATTTCTGTGAAAAATGCCATTGGAATTTTGATAGGGATTGCACCCAATCTGTAGATTGCTTTGGGTAGTATGGACATTTTAAGAATATTCATTATTCCAATCCATGAGGAGGCTCTTTCCATTTATTTGTGTCTTCTTCAATTCCTTTCATTAATATCTTAAAGATATCTATAATAGCTTATATATGCTATACAGGTCCTTCATCTCCTTGATTAAACTTATTCCTAGGTATTTTTTTTGATGGAACTGTAAATGGGATCATGTTCTAATTTCTCTTTATGATAGTTTGTTATTAGTATATAGAAACACAACAGATTTTTGTATATTGACTTTGGATCCTGCAAATTTACTGAATTTGTTTATTAGTTCTAATATGGGTTTTTTTTGTTTGTTTTTTGTTTGTGTTTTTGGTTTTTTGATGAAGTCTTTAGGGTTTTCTAGGTATAATATCAGGGCATCTGCAAATAGTGATAATTTTGCTTCTTCCTTTATGTCTTTTGCTTCTTTGTATTCTTGCCTAATTGTTCTGGCTAGGATTTCCCACATGTTAAATAAAAGTGATAAGATGTATATCCCTGTCTTTTTCGTATTTTAGAGGAAAAGCTTTCAGCTTTTCACCATTGAGCATGATATATTAGCTGTGGGTTTGTCACATATTACCTTTATTATGTTGAGTCATGTTCCCTCTGTATTCATTTTGTTGAGATTTTTTAAATCATAAATGGATATTGAATTTTGACAAATACTTTTTCTGCATCTATTGAGATTATATGATTTTAAGCCTTAACTTCATTAATATCATGTATCAAAACAATTTGTTTATAGGTGTTAAACCATCCTTATGCTCTTGGAATAATCTCACTTGATCATGGTATCACCTTTTCTATATAAAGAATGGTTGAGCATTCTTCTTCTTTTTTTTTTTTTGAGAGAGAGAGAGAGAGAGAATCTTAAGCAGAACCCACACTCAGCACAGAGCCTGATGTGGGGCTTGATCCTACAATCCTAGGATCATGATCAAAGCTGAAATCAACAGTCATATGCTCAACTGACTCAGCCACACAGGCACCCTGCATTATTCTTCTTTCATAAAGTTATAGGAATCACAGTTCAGAAATCCTCTTGGCATCAAATCTTCTTCTTAACCTACAAATACATCTACATGCACATTATCCTTATCTTTTAAATTTTTTCTTCATTTATTGCATATCCCACCTTCATAAGCAAACATTTTTCTCCTTTTACCCAAATCTTATTTCTGTACATGTGCTCTAAGCCCTTCATGATGTCTGGGACACTTTCCATCAATTATCCTATCTCTAGTTTATATATTCAACTCAAACATCTTCACTTACTCCTTCCTATAATTTACAAACATGTTTTTCTTTTTTAAAAAATCCACTTTCAAATCTATATTCTCTTCTAACTACCTCCATGAATTTTTCTCCTTCAATTCAGAGATAAATTCTTATGAAACAACAACATACATGCATCGTCTCTACTTTTTACCTCTCATTAACTGACTCCCAGAAATCCCCACCACTCCATGAAAATTACTTCCATTTTGATCTCCAATGACCGTGTAAGATGACAAATCTAATGGATACCCTTGAATGTTTACTTTTGTGGATTTCTGCAGCATTTTGTCCTATCCTATTAATTGTTCCCTCTGTGAAATTTTCATCATCACCAGTTTCCATGACACTGTTCTGCCATGGTCTCTTACCTTCTGCAGTGCTCTTTTTCAGACTTCTTCAAGGAATCTGCCTACATGTCTGGCCCCTTAAATGCTGGTATCCCCCAGTGTTCTGTCTTGGCTCTCTTTTCTAACTCTAAATTCTCTCTCTGAATGATTCTATCTAAATCCATTCCTTCAACCGCTACCACAGATGCTGGAATCACAAGGGCAAACAAAATGTTCACAGACCTACTCATAGGAGGCTTATGATCTAGTGAGAGAGACAGCCATTAAATGAATGAACACATAAGCAATACCGTAACCATTGTGATAAGTACCTTAAAGAAAAAGAAATGGACTCTTTGAGAGTGACCACAGGGGAGCTAAACTAAACTGCAGGCATAGTGGAGGTTTCTGTGAAAAGGTAACATTAAACTGACCAAAGAGTAGGGTGGGAGGGACGTATTCCAAGCTAAGAAAATTTCAGGGAGGGTAGCCTGAGGTGGAGAAAGTTCATTCTGAAGAGAGGTAACAACACATGTAAGGGTGCACACATTAAAAAGTATCACACATTTGGATAACAGCAGGTTATCCAAAGTTTGGGTTGCTGAGTGGTAGAGCGAAGATAAGATTGGTATATACAGATATGCATAGGCCAGAAGGAAAGGACATTTGCTGACGTGCAATGGAGTTTGAAATTTATGCTTATTTAGTGTCAGGGAGACAATTTTGAAGCTATTGAAATGGACAGGCATAAAATGAGCATTTGTAAAGCAGTGGAAACGGAAATGAGAGAACAGAGTCAAGAACTATACAAATCAAAGAGACTGACATAGCATGGATGTTTTGGATTTGCAGGTCAGAAAGAGACAGAGGAAAAGATAATTCCCATTGAGTAGCTGGGATTATAGGAAGAGAACCAGGCTCCAGAGGAAGATGACAAATTGAATTTGGACATGCCCGGCGTGAGCAGCCTGTAGGTCTTCCAGGTGAAGATGTTCAGTAAGCAGCTGGAAATAGAGATCTCCAATCAGGAAAGAAGTCAGGTGTAGAGGAGACATCAACTTCATGTCCAACTCAACAGCCAACTCAACCTCTCCACTTGGGCATCTCAGGTTTTTTATCCCCCTGCTAAGCTTCCTCCTCCTCATCATCATCATGTCTTCTGTTACAGACAATTACATCAACACCCATCCAGAGCTCTGTCCAGATCATCCTTGATACCTCCACCTTGCTTAGTACCCACATCCAATCAGTCACAGAGTCCTGATCTGTCATTGCAACGTATCTCTTAAAAGTCTCAACCAGACACTTTCCCATGCTACAGCTTCCGACTCCCCAAATCAAGCCACTTTTAATTTTTTTTTTATCAAGATTGTTTCTTCCTTAGTACCGCAACATAAACTCCTACTTCCTCCCTGTCCAATCCATTCTCCACACACTAGGTCCTGGGAATATTACATGAACAAAACAGCCACAGTCCCTGACTTGAAGGGACTTCAAATGAATAAAGGGAGCTTGCCAATTAAACACTCAGATTATGGACAAGGTCTGTAGCATGATGGGGAAATGGACAGCTGAAGCACATTGATCCTTTGCCAGGAGACAACCCAAGCATGCAGCCTTGGCATGTTGGCAGTACCTCTAGGTCAGTTCTTACAGGTGCGTATATGGTTTGGGGCCAATGGGAATGAGATAGAAGAATGGCAACAAAGCTAGTGAGAGTACCAGGGCAGCATGAAAGATTTCACTTTAGGGCACGCATGTTTGTGTGAGCGCCAGAGGTAAAGGGGTTGGTTTTTCTGTGGTACTTTTTTAGGCCCCACACACAGGCAAGCTCTGTACTTGCAAGTTTTTTTTTAAACTCTAATATTTTGGTATTAGGTTCTCCATTAGTGATTTTTAAGGGCCTTGCTAGATCCCCCTGGTGATTTATCAGCTCTGTTTTCCTCCTTCATTTCACATTTTTCCTTCTGCAATGTATCTTAATGAATCCTTCCTTTTGCTTTTGGTAGATTCTATTTTTTTAAGGCTCCTTTTTCTACCACACTTCATAGTCATCCTTCAGTTTCTTTTCTCATGCCCTCCCTGAGGCAATTCTAAATCCTCCCTTCTTCTAATACCATCTTCATTCAGCTTCTCCTTTCTTCACCCTGCCAGGTCCTGTGAGCTTGCTTCTAAGGTCTTCTGCCCTTTGCAAACATTTACCTCTTCCCTAATAACCTCAGGTGTGTCACATAAAGTCCCAAGGGATTTAAAACAGACAAACAAACAAACAAAAATACCAAAAGATAAAGGCACATTGGGGCATCAGGAAATAAAGCTCTCAGCTTCTCCTCAGGGAGAGGCCACTCTCCTCATGTACTCTAGAATGTACTCCTCGGACTGTACTCTAGAAAGGGATACATGTGAACTGAAGAAGAGAGAAGGGAAGGGCTCTAATTTCCTCAGACTTCTCTCCTCACTTGCAAGGAGTGGAGACTACAGGTAGTCAGAGCAAAACCAGCAGAAGTGCACGCCTAGTGTGTCAACATGCGTTCTGCTTGGACTGGCAAACAATAAGTACTAACCACTGGGGCTGGAGCACTAGCATTTAGAATAGAAACACAATATGTTCTTTGAGCTCAGAACTCGGGGTAAATATGAGAAGCACATATTAGAATACTGGCAGTACAGTATACCAATGAAAGAATCTGTTTTGGAATTATAAAGACCTAGTTACAATCGCAGCTCCATCATTACAAGCTCTACCTTTTCCACCTGAGTGACCTTGGATACTCTATTCAACCCTTCGAGCATCAGCCTCCATATCAGTAAAATAGGAAAAATAATATCTTGCATTGGGTTGTGAAGCAATTAGGAAAGAATTACATGAATAATATGGTTTGCCTCTTGGCGCTACCTCAGTTCAGCAAAGGACTAGATTTGACAATGTGCCTTTCCACTGGCTCTGCAATCATGTGAGACAAGAGAGTTGAATCAGCCCTACGTAGTTGATAGAAAAGCTATAATATTGATAATATAGATTGAGTCCTTATTCTCAGGTAAGCACTTTTATTGCTTTATTCACTTAAAACTTCAGATTTTCCTCTGTGTAAGGAAGGTACTGTGTATAGATGCAGACACTGTGGCTCACAGAACTGACTTTTCATTTACACCACCAGGGATAGTGGATCCATGATTCCAACTCCAGTGGCCTAAACTCAAAGCCCATATTTTAAGCCACTACACAGAGGTCTTAGAAGTTCCTTGCTCATGTATCTGTCAAAGAATCTTGGTAATCTATTGCCACAAAACATCTTAAATTGATATAAAAATTTTCATTGTAAGTTCAAATGGCTGCAAATTTAATTTGGATGGCTCAGCTAGTTAAGTGTCTGACTTCAGTTCAGGTCATGATCTTACAGTTCACGAGTTCAAGCCCGCATTGGGATCTCTGCTGTCAGCACAGCACCTGCTTTGGATCCCCTGTCCCTCCCTCTCTCTCCCCCCTCCCACATTTGTTCGTTCTCACAAAAATAAATAAGCCTTTTAAATAAAATAAAAGAAATGGCTGCAAATGATGTAATCGCTGCTATGTGGTAAGCTTAGAAATACTTGAAATATTTTAAAATAAAACTGAGATCGTACTTTTAAATGAGTCCAGTGGAATTTAAATACCACAGAAATGTGATCCTCAACAGCATCCATTTAAAATATATGTGCACCTGTACCCCAATGTTCATAGCAGCACTCTCAACAATAGCCAAAACATGGAAAGAGCCTAAGTGCCCATCAACGGACGAATGGATCAAGAAGATGTGGTTTATCTATAAAATGGAATACTACATGGCAATGAGAAAGAATGAAATCTGGCCATGTGTAGCAACATGGATGGATCTTGAGGGTGTTATGCTGAGCGAAATAAGTCAGGCAGAGAAGGACAAATACCATATGTTTGCATGTATAGGAGGATTAGGAGGAACTTAATGGAGGACCATGGGGGAGAAGAATGGGGGAAATAGTGGGGGATAGAGGGGGAGGCAAACCATGAGAGACTCTTGAATGCTGAGAAACAAACTGAGGACTGATGGGTAAGGGGGGAAGGAGGGTGATGGGCATGGAGGAGGGCACTTGTGGGGATAAACACTGGGTATTGTATGGAAACCAACTTGACAATAAACTATTTGTAAAAATTCAAAATAAAAATAAATAAAATAAAATATTCTATAAAAATATAAAATAAAACAAGTATCACAGTGAAATATATATATATGCACCAGACCTTCTTTCACATAAGTGAGACATGCTCCCCTTCCTAGCCACTCCTTCCCCACAACTGGAAGGATACATTTGTTCAAAAAAAGAGGCCACATCTCTTGTACGTGTACCACATGTCACCTCCTCTGAACAGCCTTCCCAGACAGACTATCCTGTTTACTTCTTCATAGGATCTATCATGACCTGAAATTGTCTTGCATATTTATCAGTTCATTTACATTCTGTCTCCCCCACTGGTATATTCACCATGAAAGCAGATATCTCCTTCACTGGTATATTCATCCAAGGAAGCAGAGTCTGTCTCAATTATCACTGTATTCTTGGGGCGCCTGGGTGGCTCAGTCTGTTAAGCGTCTGACTTCGGCGCAGGTCATGATCTCACGGTTCGTGGGTTTGAGCCCCGCATCGGGCTCTGTGCTGACAGCCAGCTCAGAGCCTGGAGCCTGAGATTCAGTAGCTTCCTCTCTCTGTGACCTTCCCCTGCTCATGCTGTGTCTCTCTCTCAGAAATAAATAAAAACATTAAAAGAAAATTATCACTGTATTCCAAGCACACAATTGTTCCTTTAGCTCTTTGAAATTGTATTTCTGTTTCACCTTTGCTATAGAGTTTTATCTTAATGTAAAGGGTTTTAAATTTTAAATTGTTTTGCATAAAGTAAAACATAAATTTTATTTCTGTGACTATACATTAAATAATATATTCTTTTTTTTTAAATATTTTTTAATGTTTTTATTTATTTCTAGGAGAGAGAGAGAGACAGTGTGAGCAGGGGAGGGTCAGAGAGAGAGGGAGTCACAGACTGAAACAGGCTCCAGGCTCTGAGCTGGCAGTCAGCACAGAGCCCGACGCGGGGCTCGAACCCACGAACCGCGAGATCATGACCTAAGCAAAAGTCGGACGCTTAACCGACTAAGCCACCCAGGCGCCCCATATATTCTTAGTTGTATTTGCAATCATTAATAGTACATCATTGTTCCAAACAATGTAAATACATGCACATTTTCATAAATAATTATTAAACATATAAAGTAAAACTTCTTATTGGAAATGTATCTCTTTTGTCTAAGTTTTTTTAAAGTTTCTTTTTTATTTGAGAGAGACAGAGACAGCGTGAGTGTAAGAGGGGCAGAGAGAGAATCCCAAGCAAGCTCTACACTGACAGAGCATAGAGCCCGATGCAGGACTCAAACTCATGAAATCATGACCTGAGCCAAAACACAAGAGTCAGACACTTACCCAACTGAGCCACCCAGGCACTTCTGGAAATGTATGTCTCAGTGAGATATATGGAGGAAGCATGTTTAATATCTTGAACATAGGGATGCCAATTATTTCAAAAAACTCCTTTGGTACCCTATAGGTTTTTACACTTGGAACAGTGAACTGTGTAAGAGTCAGGAGGAGTGAGCTGTAGACCTTTCTTCATAAGGGGGAAAAAGGAGAACTGATAAAACACCGTAACTGTAGATATTCTTTGATCAGTTTTAGGAACATATAAATATTGAAAGTTATAGATAATTGATCCCTTAAAACTCGGTAACACCTCACACCTTAGAAAACCTTCATGTACACGAGAGGTACACACATCCCAGTTAGAAGAGTCCTGTAGTACAGCGACCTACCCTCCCCCCATGGATCAATGCCTACTGCGCTCAATGAATAATATTCCAGTATGGGATCAAATGAGCCCCTAATCCTGGCTGCCAGCTTTGCCAGGATGAAATTCAACATGAGAGAAGTTCTGTTGCACTAACCCGGGACCTTCACTGCATCCAGTGATAAATAAATAGCCATACAAAGTCACAGAATTCTAAAGCAAAAAGCTATCTTGAATATTAACTGTTTTGCTCTCTCATGTTACAGATAAGACAAGATTACCAGCCAGTTAACAGGAAAGCCAGTACCAGAATGCAGATCTTCTGATCTCAGTACAGGGTGTGATAGAAGGCTAGCCACCCTCTGAAAATGTGTGTCCCTCTGTCAACTGTGCAGAGTCAGCGCTGGGAAACGAGCCCTCCTGCCAGAGACTACATTTCCCAGGCCCCCTAGCAGTTAAGTGCCGCCATGTGACTGAGTCCCAGGCAAAGGAATTTGCTGAAAAACGAGTTGTGCCATTCCTAGCCTGGCTCATAAAATCCTCCCATGTGGCACTTTCCCATGCTCTTTTCTCCTCCAACTGGCTGCAGTGGACACAACCCCAGGGTGACCTCAGGAGCTGCATATTGAAGATGAAAGAGCCTCTTTCAACTGGGGTCCCTGCTGACTTGTTAATTTCCCTAGCACCTTCTTAGGATCAAGAACTAAACTTCTGTTATGCGGGTGCTGTTATACATTTTGGAATCCATTTGTTAAAACAGCCTACACAAGGTTTTATATAGCACACCACCCTTCTTTTCCTTTGCTCTGATGAGTAACTTCAACCCCATCTTGAAATGTGAACACGTAAAAGTTCCAGTATATGGAGATCACAGTTTGATCCATGGGCTAAAGGCTACATGGACTAACTGCTAAAATAGTAGCAATTCCTGGCTTTGTGGGGTTGTAATGTGAAAACAAAGTGTCCATAGCACCCATTCCCTAATCATGGAAGATGCTAGTGGTATCGCAGCACCCTGAGAAACAAGGTTTACCCCTCAAGGAAAGACAGTTCTATCATCTCCAGTGGTCCTCTTACCACACTATCCTGAGAAATGGACGAGTGGAAATCTCTGGGTCAGTTCACAGTCCAGGGCGGGTAGGAGCAAAGGCGATGGAGAGTGGGTAAATTAAATCTTCAAAGCTAAAAATTAGTGAAGAGAACAGGATAAAGAATAGGATCTCCAGAATTGGGGACCTAGAAGGAATCTCAGAGGTTGTCCAGTTCCTTCTTCATAGTGAGGCCTAGAAGGAGAAACTGACTGACAACTTTTGGGTTGTACAATACAGACCAGGGTTCCAGTACGCGCCTGCCCATTCTTAGCTGTATGACTTCAATTTAGGTAGGTTTCCTAACCTTTCCAAGCCTCAGCTTCCTCATTCTTAAGATAAGAATAACCATACCACATCGCAAAGTGGTGATTAGGATTAAACAAGATAAAGAGTATACAGCAGTGGCCCAATAAATGCTGGTTTCTTTCCTGCAACAAGATCAGAATCAGAATCCCAGCTTCCTCACCCCGACCCTGGTCAGCCCCTTCCCAACTCCCCCTCCCCCCCCCCACATACACACCATGCTGCCTCCAACCCCCTGTCCCCAGCAGCGGCCCCCCAGTGCCTTCCAACACTCACTGAGGATGCATCGCCCATGCAGCTCTTTTGGGCGGCCTGGGATGCAAAGATAAAAACTGTTAACATCTGTACTCTTGTTTCTGGCTTTAATCATTTGATTTATAGATATTAAAAAAACTCAAAAGCCACTGGCTCCCTGTGGCTTGCTGTAGCAGTATCGTAGAACAAACTTACTGCAAGTCAGGCCTTCAATCTTAACCCCACTTCCTATATGTCCCTGCTCTGTGCCCCTTTGGGATTTGGCTTCCTCAGCTGGAAACCAAGGGGCTTCAGTTACATAACTAAGCTAAAATTATTATTGATTCTAAAGTTTTATCTGTTCACTGATGTCTCATCAAAAGCTTCGTCTTCCTTTAATTTGGGAATGTAATTCTTGTCCCTGTGATTGCGTGGCATTGAGAGTTTCCACATACGCTAGCAAAGCAGACATAGGTAGAATAGATTCTCTATCTGATCTTTTATATTGAGGTGGTCCTCAGTTTGAAAAAGAGTAAGACAAACCACCATCCAAAGCCTGTACATGGCCATCGGCCATGAATTACACTGCTCTCTGGCATAGGATTGAATGTGACCCAGATACAAAAAAATGAAAAACCTGGTAATTAGGTTAAGTTAACCAGGGACATGAAATAATGAGTGAAGCAATAACTGAAGCAAGGAAATAAATTAATGTCTGTCCAAAGAGAAGAAAAATCCCCACCCAGGATATGGATTCATTAAAGAAATATTTACAGAAAAGAGGGAAGAAACTTTTGGGAGTGTTTTCACGGAAAATCACTGTGGTGGAAATAAATGCCATAGTTTTTGTGGCTAAAGGTGGTAACACTTGGGATACCCAGACAGGTGATCCCAAAGGGCAAGGACAAACCAAGACCCAGAAGTCACTCCCAGTGGCAGGCCATATCCCCTTTTCTGGTTGATTCATTCATTAAACAATATTTATTGGGGCACCTCGGTGGCTCAGTGGGTTGAGCATCTGACTCTAGATTTTGGCTCAGGTCATGATCTCGCGGTTTGTGGGTTCAAGCCCCACACTGGGCTCTGCGCTGACAGTGCAGAGCCTGCTTGAAATTCTCTCTCTCCCTCTCTCTCTGTCTCTCCCATGTTTGCACTCCCTCGCTCCCAAAATAAATATTTAAAATACATATTTTAAAAATATATTTATTTACTTATTTATTTATTAAGTACCTTCCATGTACCAGGATCAGGTCCAGGGCCTGGGGATACATTGGTAAAGAAAATATATAAAATCCTTGCTTTCATTTAAATCACATTCTAGTGACTAATTTACCTCTGGTCCTGGAATTTGTAAGACAACGTTTCAGTCAAAAGGGTCATTTACAAATGGGGTACTATACTTCTAAATTTTTTTTTAAAAAGGGCAATAAAGTGTCTTTTAAAAACCTCCATCCATCCCACTGGCATCCAGTCATTAAAGGTAAAGGAAGGCCATGCAGGTCATGGCTGTGTGGCAGACTGTTCAATGTCAACTGATAAAAATTACCTCCTCACAGTTGGTTCGTTTAGCAGAGACAAATATCACGAATGCTTGGAACCTGGGTCCTTTTATAATTTGCAGTCACAAAATTAAGATTCAACAGGGACTTCCCAAATTATTCCTTTTATAAGAATTCCATAAAAGATCTCTTTATTATAGCACCATAAAATGTTATTCTACTTTAGGAACAGGATTAAGGTCCATATCAAACCCCCATCCTCCATTGCCCCTGCTACCAGCCAACACCCACAACAATGAGACATAAGCTAAACTATTATAAGACTTACTGTGTTGGCTTCTGTGTCCAAAACACGAGGTCATCCTAGTAAAATTTGTTTTATATGAAGCCTCAGAAACCAGTGAGGAATGTGGACCACCGGTAATCACAAAGTGAGTGACTAAGAATTGCCCATGTGAATGCATGTGTGTGCGCACACAATCACTTCAGCACACAGGGAGAGTTCCAAAATCACAGTATTAAATCAGCAGCAGGAGTTATTGCAGCTCAATGAAAAAACTGAATCACTTACAACCCAAGGCTGTCCTTCTAGGCACTGACGTCTCCCTCCCGTAAGAGTTGACAATGGCAGTCTGTCAAATGAATACCTCACAGCCTCCTCCTGCTGTCTCAGGCCTCACGCTGCAGCTTTACAAAGATAAAATAATAAGTATGTGTCAGTCAGGCCTTCTTCAACTAGCCCTGTGCAATGTCTGTCAAAGCCCCTCCCAGGCCAGTTCCCGCCAGGAGATTACCACTGCCCCAGCAATGGCTGTCAACTCAAGCACAGATCCTGACTGGGTCTCTTGGTAAGTAATTTTCTCATTTCCACAACTTCTTCAAATTTGGCAAATACTTCTGATCATTTTAATTACATGACCTAGAATACTTAAATCCTCAGAAGAGTCCTGCCAAGCAAATCTGAACTGATATTCTGGTGTTAGAGATGGGAAGACCAAGAGGCTTACACAAGACCACACAGCATTTGTGACTAACCCTTTAGTTCTTGGACAGATAACGTGACTTGTAACCGTATCTATTTGCTAACAGAGATGTCAATTGTGAATCCTGCTTCGCCTCTGCTCCCCTCTCCCTCCTCCACTCATTTCCAGAGTTCTGGAAACACTGTAGATCCTGGAGAGATAGCTAATGAATCACCTGACATAGCACCCCCGGGGCAAAGCTCAAGATGGTTGTTGAATCTACTGGGCCTCACAGGTTCAACTGAGTGTAGAGCAGAATTCCCCAGATAATTATAAAAGAATGTGTAATGGAGTCCCTTTCAAGGCTTGCCAAGGGGAAGTCTAAGGAGCCCCTAGACTTTCACCATTACACCTTAGTAACCAAAGAGGGAGTTGGAAAGACCCAGTGAGAGGGGTTTGTAATATTTCAGTCCTCTCTGTGGTGTTGCATTGACATTCCTACATACACCAGCCCTACACACCTGTTAAGTGCAGTAGGGGATGAGGGTAGTTGGAAGGCTCCCAGAAAACTGCTCACCCAGGCTAGAAGTGGCTGTATACCCCCACTGACCAATGTTCACTGACCTGCATCCAGGGACACTTCACAGGAGAAACTGATGGCTGTTTCCTAGAATGTCAGTGTCTTTGGACACAGAGCCTGGGCCTGCTTCTCACTGAAGAGGTTGCAGGAACCAAACTGCAAAAGCAGAGTGTAGAGGAAGGGCAGCAGGCTACCCCCTCAACAGCAAGATTTTTGAGTTTCTAGGATCCAAGTGGACATTGCAAAGGGTGCCCAAGCCTGAGACACATGAAGGAACTCCTATGGAAAAGGGCATTTTATGGGTACACCTCCCGGAGCAGGAGCACAGGAGAGGGTGTGAGAACAATGAAGCACAGAGGTCCCCAGTAAAAGGCCTCCAAAGAACTCAGGAGAGTGCCCACAGAGAGAAGATATATGTAAGCATGTCCCACATGGAGGACATCAAAGACCAGGAAAGAGCTGGGTAAGCAGCACCCAGATCCACAAAAGGATTTTGTCCCTTTCCTTCTATTTGTCCACCACCACCACTGTTCCTAGAAGAGACCCAGAAAAAAAACAGGAGGTGGAAAAATGAAGAGGAAGAGCATAACATTATTGAAGACTATGGGGCCTGGGAGGGGCAGGAAACTGTTCCCTGTCTTCACTCCCATTGACTTGTTTCCATGTAATAAACCCGATTGCGCAGTAGGTTAAGGTAGACCTTGAGGCCTTTCCTGATAGCCCATGCCCCATCCTGCTCTGCCACTCCATTTCTTCCAATCACATGATACGGGGTAAGGAAGCAATGCAGGGCTCTATTCTCTCATGAACTTCAGCAGCAGCACCTCAAAAATGAGAGTTTGCACCAACAACCAGGTAACCTCTAAGTTCAGTTCCAACCCAGCTCTTACATTCAATTACTTTAAGTCTTCAGAGAACTGAAAATCATTCTTCACCAAAAGGTTGGGAGTCCTTGGTTTAGTGGATTGGCAGTCCACAAAACTTAAGCCTAGAATCTGTTCAGCAAATCCTTGTGTGATTTCAGAGGTAACACTTGATTAATCCAAGTCTCAATTTCCCCATCTGTTGCCTAAGATCCTTGAAACCTGCTTTCTGCCCATTTTCCTGGGACATAGTAAGACTTCACATGAGACCTGTGTTAATAATATTATACAGATGCTCCCAATTTAGTACCACAAAGTTGAAATCTGACCAGAATCCTCCCCTCAAGGGCTGGACACAGTGGTCCTAACTTGATAAAGCCACTGTCATAGGCTTGCAATTACTTTTTCCCCATATAACCCACTCCTCATGATTGAGAAGGCCAGTGGTAAGTGGTGCCATTTGGTTTATCATGGGACTTAATTGGGTGAGTAATCTCCTACTACTTTGTACAGGTTGGAGCAGGTTGGGGATGAGAGTGAGAAGAGGGATCAGAACATAGAATTAGTCTGGCCACAGCCACTGAGAGAATTGGTATAGTCCCATGAATAAGTGGAGGTTCAGTCTGGCAGACAAAGCACCACCTCCAATCTATAATGGTCCAAATGGCAATGGCAAAGGCTAACAATATGAGGTGGCACTGTCTCAACAGGCGGGCATCAGACTATTGGGAGGTAGACACCAGAGAAAGCCTAGAATGCAGACCATAAGTTTCAAGTAAGTCTCTCAACAGATGATACAGGCCAGGCTTCAGGTTGGAATTTGGGACAGATCCTTAGACTCTAGGAAAAGGATCATTAAGAACAAGAAAGTGCAGGGTTGGGGGACAGGTGAGCCTGAGTGGCTCAGTCGGTTAAGAATCTGACTTAGGCTTAGGTCATGATCTCAAGGTTCATGAGTTCGAGCCCCACATCAGGCTCTGTATTGACAGCTCAGAGCCTGGAGCCTGCTTCAGATTCTGTGTCTCCCTCTCACTCTGCCCCTCCCCTGCTCGCTCACTCTCTTTCTGTCTGTCTGTCTGTCTGTCTCTCTCTCTCTCCCTCTTTCTCTCAAAAATAAACATTAAAGGATAAAAGAAAAAAAAAAAACAAGGAAGTAATATGGGTGCCTGGGTGGCTTGGTCAGTTAAGCACCTATTCTTGGTTTTGGCTCAGGTCATTATCTCGCAGCCTTGTGGGTTCAAGCCCGACATCGGGCTCTGTGTTGACAGAACCTTCTTTCTCTCCTCTCTCTCTCTGCCCCTCTCCCACTCCTGCTGTCTCTGTCTCTTTCAAAATAAATAAATAAACAAACAAAAAAAAGAATCAATGAAGGAACAGATGAATAAACAGATAAGCTGGAACCAAGTGGAGGAACCAAGATAGTCAGAAGGCCAATTATAAAAAATAAAGGATGGGGACTGCATGTGAGAATCAAGCAAACTTTCAGGCACTCATGAAGGCTGAAGGGCAGAGGCACCATCAGCGGTGAGGGAAATGAAGCCAGGAGAGCCTGCACATCCAATCTCGTGGCGCCACCTGGGGAGAGGAGGAACCCTGGCTGGGAAAACCCAGGGTGGGCCTAACACAACTTACATCAGACTTGAGCTGAGTGTTCAGATGATGGAACAATATTAAAATCAATGAATTTTCCCCATGATATCCCCCTTGTTCCACTCAGAATAAGATATGTTGATCAATACAGAAAGATGGGCTCTCTACAATACTCCTCAGGGACTTTGTAAGGTGGGCACTGAAGTAAAACATGGAGTTATAGTCCAAGTCCATGGCCGGGGGCAATAGTGGAACAAGCCCTAGATGTGGTACCATAGATGTGGGTGCGATATAGTTTCCAGGATGTCTAATCAGTCTGGAGCAAATAGTGAATAATGAATTTTAAACATCATTCAGGGCAAATCATATCAACACATGTGAACCCTATTAAATTCTGGGCTACTGATGCTGCAGTGAGGGTATTAGATGACCAGGCCACCTTGCTTCCAAAAATATTGGTACCATGGGCCAGATACCACAATTCACAGTATCCAAAAATGGACACACAACATTTGTGATGAATAAGAAGGCTAAAATCTTTACCATTCAACTAAATGAGGGGATGGATGTATAGTTCTTCCTATTCTCAAGCGAGCCAACAGTACAAATATTTGAGATAAGACAAATTGTGTGTGTGTATTTGTGTGTTGCTACTAAAAATCCTCCCTGAGCTCTCTCAAATAGAGTATTGTTGCTCTAGCATATGTACTGTATCAGTCAATTTACAGGAAAACAGAAATCATTTCCTGTTTCCACAAAAGGAAGGAATTTAGCACAGAAAATTCCTTACAAAAGCGATCAAGGAACTGTTGTCCTAAACGTCCCTTACACAGGAGTGGACTCCAGAGACCAGCAACAGCTGGTAGCCACTCTGCACTCCTAGACTGAAGAGATAAAAGGGAAGTGCAGAGGCCAGCAGCTGGGCCAGCAGGGGGGTGCTGGTAAATGTTTAACAAAGGCTGTCTGGGGGAGAAAAGCCCCCGTTTGCAACGTTTGCGATTTCTGAGGTGAAGATACTCCCATCGTGGCTTATGTTAAGGCATCAAAGCGATATCACTAAATCTGAAGTTGGGAAAAAATGAGCAGCATTTGCCCCTCCTGAGCGGGTATGAACTGCTCCTACAAAACACCAGGCTGGGGTGGCGGGAGAGGAGCCACAACCCAGCAGTGGACTCAGCTGCTACTGCCAGAGGAGCNCCCCCCCCCCCCCCCCCCCCCCCCGCCCACAGTCAGGGAAGAGGCAATACGGATCATACATGCCGCTGTCACGTCTTCAGCTCTTGCCATGAGTGAAATGGGAAGCCCCTGAAGGGTTCCGAACAGAGGATTGACATCCTAAGGATCATTCTGGCTGCTGCATTTAAAATAAACTGTAGGGGTCCAACAGTCCATGCAGGGAGGCTGGTTAGGAGATTACTGAAATATTTCAAGCTCTCAAGAGATGATGTGGCTGAGATCAAAGTGGCAGAAGTAAAAGCTGGAAGAGCTGGTCAGATATGGAATGTATTTGGAAGGTAGATACAATAAAATTTGCAGAAGACTGGATGTAAGTTGTGACAGAAAGAGAGAAGGTGAGAGATGACTCTAAAATGTAGAGTCTGATGGATGACAACTCTGAGTAGACCAGCTTTGGGAAGAAAGACCAGGTTTTGTATTTAAACAGGCTCAGTCTGGATGCCAGTTAGAAATTTAAGACAACAGGTTGAATAGATGTATAGAAGAGTCCACCTTGTGTTCAACCGAGTAGAAGTCTAGGATGGAGATATATTAGGGAGTTGTCAACATACAGATGGAATTTGAAGCCATGACAGTGAATCAGATCCCTAAGGACTGTGGACTGGGTGTGGCAACCCTTCTTAACTGAGACTTCTGTGAAAAGCCTATGACACCCATTGTATGTGACAAATTAACTTCCCTCCTATGCATCTAGAAAAGTGCTAGTTATTTACCTTGGGAAAACTGAGAAAACAGTCCTTCAAATGGTTATACATGTTATGTAGTTCAGATAAACTATGGCTGGGAAAGGCTGATTGAGGACTTCAAACTAGTCAGGACAATGAGGAGGGGGCAGAAAGAAAATTGACAAGTGGCCAGTGAGGTAGGAAGAAAGCCAAGAAGGAGAGAAGACCTGGAAGCTGAGTGATGGAGAGAGTGACCCAGGGGACCAAATGCAAATGATGGGTCCTTTGAGGTGGACACTAAGAACCTATGGACAGACATGGAGGTCTAGGAAACTTGACAATTGCAATTTCAGCAGATGGGACTGGACTGGGTTGAAGAGAGAATGGGAAAAGTGAGCCTTCTTAGGAAGTTACATGGTGACGAAAATTGGACCAGAAACTTCCTATCAATCATTTTTCAAGCTTCTGGGTCAATCTGATTAAAGATTAGATCTGATGGAAAATATATGGCAAGAATTTATCTCAGAATTTTTTTCAATATTGGGCAATCAACACAACTGAAAAATATACTCAGATATTGAGGCTCCAACTGACTACATAAATCCAGATTTCAAATATTTGTGTTCATCATAAATAGTCTGTTGGTGTTACTAGTTAACTTGAAAATAGGGAGTTATTAGAAAGCTGCACTTATAAACTTATGCTAAAAAATAGAACCTATGGCTTCACATATTGGACCACATATGTGGCCAAAAATATTTAAAAATCCAATACAATAAAATCATTCCTAGTTTTTTAAGCTTCCTTATATGCATTACATATATGGAGAGCTTCAACCATCTGAAAGCTAGCATCTAATGATACAAAATTTACAGCTCTACAGTTCTTATGACCCAGTGGTCTGTTCATACGATTTACACAAGTCACATAAATTCTCTGAACCTATAAACCAAGAATGATGATGCTGGAAGCATTCATTTATAATGCCTTAAAAGTACTAGCAATGGGGGAGGGGGGGCGCCTGGGTGGCTTAGTCGGTTGAGCGTCTGACTTTCGCTTAGGTCATGATCTTGCGGTTCGTGGGTTCGAGCCCCGCATCGGGCTCTGTGCTGACTGCCAGCTCAGAGCCTGGAGCCTGTTTCAGTCTGTGACTCCCTCTCTCTCTGACCCTCCCCTGCTCACGCTGTCTCTCTCTCTCTCTCAACTAGAAATAAATAAATAAATAAATAAATAAATAAATAAATAAAAAGGAATTTAAATAAATAAATAAATAAAAGTACTAGCAATGGGGCTCCTGGGTGGCTCAGTCGGTTGAGTGACCGACTCTTGACTTCAGCTCAGGTCATGATCTCAAAGTTTATGAGTTTGAGCCCCACATCGGGCTCTGAGGAGCCTCCTTGAGATTCTTTCTCCCTTCTCTCTCTCTGTCCCTATCCCACTTGTGCTCTCGCTCTCTCAAAATAAATAAATACACTAAAAAAAAAAAANATGACATCATATCTGAAAGAGCGGCCTTCACATACACACTAGGTCATGCACACCTTCATTTATGCGGCTTCAACTCTTTCCCACTTAGATTATCCAAAAACGCTGGTGACGGGGGCATGGATACTTGAGATTCTGCGGACTACTTTGCTTTTCATTTTCAAGGCTTTCTGAAAACAGCTGCAGAAAACCAAGGCCTTTGGAAAAGGCTGATCTTACTACATTTTCAGCCAGACTGCAAGCTGAGAGAAGTGGAAATATTACAAGCCTATTTTCCTGAAATCCCTGTCAGAACCGCTCCAGCAATTTCTTGGCTTTACTCATGACCTCAAAACAGTACAGTCTCCTCTTCCAAATCCATCTGCTTTTTTAGCTTTAGCTCTAGCCTTACATTTAAATGTGCAGTTAAGTCAGGTACAATAGCCCCACAGGCTCAGTGATACCCAGATTTGCAAATCTGAGTTATTATGGGACCATAGGATATAAAATTCAGATGGCGAATGCAAATCACAAAAATCTTATACCCAAAGATTCAACTCTAAGAAATCTATTACCAGCAACACACTACAGTATCTTTTCAGACCAGCTACAAGACAAATGCCTTATTTCGAAATGATTATAAGCAAGGGTTAAGTTAAGGTTGGCAAATGTCAAGAATTTTGTTGACATTATCTCATAGCTAGCATCTTAAAATCCAGAACAACTTAGGGAAAGATTGAAAGAAAAAACGATTAACAATGTTTAATGTAGAGAATATGAACCAAGAACTTCAAACTAACCTTTGATTCACTCAATCTGGAATTAGCAGACCCGGGAGGCTGTGGTAAAGAGTCAGCATTACACAGCTCACCCTTGCCTGTGTGTCACCATATGCACTAGCCACAGCTCGGCACGTCACTCTCCTGGCGACGGCTGCATCCAAGAACTCGTGCAGCCTGTGGTCTTGGAAATAAAAGTTAAGCCTTTCCCTTCCCAAGAGATACAAAACTTTCTCTGCTGGCCCCTCAACCAGAGCCGTTTCCTGGGCAGATGACCAGAGGAACACCCATTCAGAAAATCAGAAATCAGCTTGCCAACAAATTGAGAAGTTAAAGGGACAGTATTGAGGGAAGAGACCACACATTCTAAGCCTTGCCTTAAGAGCCCTTCTAAATCTCTAGAAGACTGGTTCAAACTTGGTCTAGGCCAAAGACATAGATTTATTCGTTCAAAGGGACAGAGGGCTGACTTTGGACAAGAGTAATCCTGGGAGGTCCAGCCCAAAGAGCACTAAAAGGTCAAGATCGCTGTATGGCTACCGCCAAGGGACCTCTGGTCAGTTCCGGCCTGTGCCCAGCTTCTGGAGCCTGGTTCAGTTCTAACACAAATCACATGCCTGGCTCCAGAACTACGCATGATACTGTCTGAACTAGGGAGGTCGACAGGTGGCTGGTACCACAGGTGTGTTCTGGTGAGCAGCAGACTTCTAGCCTGGGCTTTATTCTGGCTCCGCTGTTCACCGCTGGAGCAGAACTAGACCAGCTGCCCATCCCCTTCATCTCATGTCCCTTCCAAGTACTCTAGGATGCCACTTCATCATGTCAGATACCATGAATTTAACTCTAGAAATGGAAAAAGGAAGAAAGGAAGGAAGGGAGGAAGGAATGGAGGGAGGGAGGAAGGAAGGGAGGAAAGGAGGGGGAAAAAGATCTATTTAAAAAAACAGAGAGAGGTGCACCTAGGTGGCTTAGTCGGTTAAGCGTCTGACTTTCGCTTAGGTCATGATCTCGCGGTTTGTGGGTTCGAGCCCCGCATCGGGCTCTGTGCTGACTGCCAGCTCAGAGCCTGGAGCCTGTTTCAGAGTCTGTGACTCCCTCTCTCTCTGACCCTCCCCTGCTCACGCTGTCTCTCTCTCTCCTAGAAATAAATTTTAAAAAATTAAAAAAAAACAACAACAAAAACAGAGAGAAAGATAAAAGAAAACCTAGTAAATCAAGTAATTTTAAACTTCCGTATAAAGTTGACGTGTGTATTCCTCCAGCCTAAAGAAGCTAAGAAACATGTAAATCATGCACCTTTAAGACTCCTGCTTTCCTGTGGTTTTCTAGGACTATTTTGGTGTACTTTGCTCCATCATTTATCTCTTTATTATCTCTTCTATAATAAAAAGATCTTTTTATTTCACAAGAAGCATTTTGTGCTCTATTCTGTTTTATTTTTTAATGCTTTTTTAATGTTTATTTCCTTTTGAGAGAGACAGACAGACAGAGCACAAACAGGCTAAGGGCAGAGACAGAAGGAGACACCGAATCTGAAACAGGCTCCAGGCTCTGAGCTGTCAGCACAAAGCCCGACGTGGGGCTCAAGGTCACAAACTGCAAGATCATGACCTGAGCCGAAATCGGACGCTTAACCAACTGAGCCACCCAGGTACCCCCATAATATCTTTCTTAATACATGATTTTAAGGCTATTAAAATCTAACACTATTAAATTAACATCGGTTATGCATTTTTTAGGTTAACAAATCTAAACCAACAAGTTTCTGGCATCATCAAATTGCTCAGTTATTCCAGTTAAACTGAATTCTATGTAGAAATATGGCTTACTGATGTTTGACATAATTAAGGTTTATATGTCCTCTCCCTCTCTCAACATTACTATCTTCCTTAAATATTATCAATTTCCTAAAAAAAAAAGAATTATAGAAAAATCCCCTGTTGCATTGTTTGCACAAATGTATAACATCTTTGCTCCTCAATTACTGAGCTCTTATCAGTCCCATAAACCAATAATATGAAATACTTCTTCATTGTAATCCTTTTTGGAATAAGCCAAAAAAACAAATGAAGAGACTTATTTTTCTCCTATGTGACTCCTTCCTCATTAACTCACACTTATGACAAATAGAGCTATCACTTCGAAGCATGTTTGTAATAGTGAAATGCTCACTAAACCAGAAGTGTAAGTCCTTCGTTCCTGTTGGTGAAATGTTAGTATGCCAACCTGCAGTTAGCAATGGGCTGGAAAAGGACTTCAGCCTGAATGTTTTCTACTTATATTGAGTATCCAATATTAAAAGAATCTGCATCTATGGCAAATAATCAAGTCAAGTTCATTATGCTCAATTTTTATTACGAAATACTAATTTTTAGGCATGTCTTTAAATTCAAAAGGTTAAAAAATAAATAAATAAATTCAAAAGGTTAAACTAATAGAATAATTCTATTTAAAAAAAACTTAGCTTGATTAAAGACACTGATGAATAAATAAATAAATCAATAAATCCCAAGTCTATAGAATTGTCTGCCTTTGAATCTGTATTTTCTCATGTACACACAAATGGGATAAATTTCATTTGTATTTAGTTGAGTGCAGTTGATGCTTAAACAATGTGGGAGTTGGGAGACCAATCCGTAGTCTGTGTATAACTTTTGGCTACCCAAAACTTAACTACTGGGGCACCTGGGTGGCTCAGTCTGTTAAGCATCCAACTTTGGCTTAGGTCATATCTCACAGTTCATGAGTTTGAGCTCTGTTTCAGGCTCTGTGATGACAGCTCAGAGCCTGGAGCCTGCTTCAGATTCTGTGTCTCCCTCTCTCTCTGTCCCTCCCCCATTCATACTGTGTCTCTCCATCAAGAATGAATATACATTAAAAAATATTTTAATTAAAAACAACTTAACTACTAATAGCATACTGTTAACCAGAAGCCTTACCAATAACATAAACAGCAAATTAATACAGATTTCATAGGTTATTTGTACTATACACCATATTCTTACAATCAAGTAAGCTAGAGGAAAAAAATGTTATTAAGAAAATCATAAGAAAGAGAAAATACACTTCTGGTACTGTACTATAAAAATTCCCCATATAAGTGGACCCTCACAGTTCAAACCCATGTTGTTCAAAGGTCAACTGTATTTTCTTTCTCTGAAATTGGTGGTATTGGCTCCAGAATTTTGGCCTTCATTGCTTAGATGATCTCTTTTGATAAGTTAAAGATGCCTCATGATTACTGATACACTTTTGTAAAAATATCATTAATAAATATTACTACCTATATAATTATTTTGCCTCTTCAAGCATTAGCCTGAATCTTCTTCCTCTCTCTCTCTTTTACCTCCCCAGTCCTGAATTCTTCGTTTTTCTCTTTAATACCTCTTCAGGGGCACCTGGGTGGCTCAGTCAGTTAAGCGTCTGACTTTGGCTCAGGTCGTGATCTCATGGTTCGTGGGTTTAAGCCCTGCATCGGGCTCTGTGCTGACAGCTAGCTCAGAGCCTGGAGCCTGTCTTCGGATTCTGTATCTCCCTCTCCCTCTGACCCTCTCCTGTTCAAGACCTCTTGAAAAGATAAATGGTTAAAATGCTTCTTGATTAAAATAAAATTTAGCATTCTTTTAACATTCTACATCTATATTTTTAACAGCTGAACTCTATCCATAGAAAACTGCCCATATACATATGCAAACAACAGTTTTCAAATAACCCCAGGGGTTGAAAGCCCCTCTAATGTCTACCAGTAGGTGTACAAAGGGTCTGCAGTCCCCAGAGTAAACACTGCTCCCAGCAGTTTCTCACAAGTCAGCCATTCAAGTCTCTGTTGGCCTAAGGCTTGCTACCTCCTTGGTCCTTCCTTTGGTCAATATTGCTGAGCCCAAATTAACTGTGCCTCTCCTATGAAGCCTTCCCCAACTCTTTCACTCAACTCCACTTTCTACCTTTCCTCGCTTCCTAACACAGAGTCAAGTCTTAAAACTTTCATTCACTTTCCCTCTAAATAATTCCTACCAGCAAGTTATACCTCCAAATCTAATCGGTAAAGCCCTGAAAGCAGATACAGTACACCTTAGATCTCTGCAGTTCCTCCCATGGCACCTGGCACAGCGCCAGTGAATATTTACTGTAGCTGCTGTCCCATCATTGCTACTTTGCCCAAGGAGAAGGGTGGGGCCAAGAACATCTTTTTGAGCAAAATCTAGGTTATGCAGGGCTCAGGGGCTATCACACACCATTTTGTTCATCCCTTAGCCACCATTTAAGTTTCCACTACATGTCAGGCACGAAGTTAGGCACTGGAAATACAACAGTGACCAAAACGTGAGCAGATGAACCATTCATTCAGTAACAGGAGCACAGAAGGCAGCAGTTAAAAAAAAAAAAAAAAAAAAAGGAGCAGGCAGTTCTCTCTCTAGAGAGGTTAGTCGAGTTGTCACTGAGAACAGGATGCTAGAAATGGATGATGAAAGAATTAGTATGAATTTACCAGATGAACTAGGATGGGAAAGACATCCTAGGAGAGTAACAGCAAACGCAAAGGCCAAGTGCATGGAAAATAACATGTCTCTTTCATCCCCTCCTCACTTTCCCCAGGCAGCTCCAGGATGAGCCCCCATTTCAACAACGTCAACTCATCTCACCTTCTGGATTATTTACCTGAACTCAGTAAGAGGTATTTATTTTTAAGGATTGACTAAGGTGCACTGCCTAGCAAATATGAATTTCATAGTACTAAATAAAGTTAGTAGTTTCGATCTGGAAATCCTAATCCAAGTCCAAATAATGGATTTGGACGGACATCCAATGACTGATTCAACATTCATTTTATTAGGTTACATATTTTTACAGAGAAGATTTTGAATACAATTTTAATTTTAATGATCTGCCTGCCTTCAAGGGATAAAATAAATCAAGGAAAAAATGGTTTTAATGCTATTTATACAACTTTTCCATTGCTGTATCACTTACTTCTCCAAGTGAGTTTCAGTTTCTTTGTCTGCTGGCTTTATAAACCTCTCTTTGGGCTTTAACAACCATGGGCTCATTTCTACTGTAGTGAAGCTTAATATCCTGCTTTAACATCCAAATATGATTCACATATTGCATCTTCAGTATTTCTAAAACAAAACAATTGCTTGAACTTCAAAAAAACTACTTTTCTCCAGAACACTTACAAACATGCCTTCCAATATCTGGAAATGGGACTCATTTAATAAAACATACAATAATACTGCTTCAGGCTCACTTCCCTGCCTTGTCCTCTAAAAAAGAAAGATTAATAACACTGCTAAACTAATTTTATTTTTAAAATACTAATGATATTAAAATGCATCAATAGTCTGGCTTAAAAAATCGTTGGAACGAAAAAAGTCAGGAACTGGCTGCAAGAGGTGCCATTTCTGGCACATCCTGCTTTTTCAGGGACCTTTGCCGATAATTGCTTTTAAAGACACAAAGGCCTTCATTCTCCCTCAATATATCCAAAGAACATTTCATATCTGAGACCTTGGATGCTCACAAATTTATAACAAAGACACAAAGCCTCACTGATGGTGCTACCCGAAAGGTGTTTTTATTGTTGTTACTAATCTCAGATACACAATTAAATGTCAACTGAAGAAGCAAGAAGAAACTTCCTAGGGGCGGCTGGGTGGCTCAGCAGGTTAAGCGGCCAATTCTTGGTTTGTGCTCAGGTCACGATCTCACAGTTTCATGAGTTTGAGCTCTGCGTTGGGCTCTGCACTGGCAGTGCGGAGCCTGCTTGGGATTCTCTCTCTCTTTCTCTGCCCCTCCCCTGCTCACGCTGTCTCTGTCTCTCTAAAATAATAAATAAAAGTTTACAGAAAGAAAAAAGAAAGAAAGAAAGAAAGAAAGAAAGAAAGAAAGAAAGAAAAGAAAACAAGAAAGAAAGAAAGAAAGAAAGAAAGAAAGAAAGAAAGAAAGAAAGAAAGAAAGAAAGAAAGGAAGGAAGGAAGGAAGGAAGGAAGGAAGGAAGGAAGGGAGGAAGGAAGAAAGGAAGAAAGTTTCTTAGAAAAGACATTGAAAATTATTCTGAGTTGTTTCACAAAACTCTAAGTTCAGATCTTCATTGGCTTCTTCATTGTCATTAGAGTTCAACAACCCCCAAAGTTGAAAACAGTAAGAGAATGAAAACCTGGATCCTCATACTAGAAGACCAATTATCCTCATAATGATGATCAAGATGATATGTTATACTTGTATCATGCTTTATACTTATAAGAATTCTTTCCCAAGATTTACCTCATGTGGTCATCCTAAACCTCCAAGAGAGATAACAAACCTAGATTCCAGAAGTGACGCGCCCAAGGATATAAGGCCGGCTAGTGCCAAGAGTACAATCAAAGCCCAGATCTTACCGGTACAAAAAAATCTTTTCCATTGCACCAGATATAGAATGACCAATCAATCTCTCTCCCCATCTTTCTCTCATTTTGGTTTGCATTTCTTAATACTCATTGATTTGTTTTAAATATAGTATTTCAGTATCCTTAGGCCATTGTTTTAAGTTTCCAGTTTTAAAAATGTATTAATCAGCCCAATATCAATTTCCTCTTTATTCACAGTTAACCTTACTGGAAGAAGGGCAATCCAAAGCAAATAAAGATGTTCTGCATCCATTTCTCTCTCTTCTCTTTGGTATCACTGTTGGAGCACATAATGAATGCCTCTCCTAACCAGCAAAATTTCTTCTCGCTCATTTATTGGGTCAGGCCTCTCCCAGAAAACACTGTAATTGGTTTCCTTTTCAGGTTTCCACAGAATCCCTCTCAGAAAGATCATAAAGAGCACAGGACACAAGGAACAAGGTCTAAATGATACCATCTCTTTAAGATTATAAGACTCTAATATCAATTTCAAAAACACATTATTAAATAAAAGTCTTTCAGGGCACCTGGGTGGCTCAGTAGGTTGAGCGTCCAACTTCAGCTCAGGTCATAATCTCATGGTTTGTGAATTGAAGCCACATGTCAGGCTCTGTGCTAACAGCTCAGAGCCTGGAGCCTGATTCGAATTCAGTGTCTCCCTCTCTCTCTGTCCCTCTCCCACTCATACTCTGTCTCTCTCTCTCTCTCTCTCTCTCAAAAATAAAGAAACATTTTAAAAAAATTTAAGTCTTTGGATTCTTTCAACACTTTATCAAAGAGTCCTAAGAAAATTAGCCAAGGTGTAATTTTTCCTGAATCCCCAACCACTGAAAGAAAACCAAATTTCTTTCATTCATTCATTTATTCAGGCACTCATGCATTCATTATACATGAATTCCAATATTTCCAGCAGTGCTCTAGGCCCCAGGGCTTCAGTGGTAACAACAGGTTTCTCCCTTGCGGAGCTCACATTCTAGAGGTAGTAACAAAGGCAACAAACCCATAAGCAAATACTATCCTATATTGTTAAGTTGTTACGTATAATGAAAAAATAAAACAAGATGATGGGGAGCAGAGTAGAAGCAGGGAAACCAGCTGAGAAGTGATTATGGTAACCTAGGTAAGAGAGGAAAGGAGGCTGCTGAAAAACAGACTTAGCACTTGCTCACAGATTTGATGTCAAGCTTGGTGAAGAGAGAAATTGAGGATTATGCCAAGATTTTTGCCTGAGTAATGAGTGGCTGGACAGTGGTACCTTAGCTAAGATGGAAACGACCTTGAGAGAAGTAGCATAGGGGTAGGAACATCAAGGATCCTTTTTATTGCTAACTCAGTTTGAGGTGCCATTAGAGTGAAGATGTTCTTTAAAAAATAAAAAGACAGTTGAATATACGTATCTAAAGTTCAAGGGAGAAGTCAGGGCTAGAAATACAAATTTGAGAATCAAAGGAATTCAGATAGTATTTAAAGTCATGGGACCAGATGAGTGTACCTCAAGATATATGTAACCAGAAAAGATTCAAATCGTAGCTTTGCCGCATATTAGCTAACTTGGGGGAAAGTCTTTTACTTGTCTAGGTAGGGCCAATATATATCTGAACATGCTAAGAAATCAGCATAGCACCACCTAAATAGATGTTGTCGTCAAGCTCCCTAGAAATTAACACCACAGGAAGACAGAAACAGTAAAACCAGGAATGAAACTGCAAATTTCTTGACCATGGTAATAAATTACCAGTTACCTTGGCAGAGGAGCAAAACAAATTGCCAGCAAAATCCCTAAAGAAACTGCCACTGAGGAGGGGGTGCTGGGGTGGCTCAGTGGGTTAAGAGTCCAACTCTTGGTTTCAGCTCAGGTAATGATCTCACAGCTGCCTGAGTTCAAGCCCTTCATTGGGCTCTGCACTGTCAGTGCAGAGCCTGCTTGGGATTCTCTCTCTCCCTCTCTCTCTGCCCCTCCTCACTCGCACTGTCTCTATCTCTCTCAAAATCAATAAATAAACTTAATTTTTAAAAAATGCCACTGAGGAAAATAAAGATAGGATACCCTTATCTCTGGCCCACTGGAAAAAGAAAGGATTTTCATTAACAAATGCAGCAATTGAAAATAGTATGCCACGCTAATAACAGTAAATTTTTCCAGGGGCTGAGTTTATAGGGAATGATTAATTCTTAGAATTTTATCATTATTACTCTCATATTTAGAAAGAGAAAAACACAAAAGGATAATATAATAATTATAATTTCTGAAAATAATGTTGATTTGGCATTACATACATAACTAATAGGGAAAAAATAGCAACTCATGGGCTATTTTCTAGAAGCTCCAACATGGAACTTAGAATTACCAAATGACCGATAAATGTGACGTAGATGATGTTTTTGCTAAACTCTAATGTGTGTTGGTAAAGTAAGAAGTAAAATAAGAATCAATTGAATATCCTTACAAGTGCTCAGGTTTTCAAAATTTCAAGGATTCCATACATTTACCTAACCTATGATAAACTTGAAAAGGTGGAATTTTTTTTTTTATTGAACTCATCAATGTGTGTTAACTGTTGGAAAGAATTTTTAAAAATAGCAGACAAATTAAGGATCACAAAACTACTGTATTACCATACAGTACGTATAGAAGCAAGATTATTATCTGATTATATTCTTGCCACATTTTTGCTTCTTCTAATTACCCTATTTATGGTATAGAGTTATCCAGTTTAACCTATAATCCAGGATGTATTAGAATATCTAGAGAGTTGCTGCTACAGAACAGATTTCATATAGTCTTTATGAAATTACAACTACTGTTTTTGGTATTACTGTATGTTTACAAAATTTTAACACTAAGGAGACCTTGGAGGAAATTGCAGTCTTTGCCCTGTTTGAATTAAAAAGAAAGCTCCTTCTGATTATATAAACTTAATATCTTAATATGGTGAGAAATACTCTTTAGGCTCTATGTAAGTCACTGAACATCGAGTACAAGTTAGTCTCCCACGTCCCCTGCTGGTGCTTTCAATTCAAGGTAGCAAGCAGTAGATGGCATTGCTGATTCATAACCAGCCAACTGAATGCTTTTCCAGGTTGTAGGCTACACTTGAAAATCTTTGTTATCAACGAAGTTAATGTTCTTGAGTAACTACAGAAATTTGAAACACTTCAAACAGGCAAAAATTCTCTCAAGCTGATTTAGAGTGCTCTCTTCTTGACTACATGCCTTTCCCAAATTGCTACTACTCTAAATTGAGTTCTCTACATGAGATTTTCAAATATATAACTACTTTTAAATGTAAATATGGGGCCTAGGTAGCTCATTCGGTTAAGCATGGGACTTCGGTTCAGGTCATGATCTCACGGTTTGTAAGTTCGAGGCCCACATCGGGCTCTGTGCTGACAGCTCAGAGCCCACTTTGGGTCCTCTATCCTCCTCTCTCTGCCCTTCCCCCCACTTGTTCTCTCTCTGTCTCTCTCGTTCTCTCTCTGTCTCAAAAATAAATAAACATCTATAAATAAATAAATACATACATACATACATAAATGTAAATGTAAAAATATTTAAATCAAACACTGGTGTACTTTCAGATCATAATTATAATTTAAGTGGAAAGAAGTAAGGTACTCTAAAGGAAAAACTCAGTCTTCAGTTCTGTTAAAGCAACTTGCCACTAACATCCTAAGGACAGAGAGGCAAGGAGCAAATTATGGGTTTAGGCCTTCACCCCTGTGATGTGCTCAGAACTTACTTATAAAGGCTCCTCTGTCCACTTTGGGACTGAAGTCTCCTGTCTTTCCATGTAAAGACCGGAAGTGTCAATAAGGCAAGTGCCCCATCCCCCAGCAGCTTCTGTGACTTGGAAAGGGGGGCTTAGAAAGGGGGCCTGACAGCGACACTGAGAAGTCTCTTGCCTCACCCTTGCAAATGCTCTCCTCTCCTCCTCCTGTGCTTCACATAAACAGCCAATCCCGGGACTGAAATTCACCAACAAAACTTCTCCAAAACCAAAAGTCTAAAAAAGTTATCTTCTTCTTTGGAAAATCTTCTAAAAAGGTGTACAAAGTAGCTTCTCAACTCACTAAAAATTTTTAAAAATGCAAGTGATATATAAACCTTCTTAAAGCTAACATGGAGATTGCCATACCCCGATTCACTCATTTACTCAATTAAACGTGGCGATGTTTCATGAATGGTACTCGGAGCTAATAATGTGGCAGTGAACAGAAGACAGTTAGGTCCCTGTCTTTATAGGGCCTCCTGTTCAGTAATAGATACTGTTCGTAATATAGAAATAATTGTTTTAATGTTGCTAATAAGTCAATTGCCTCAAAACCTTTTAGAAAGTAAGACTGATGTGAACTAGTGAAAATTAAACTCACTGACCATGGCATCATGGCAGGGAAGAATGTGAATCTATGGAGCTTGAAAAAATAATTCAAAAGAATGTATTTTGGTCTTTGGTGCACCAGTCTCTTTCACAGGAAAAACTGTGTTTCACTGCCCGGGAGGTCACCCACAGCTTGCATAATCTTTACCTCATGTCTATGAAGAAGAGCAAACGAACAGACATTGCAGATGCTTAGACAGTTTTCCTTACATTTTTTCTCCTTTCCCCACAAAGCCCCACCTCATCTATATCTGCTTTCATAACTTCATCTTCGTGGAAGTAAAATACTTTATTTGTTTTTAATGTTTAGTTATTAATTTTTGAGAGAGAGAGAGAGAGCAAGTGGGGAAGAGGAGTGAGAAAGGGAGACAGAATCCCCAAAAGACCCCATGCTGTCAGCACAGAGCCCGATGCAGGGCTCAAACTCATAAACTAGAAGATCATGACCTGAGCCAAAACCAAGACTCAGACACTTAACCAACTGAGCCACTCAAGTGGCTCCTGAAAGTAAAATATTTTAAATAAGGGCCATGAGTCATCAAAAAAATTATAAAATACAAATGCAAGTTTAATTTTATCACGTTAGGAGAAAGTCTTCCATCATAAAGAGCTATTTGATCAAGAACCTCCGTCCAAATTTTAGTCCTGAAGGTACTCTAGTCTCCAGTCATCTTGACTTTATAGTCTGGGTTCATGTCCTTGCTCTATACCTGACTTCCTATGTGACACATCATTCTAAACAGAGATAATAGCTGTCATAGTGATACAATATGACTAAGGAAGACATGTGTGTAAAATGCTTACAACAGTGCTTTGTACATAGTAAGGACTTGATACACAGCAACTGTTACAATGTCCAAATTTCAGTAAATAATTTCATTAATATATTCATAAGAGGGATCTGAAAGCAAAGATGAGTCAGATTTTAAGAAAGCCTCATCCAGCGTCTCCAAAGAAGCTTTAATCTCCTGGCTTGGCCAGACTACACTCCAGGACATGAAAAGAGTTTAGCAAATGAGATCACTGAGCCAACAGTAGGTATCTTTAAGGAGTCTTAGCAAATGAGAAGAAGCTGGTGAAGTGAAGGAAAGTCCCAATTTTCAAAATAACAGAAAACACATGTTCTGCAGATTACAGAACTGTTGACCACAGCAACAGTCTAGAACAGACCATTAAAATATATAGTCAGTTAAGGAATGCTATGGGGCTGTTACTGGGAATGAGTCAGTCCAAACCATTTCCTTGCTCACAGCAGACTAATAAATCTAGAAAATATGAGAGATATGGTAGAGCAAGAAAAAGGCCTTTGGCAGTAGGTTTATACTATCCTTTGGACAAGAAGGAGAAATACAGATTGAGTGATAATACAAACAGATTCATTATCTGATAAATGATTGCCAAATGCTGCTTTTAAGGGATACATAGTTTTAATCCAGAAGGAAGTATCTAGTGACTTGTCCCAGAGATTTATGTAAATCCTATTCTCATAACCCTAATTTACTTGGATTAAGACACAAAGCAATCTTCGAGGAATGTCAGTTTTCTAAGAGAAAGAACCAGTCGGCTGGTCCCCTCCTCTATCCCTGGCTCCTAGAACAGGGCCTGGCACCGTGGAAGTTCATTAAATACTTGTTGAATGACTAAAAAATGTGTAAATAACATAAAGTTGAGAGAACTAATAAATACTCTGAATCACTCAATCAGAAACCAAAAGGTCTTCACAGAACAGAATAATGGGCCAAATGAACCTAAGTCATTTCCCAGGGAGGGGAAAGCCTGGCCTCTAGAGTCAGGTGGACTTGGCTTTCCATCTCAGTGCAGCCACTTGTTGAAGAGGGAAAGAGGGTTTGTGGGCAGAAAATTGAAGTGCTTTCCACAGGAAAAATCAAACAAAAACATAAGATCTTCCACATAAGTCCAAAATGGATCAAGTACTTTGTGAGAGACGCTATGGTTTTTTAGCATGGTGGGGGTGGGGGTGGGGGGGA
>NW_027529934.1:9270845-9306472 GCF_008692635.1 Crocuta crocuta | reverse complement strand
GGGGTTGGCATATAACTAGAGAAGTTCCTACTACAAAAATATAGTTCAGAATAATCCAACATGAGCTCCTATCTGGCCACATTTGAGAGCAAAAGGAGGCACTGTTAATTATGCTGGGACAACAGGTACAAATTGGGGTTGCCCTCGGCAAATTGGGGCACATGATCACACTATTTATCACACACCTAAAGCTCTAGACATTTGAGTGAGTGAAAAGTTAAATAGATCAACAATTTGCTGTTAACTGGTTTAAAAATACATTAGCTCACTAAGTGCTTACCATATGCCTGGCATTGTTCTAAATCCTTCACGTGTATTAACTCATTTAATACTCACAAAAATATTCTAGAGTATTATTATCCTACATACAGATGAAAAAACTGAGGCACAGAGAATTTAAAAAAACTTGCCCAAGGTTACTATTCAACTTACCCTAAGGCTTACACTAATTGAACAGACAGACTCCAAAACTAGCCTCTGAATCTGTGCCTTTAACCACTACAACATACAGTCTCAGACTCTGCTCAAACGTATTAAAGTGCATTCTGCTAGCCAGGAAAAGAATAGTCCTTCTTGCCTCTGTTTCAGTCAGAATACAGCTAGAAACATGGTTTTGATCCAGGGTCCAGATTTTTCATACCAACTAGGTCACTCGGGTGTACCTAGGAAGGCAAGGAGATGTGAGACCATAATACACATGGATGAGCAAAAAGAGCAAAAGGAACTGTTTAGCTTAGAGAAGAAAAGACTTGGGGGGTGGTAGGCATGAGAACAGCTTAACTACATGGATGGCCATGGGGAAGAAAGGTCAGACTCTTCAGTAGCTTTCAAACTTTTTTAATCACTGAGATTCAGCTCACATATGTAAATTATATGATTAAATAACTTAATTATGCAGTCAAGACAAAGATTTCATGAAAACCTTACCACTTAAGACACTCTCTGATACTTTCTACTCTATTTTACTTCCATTCTACTCTATTTCTTCTTCTTCTTCTTCTTCTTCATCTTCTCCTTCTTCTTCCTCTTCTTCCTTTTCTTCTTCTTCTTCTTCCTCTTCCTCTTCCTCTTCTTCTCTTTCTTCTTCTTCTTCCTCTTCCCCCTCTTCCTCTTCTTCCTCTTCCTCTTCCCCTTCCTCCTCTTCCCCTTCTTCCTCTTTCTCTTCTTCCTCTTCCCCTTCTTCCTCTTCCCCTTCTTCCTCCTCCCCTTCTTCCTCTTCCCCATCTTCCTCCTCCCCTTCTTCCTCGTCCCTCTCTTTCTCCTCTCCTCCTCCTCCTTCTTCTTCTTTTCTTTTAGTGCTGGTCATGTCCAACTAAAGTTATTTCACAACCCTGGATTTGAGCCTAAAACTTGAAACTTATTGCTTTATATGCTTCCAAAGAGAGAAACTAAAAAGAGGTGGATAGATAGTACTAAAAAAAGTACATTTTAAGTCAACAGAACAATAACTAAGTAACTGTCAGGGCTGTTCAAAGTTGCAAAAGGCTACTTCAGAGCAAAGGGAGTTCCCTCTCACTGTTGGTAATGTAGGTATCCCATCATAGGTTGTGTATAGAATAGAAGGGATTCAAGTATTAGTTTAATGGCAAAAATAGAAGAACATTAGGTTTTCTTTCCAAATCCAAGATCTCATTATTCTAAATCACACTTTTTAATAAAAATAATACTTTCCCTTCAACAATATCCATTTTCCAAAATATTCAGGTATGTTCCAAGCTACCAAGACATAAGTAAAGAAGGAAGATTGGAAGGAAGAAAAGGAAAAACAGAGGTTAGGAAGGGGGAAAGAAGGGAGGGAAGGAGGAATGGGAGAAAAGAAAAAAGAGAACAAAAAGAAAAGGGAGAAATAAAACCATATAGAATTTAAGTGTTTCCTACATAAACTGAAGAATTTTGCCTTCAAAATAAAGTCTAAATCCCTACTTTCCCAGTTCCAACAAAAATGTAAACTGGGTTCATCCAGAGTGCAAGATTCCTGAGTACCCTGCAGCAGAAAAAGAAATAAAAAAGGCATCTGAAGATCACTCTATGTTCTATAATTAGCTCTGATGGTTTTCTTTTAGATCATTCTGGATGATCAGATCAGAACAGAAGAGCTGAGACTGGCTCAGCACTGATGTATAAAACAGCTTTCAAAAGGGCTTGGTCAATCCTTTTTGACAAGTATACACATTGCAACAATCTTCAAAGGCAACTTCTGGAAGAGCCTCCTGACTCCTTTTGAAGATACTGCCAAGAAAGGCAAGAGAGAAAGTTTCAAGAAAAATCTAAATAAGGACAAAATGATTGAAAGAAGGATACCAACATGAACCCCAACTGATACAACTAATAAAGATTAAATATTTCACTAGACTATTGGCCAACCACTCAACTCATAAATTCTGTGGGCTTGTTATGAGCACACAGTGCTATACTGCCATCAGATACCTTGTTTAACCTTCAAAGCCATTGTCCATAATCAAATGCTAACACCCCTGGCAGGGGCTAGGGGTTACTCTCTGAGTTAGACTGATGTCTTAGTGGTGATCTTGGCAGGGCTCCATAAAAAAAAATAAAGTCCAAACTGGGGTAAATGATCCATCCAATACTGCCAAAAGTTCTCTGGATGCTTTGTGCCATACTCAATTTCCTTAAAAGGTCTCAGAGTTAAAGAGTACATGGACTAGAACAGCCACAATCTAACCACAGCTGGTTGTGTTTGGTATACAAAGAGATGGCTACTCACGAATTAAACAAATAAAATTAAGTCAAAGAGTATCCTCAACCATAAACTCCTCCTTCTGACAAAATGAGTGATTAAGTATTTATCTTCAATTAATACTATAGGTATATATATTATCAACATGAAATAGAAAGTATTTGGAATTTATATACCTAATAAATTAAGCGTTTTAAAAATGAAGTGGAAAGTTAGAAACTTTTTGTTAAGACCATCTGGACATCTTAGAAATCTGAATCCTGAGTTGGACCCATTCCCACATTGCTATAAACTATGCTACAAACTCTCAAATCAGAAATAGAGTCCTTTGTAGAAAGATAAGTCCAGGAAATAAACTGAAACCAGACTTAAGATTGGCAAGTCAGTGTAGACAGAGACTTGGAAACAGAAGAAAAAGAATAGAGGTCAACATAATTCAGGTAGGTTGGAATTCAAAGCATTCTGGGACCTTGGCAACATAGACCAGCTGAAGCAAGATGAAGCCAAAACCAGGCCAGGCACCATCTAGGGAATTACATAGAGCTCCGGAGGTCTGTCTGCCAGGTGGACACTCAATGTGCCTTCTCCAAAGACAGCAAATTCACACTTGATTCAGGCAGACAATTTGAACAGGAAGATGAATTTAAGGGGGGGAGGCCATGAAGGTATAGACCCCCAGTCACAGGAAAACTTCTATTTCTAGCAATACTGTGATCTAAGTGCACAGAAAAATCTAGAATTATTAGAAAATATAACAAAGATCCTAAATGCATAGGTAAGTCACAAAGAAGTAAGGGAAATTGTAGAACCAAGCAATGGAAGAACATAAACATAGATATGTTACACAGACTGTCCAGAGACTATTTGTTGTTACTGGTAAGCAGAAAGTTTTAGTGTTTATAGCCATCCAGAAGAGATGATAGGGGCGCCTGGGTGGCTCAGTTGGTTGGGCAGCCGACTTCGGCTCAGGTCATGATCTTGCGGTTCGTGGGTTCAAGCCCCACGTCGGGCTCTGTGCTGAGAGCTAGCTCAGAGCCTGGAGTCTGTTTCAGATTCTGTGTCTCCCTCTCTCTCTGTCCTTCCCCTTCTAATGCTGTCTCTGTCTCTCTCAGAAATAAATAAAATGTTAAAAATTTTTTAAAAAGAGAGATGATAAAGCCTTGGGTTTGCTTAAAGGGAAAAAGTGGAACTGAGACTCTCTCCATAGTCCTCAAAGTGCTATTCCCTCAATAAAAATAGATGACAAGGAACCTATCTCAGCATAAACTCTTGGTAGGGGTAAAAAAGCATCCTCAAACACAAAGGTTCAAATTCATACTGCCTAAATGAGGAAGAAGAAACATTTTCAGCACTACCCTGATACCAAAGCCAGACAAGGACATTATCAGAAAAGAAAATTATAAGCCAATATCCCTGATGAACATAGGTATGAATATTGATAATAAAATACTAGCAAATTGGCACATTAAAAGGGTCATACCCCATGATCAACTGGGATTATCCCTAGAATGCTAGGATAGTTCAACAAACATAAGTCAATGTCATATACCCCATTAACAGAATGATGAATAAAAATTACATGATCATTTCAATAGATGCAGAAAGGCATCTGACAAAATTCAATATCATTTCATGGTTAAGTCCTCAACAAATTGAGTATAGAAGGAACACACCTTAACAAAATAAAGGCCACATATGACAGATCCACAGCTAATATCATGCTCAGTGGTGAAGTTAAAAGCCTTTCCTCTAAGACCAGGAGCAGGACAAGACTGCCCACTCCCACCATTTCTATTCAACATAGTACTACAAATCCAAGCAACAGCAATTAAGCAAGAAAAAGAAATAAAAGGCATCTAGATTGGAAATGAAGAAGTAAAATGATCTGTTTGCAGACAACATAGTGTTCTATGTGGAAAACCCTAAAAACTCCACACAAAAATACCTGTTAGAACTAATATATGAATTCAGTAAAGTGGCAGGATACAAAATCAACATACAAGTCATTTGCATTTCTATGCACTAACAATAATCTATCTGAATAAAATTAAGAAAGCAACCCCATTTATAATAGCATCAAAAACAGTAAAATACTTAGGAATAAACTTAACCAAAAAGGTAAAAGACCTGACACTGTAAACTATAAGACATTGATTAAAGAAATTAAGAAAAATAAACAAATAAATGGAAAGATATTCCATGTTCTTGCACTGGAAAAATTAATATTGTTAAAACATCCATACTACACAGAGTGGTCTACAAATTCAATGCAATTCCTATCAAAATTCCAATGGCACTTTTCACAGAAATAGAAAAATATCCTAAAATTTACATGAAACCACAAAGACCCAGAATAGCCAAAGCAATCTTGTGAAAGAAGAATAAAGCTGGAGGTATCACACTTCTTGATTTCAACTTATATTACAAAGCCACAGTAATCAAAAGAGTTTGGTATTGGCACATAGACTAATGGAACAGAATAAAAAACCTAGAAATAAACCTATGCATATATAGTCAAGTAATTTTTGACAAGGGCACCAAAACTGGGAAAGGGCAGTCTCTTAATGGTGTTGGGAAACCTAGACAGACACATGAAACCAGACCTCTATCTTATTCTGCTCATAAAAGTTAACTTGAAATGTATCAAAGACTTAAATGTAAATCCAAAACAATAAAATTCCTAAAAGAAAACATAGGGAAAAAACTCCTCGATATTGGTCTTAGCAATGAGTTTTTGGATAAGACTCCAAAAACACAGGCAACAAAAACTAAATAAACAAGTGGGGCTACATTAAACTAACAAGCTTCTACACAGTAAAAGCAACAATCAATAAGTTTAAAAAGTAACAGAATGGGAGAAATTATTCACAAACCATATACCTGACAAGGAGTTAATATCCAAAATATACAAAGAACTCAGAATTCAATAGCGTAAATTCTTGTGCTAATGACATATTCCCAAAGACAAGCAAATGGTTAATAAGCACATGAAAAGGTGTTCAACAACACTAACCATCAGGGAAATGCAAATGAAAACCACAATAAGATATGACCTCACACCTGTTAAGATGGCTATTATAAGAAGACAAAAGACAACAAATGTTGCTGAGAATGTGGAGAAAAGGGAATCCTTACGCGTGCTGTTGGTGGAAATGCAAACTGGTGCAGCCATTATGGAAAACAGTATAGCAGTTCCTCATGAAATTAAAAATAGAACTACCACCCAATCCATCAATCCCACTCCTGGGTGTATATCCACAAAAACTGAAATCAGTATCTTGAAGAGATATCTTCACTCTCATGTTCATTGCAGCATTATTCATAATAGTCAAGCTTTGGAAACAACTGAATGTCCATCAATAGATAAATGGATAAAGAAAACGTGGAGTATATATTCAGCGCAATATTATTCAGCCATTTAAAAAACTATATTGCCATTTGTAACAATATGGATGGTCCTTGAGGGCATTATGCTAAGTGAAACAAACCAGACAAAGACCAGCACTGTATGTCATTACATATATGTGGAATCTTAAAGAAAAGAAGAAGAAAAACAAAAGAAAGCAAAACCTGATTTCATAGAAACAGAATAAAAAGGAGGTTACCAAGGGTAGAGGGGAGGGATAAATGGAAAGGATGTAGGTCAAAGGGCACAAACTTTCAGTAATAAGTTGAATAAGTTCTGAGGATCTAATGTACAGCATGGTGACTATAGTTAATAATATGGTATTGTATACATAGATTCTTGAAAGTTGCTGATATTGGACCTTAAGCATTCTCACCACAAAAATAAACAAAAACCCCAGGGTTAACTACGTGAGGTGATGAATGTGTTAATTAACTTGATCTTGGTAATCCCTCCATAATGCATATGTACATAAAATCATCACATTCTACACTTTAAATATATACAATTATATTTACCCATAAAGTTGGGGGGAAACCCCAAAAACAAATAAACAAAAATAATCAAATTGGCTTTGTTAATACTCTATATTTAAAATGTTTTTCTACTGTTAAAAAAAAAAATGCATACTATCTATATAGTTCAGGAACCCAGAGATGAGAAATTGGTATTAAAGTGATCCAGGGCTAGAAACACACTTGCAGGGCCTACCAAATTCTTCCAGAGCAGTAGTTCTCAACCATGACTGCGAAATTTTTTGTTTATTTGCCTGTTGCTTTTTTTTTTTTTTTATGACTGTGGAGCTTTAAAAACGTTAATGTGTAAGTCTCATACTCAAAGTATCTGAGTTAACTGGTCTGGGGTTCAAGCTGCCATTCTAACTTTTAAAAGTTCACTAGGTGATTCTAATGTGCAGCAAAGATTAAGAACCACTGTTGTTGAGCATATGTTCATTGCAGACCACACAGGGTCCCCACCAAGCATGATTTAAAACACGAAACTTTACAACACCCAAAGGAACAATTCACCATGAGCGAGAGTAGGCAGAAATAACAAAAAGCAGAGTGAAATTCCCAAGAACATTAAATAACAGAATTATTTCTTACAAACTATATAATAAGAACATTTAAAATAAAGATTAAAAAGATCAAAAATATGAAAATGGAGAAAAATGCAGACACAAAAGAAAGCTTCTAGAAATTATATACATATAATGTAATTTATGTATATATTTGGTGACATTTTTTTAATCCAAATTAGTTAACATATAATAATGATTCCAGGAATAGAATTTTGTGCTTCATTACTTATATATAACAACCAGTGTTCATCCAAATAAATGCCCTCCTTAATGCCCAGTGCCCATTTAGCCCATCCCCCATCCAACACCCCACCAGCAGCCCTCAGTTTATTCTCTACTTTTTCATTTATTTAAAATTTTTTTTCATTTTCATTTATTTATCTTGGGAGAGAGAGTACATGAGTAGGGGAGAGGCAAAGAGAGAGGGAGAGAAAGGATCCCAAGCAGGCTCCATACCTCCAGCGCTAAGCTCGGTTCAGAGCCCAAACTCACAAACTATGAGAGATCATCACCTGAGCCAAAACCAAGAGTCAGACGCATTACTGGCTGGGCCTCCCAGGCACCCCTGTTCTCTGTATTTAAGAGTCTCTTATGATTTGTCTCCCTCCCTGCTTTTATCTTATTTTTGCTTCTCTTTCTCTACGTTCATCTGTTTTGTTTCTTAAATTCCACATGAGTGAAATCATACCGTATTTGTCTTCTCTGACTGACTTATTTCACTTAGCATAATACACTCTAGTTCCATCCACATTGTTGTAAGTAGCAACATTTCATTCTTTTTGACTGCTGAGTAATATTCCATACATATATATACTACATCTTTACCCACTCATCAGTCAATGGACATTTGGGCTCTTTCCATACTTTGGCTATTGTTGATAGTGCTGCTATAAACATTGGGGTGCATGTGCCCCTTTGAATCAACATTTTTGTATCTTTTGGAAAAATACCTAGTAGTGCAATTGCTTTGTCATAGGGTAGTTCTATTTTTAATTTTTTTGAGGAACCTCCATCTTGTTTTCCAGAGTGGCTGCACCAGTTTGCACTCCCACCAGCAGTGCAAAAGGATTCCTCTTTCTTCATATCCTTGCCAACATCTGTTGTTGCCTGAGTTGTTCATTTGAGTCATTCTATATTTAGTGACTTAAAAAAAAAAGAAAGAAACAATAAGTGGATTAAATTTAGATGGAATATATATATATATATACTTTTTATGTTTATTTATTTATTTTAAGAGAGAGAGAGAGAATGACCTGGAGAGGGGCAGAGAGAGAGTGGAACAGAGGATCCGGAAGCAGGCTCTGCACTGACAGCAGAGAGCCTGATGCAGGACTCAAACCCATGAACCATGAGATCATGACCTGAGCCAAAGTCGGATGCTTAACCGATTGAGCTACCCAGGCACCCCAAATTTAAGTGGATTAAATAGAGAATTAACAGATGTGTAGAGAAAAGCAGAGAACTAGATGACTGATCTGGAGAAAATATGTAGAATGCAGTACTGACAGATGAATAATAGGAATTACAGCAGAAAATTAAGAGCTCTATAAGAAGGTTCAATACATAACTAATCAATGTTCCAAAAGAAGAGAAAAGAGAAAAATGAAGGATACAAATATTTCAAGAGATAATGGCTAAGTATGTTCCAGAATTCATGAAAAGTGAGAATTCCCAAATTTGGATTTCAAGCAGGAGAAATAAAACTAAATCCACACCTAAACACATGTTAAAACTATAAAACAGGAAAGGCAAGGAATTGTCTTAAAAGTCACCAGAGAAAAGGTAGTATCGACAAAGAAACAATTAGACTGACAACAGACTTCTTAACAGCAAGCACTTGGAGGATTTTCAGAGCTCACCATATGCTCTACCTATTGTGTCCATGGCCATAATATTTTCTCTCAGCTTCCACATACTCTAGTCTGAGCTCAGCTCAGCACTATCAGTGACTTCATTTGGAAGAAACTGGCACAAGAAGAGCTGAAAGCAGTGAGAGGCTAAATATCAAGTTTCTTGATAAGCATGGAACCCTTGGAGATTTATCGCAGGTTAGTTATGCATATGAAGAAACCAAAGTACTACAGAATCCCATCCACTGTTTACTCCCTTCCTGTCAAATGACAGGCTAAAAAGAAACTAGTCTTTCTAAATTGATGTCAAATGCTTCCTTTTACTGACAATAGCAAGTGTTGTCAAGAATGTAGAGTAACTGGAATCCTCACATGTTGCTACTAGGAATATAAAACAACAAACTTCTTTGGACAACAGTTTGGCAGGGCTTAGAAAGTTGAGATGCAGTTACCATACAACCTAGCAATTCCACTCTTACTATTTGTCTAAGAGGAATAGAAACGTGTGTCCATACAAAGACTTGAACATGAATGTTTGAAGCACCTTTTTCATAATAGCCCCAAACTAGAAACAATACAAATGCCCATCAACAGATGAATCAATTATAGCATATCTATACAATGAAATATTACTCAATATTAAAAAGTAACAAGCTAATGATATACACAGTCACGTGGGTGAATCTCAAAAACATGCTGAGCAACAAGTGAAAGATGCCAAAATTCATACTTTATGATTTCATGTAGGTGAAACCTGGGAAAAAATATATCTAATCTATAGTATCAGCAAAAAGATAATACTTCCCTAGAGCCAAAAAGAAGAGTGATTGATGAGGAAGGAAGGGACCCAGGGAAAACTGGGTATTAATGGAAATGTTTTACATTTTTATTGTAATGGTGGTAACATGAATATATACATATGTCAAAACTCAAAGAACTGCACACATAGAATGGGTATAAATTATGCCTCAATAAAGTTGGTTTAAAAAAATGTTCTTTCCTCCTGACAGAAACATTTTTCAGTTTACCATCTCATATTGATACACATTTACTATGTTTGCTTCTCTTTCTAGATTTTATCATTGTCCCACTTTTGAAATTTGATTTTTCCCATTTATCTTAAGGTTAGATCATAAATGTGACTTTTTTTTTCTCAAAAAGTAGGATGTGATGGGGGGATTATGGTATAAAACGAAGAGTTTTAGAATGCTCTGGGTTCAAATCCCAGCTCTACCAATTACTAGCTGTGTCATTTTGAGCATTAAACACTTTGAACCTCAGTTTCCTTACATGTAAAATGGAAATTGTAAGAATATGCACCTCTTAGGGATGTAAGGCATGTAAAATTTTTGGCACAAAGTAGGCATCCAGTAAATGTTAATCTCGGTTCAAAAAAATGATATTTTCCTTTAAATTCTTTATCATTTATTTTTTAACGTCTATTTATTTATTTTCAGAGAGAGAGAATCCCAAGCAGACTCGAGGCTCCTAGCCCAGAGCCCAATGCAGGGCTCTATCTCACGAACCATGAGACCATGACCTGAGCCCAAATCAAGAGCCAGATGCTTAACCAACTGAGCCAACCAGTTGCCCCTTAAATTCTTTATCATTTATATTATAAGATAGCCAGAGGAATTTACTTAAATACAATTTAGTGAACTCAGTTAAGTAGAATCACTACTTAATAGTGACAAGTGAAATGAAGAAGCATATGAAAGCAATGTCATTCAAAGCTGAGTCTGTGAACTTGTGCGCATCTATAAACTGTTACCAGGGTGAACGACATAAGTACAGAAATTGAGAGAAAACATTTAGAAACTTTTATAGATGACCCTGGATGATTTATATCAGAAAAATGATTTAGAGTTTAAATCTTTCATGGGAGAAAGTTCTAGAATAATTATTCAGATTAAGGAACGTGAGCCAGAATGCAAAGCAATGCACTATTTCCTTCATCAAGAAAATCTTACTATGAAAAAAAGTCGCCTGAAATAATGTGTTTTTACACAGTAAAAACTATAAATTACATCAAGGCTAATGCATTCCATTTGAAACTATTCTGTTTATGTGATAATATAGAAGCTGATCATCAATAACTGCTTTTCATGCTGGGGACAGTGGTTATCTAGGGGGAAAGTTCTGGAGAGAATGTTTGAACCATTGAATAAACTCTCAGAGTTACTCTGGGTAAGAAACTAGTTTGGGCCCAACTTTTTAAAGATAAAATATATTAGACAGTCGGTTGCCTATTTGTCTGAAATCATATTTTAACAATCTTAATATTTTCAAACAAGGAAGAAATTCAACGTTTTTCAACAGCAGATGACTGAAAGTCAACATAAATATTATAAATGTAGAACAGCAGAGTTTCCAGAGATTGTTATATCATGTCTCATAATTTTCACAACTATCATCAGTGCAACGCATAATAATTCTGATAGAGTATCTATGCATAGGAAACTCATGGAACCATGAGCTAGTCCTTTCATTGAAAGATAACAAATTTAATATAACTTTATAGGATAAATTGTTGGGACTGGCTACAGATGAATTTTGAAAATACAGTATCACCCCCTTGATGTTTTAAAACTGCTAAAAATGAATACCTTGAGCTTGTGAAATTGCTTTAAAATCTCTTCCTCTACTCCTTCCAGCATATCTCTTGAAACTGGCTGTCCCTATTGTAATGCCAACAAAACACACACAGAATCAGTTTGGATATATATTATATCCTGCAAATAGTGTTATCATCGACTGGACTTAGATTAGATGAAGTCACAAGCAAGAAGCAAGCTGGTTGGTCACAACAAAAATTTTCTAAGTGGATCTATATGATGCTCATAAAATGTGTGTATATAGGACATTGAAAAAATATATATTATATCCCTCAAAACCTTTCTGTTTAATATAATTGTAGAGTATAATAACAGCAATAGTGATTCTCTATATTAGTCATCTGTACACATACTTTCAAGAAATAGCATGTATGTGGCAATGAGAAACAATGAAATCTGGCCATGTGTAGCAACATGGATGGACCTTGAGGGTGTTATGCTGAGCGAAATAAGTAAGGCAGAGAAGGACAAATATCATATGTTTGCACGTATAGGAGGATTAGGAGGAACTTGACGGAGGAACAAGGGGGAGAAGAAGGGCGGAAGTGGTGGGGGAAAGGGAGAGAAGCAAACCATGAGAGACTCTTGAATGCTGACAAAAACTGAGGACTGATGGATGTGGGGGGAGGGGGGGATGGGCATGGAGGAGGACACTTGTGGGGATGAGCACTGGGTGTTATGTGGAAACTAATTTGACAATAAACTATTAAAAAAAAAATTACCTAAGAAGAAATCTAAAAAAATAAATAAATAAATAAATAAATAAAAATACGTATAAACTGCAAAAAAAAAAAAAAAGAAATAGCATGTATGCTTTTGGTATTTTTTTTCTTTTTTCCTATATGTGTTCTGTTTATATTTACATAAAGATACATACGAAAAAAAATGGAACAAAATAGAGAGCTCAGAAATAAACCCATACCCATACAGTCAAATGATCTTCGATAAGTTTGCCAAGACTACACAAAGGGAAAAGGATGGTCTCTTCAACATAAGGTGTTAGGAAAACTGGACATCTATATGCAAAGGAGTCAAATTGAACCCTTACCCTACACCACGTGCAGGCATGTGTGTGTGCGCGCGCACGCACACTCACACACACAAACCCAAAATGTATTAAAGATTTAAACATAAGATCTGAAACCATAAAACTCCTAGAAGAAAATATACAGGAAAAGTTTCAGAACATTGGTCTTAGCAATGATTTCTTGGATGTGACAAAAAACGCACAAGCAACACAAGCAAAACTGGACAAGCGTTCCATTTCCATTTTTGAAATGTGACTTAAGATTTTTAGATCTTTTGATCTATTTATATTTTTAACGACTTATTTTTAAAGTGAGCTTATGAGTTCCACATCTTTTTTTGTTCATTTCTCTATCAAATCACTTTCACTGAATTTTATAAAATGATTGGTGTGTGATGGTGTGTGAACTTAAATTGGACCTTCCCCACAGATAGCTTGAAAACTTTTCTAGAGCATCTGTGCAGATTCTAGGAGTAAAGATGGTGCCTTTACCCCGCACTTTTCCTCAGCTTAAGTTCTAAGGTTTACCTTTGATTCTAAACACTTGTTGATGTTTAGGATAATGGGGGAAACCAACATGGAGGAACTGCAAGCCGATGGCTTCAGCAAACTAATGGTTGCCCAAGAGAAAGCTTCCCACTGTTAAGACTGTGCTGCCACCTTGTGGCCCTTCCTCTTCTGCTCCCAAGCTAGGACATTTCATTCTTTGCTTGCTTGTCTTTTCCTCTCAACTCTGACACTTGTCTTATCCCATTTTTCCTACTTAATCCCTTAGTGGACCACATGAAATCTCTTGAATTATCTGTTCTTCTTTATTTCATGCTTGCTTTTTTCCTTCAGTTTAGAGAGTGTCTTCCTGCTACATGAATGTGGGCATCATTATTCAGTGTCAACCAAACTGCTATGAAAGCAGTGAATTACATAATTAATTGGGCACAGTACACTCAAATAAAAGCAAGAAAAATGGCAATAAAACAAATTATTAAAATCACCTTACAGACAGCACTAGCAACATACGAGCCATCTTAGTTAGATGTATCCCAAATTGGGATGCCAGAACATAGATTAGAAACAATTTTTGGAATGTTGAACTGAGTAAAGGTCTTTTAAAAAAACATATGCCAGTGTAAGAGAGTTTTGCCTTTGTAAAGCTTTTTCATTATAATGGCATATTACTTTGATATAGATAACATATATCATAACTCATCTGAATGAAGATGAAAAATGGCAAGGTAACAAAGGAAGACAGAAGAAAGGAGTCTGTTTAGGGGAATAGATATTTCTTCAAAGTTTTTCCTTTCTTGTGCATGTCAACTTAGCAACGAGAATTGTGAGAAGGAACCCCATGTTCAAGGTCCTTCATGTCCTTGTGGTTAAATTCAGTTTTCAAAATCATTCTGTGCAATCTAAATGGAGCTTTGCAAAGTTGATCTTTCTTTGGAATTTTCCTATGCCCAACAGATGTAATAAAAATGGTGCCTCGTGCGGAAGAATAAAATCGGACTCTTATATCATACCATATATAAAAACCAACACAAAATAGATTAAAGACAAACATAAAAGCTGAAACTGTAAAACTACTGAAAAAGAAAACATAGGTTCTTGACATTGGCCTTGGTGATAAATCATTGAATATGACACCAAGAGAGAAAGCATCAAAAGCAAAAATAGACAAATGAGACAACATGATGCTTAAAAGCTTCTGCATGGTGAAAGAAACTGAATCAACAAAGAGAAAAGGCAACCTACAGAGTGGCAGAAAACATTTGCAAATAACGCGACGGGCTAATAGCCAAAATATGTAAGGAATGTATATAATAGCAAAAAGAAACCAAATAATCTGATTTTAAAAAGGACAAAGGTCCTGAACAAACGTTTTTCAAAAGAAGACATACAAATGACCAACAGGTATACGAAAAGGTGCTCAAACATCACTAGTCATTAAGGAAATGTAAATCTAAACCACAATGAAATATCACCTCATACCTGTTTAGATGGCTATTATCAAAAAGACAAAAGATAACAAGTGTTGGTGATGAAAGGGAACCCTTCAGATACAACATTAGTTGTACACTATAACATTAGTGGGAATGTTAATTGGAGAGCCATTATGGAAAACAATATGGCAGTTCTTCAAGAAATTAAAAATAAACTACCACTTCTGGCAATCCCACTTCTGGGTAGTTATCCAAAAGAACTGGAATCAGTATCTCAATGATATCTCTGAACTCCCATATCCATTGCAGTATTATTCACAACAGTCAAAATATGGAAACAACCTAAATTTCCACAGACAGATGAATGAATAAAGAAGATGTGGCACATACCTACAATGAAATATTCAGCCTTAAAAAAAAATCCTGGCATTTGCCACAACATGGATGAATCTGATAGACATTATGTTTCAGGAAATAAGCTAGAAACAGAAAGACACACACTGCATAATGTCATTTATATGTGGAATCTAAAATACACTATAGGTGCGCCTGGGTGGCTCAGTCGGTTAAGCATCCGACTTCAGCTCAAGTCATGATCTCGCAGTTTGTGAGTCTGAGCCCCGTGTCAGGCTCTGTGCCGACAGCTCAGAGCCTGGAGCTTGTTTCGGATTCTGTGTCTCCTCTCTCTCTGCCCCTTCTCCCCCTACCCCCTCAGCAAATAAATGAACATTAAAAAATCTTTTAATAAAAATTTAAAAAATATATGCATAGAAGCATAAAGTATTGATTGGCAGGGGCTGGGGGAAAGGGGAAATGGAGTAATGTTGGTTAAAGAGTACAGAGTTTCATAAGTCAGGCAGAGAAGGACAAATACCATATGTTTGCACGTATAGGAGGATTAGGAGGAACTTGACGGAGGAACAAGGGGGAGAAGAAGGGGGGAAATGGTGGGGGAAAGGGAGAGAGGCAAACCATGAGAGACTCTTGAATGCTGACAAAAACTGAGGACTGATGGATGTTGGGGGGAGGGGGGATGGGCATGGAGGAGGGCACTTGTGGGGATGAGCACTGAGTGTTATGTGGAAACTAATTTGACAATAAACTATTTGTAAAAAAAAAAAAGTTGCTCAATAAACACTTATGAAATGAAAAAAAAAAAGAGTACAGAGTTTCAATTATGCAAGATAACTAAGTTCTAGAGATTTAATGTATAGCATGGATGACTACAGTTAATAATACCATATTGTATATTTGAATTTTGCTAAGAGGGTATCTCTTAAATGTTCTTACACAGCACCCCCCACCAAAAGATAACTATATGAGATTAGAGATATGCTAATCAGCTAGATTGTTGTGATCATTTCACAGTGTATAAATACACCAAAAGATCAAGTTGTACACCCTATACACAATTTTTATTTGTCAATTATACTTCAATCGAGTTGTTTTAAAAAATGGTGGCTACGTGAGATTGCCTATCCCTAAAATTACCTACAATGCAATTGGTAAATATATTAGTGGATAGAGGCTCATTTTTAAGGTAATATTTTTAAACGGGATGTCATTTATTAATGTTAAATAAAAGATGAAATTTTGGTTTTATACTTACAAGTTCACTGAGTTAGGAGATACTATGAAAATGGAGGCAGGAAGTGAGAATGACAAAGGCATGATCAGCAGCCAGTGACGGGGAAGGAAATGGATACAATAGTGAGCACGCACAAAAAAAAAGCATGGTAGAAAATGTAACTGACAAACAACTAGCTGAGGAGTTAGTGAATACACCTGAGACCCTTAAAAGGCAGAAATCAACATGAAACATCTCAACTAGAAGGAGCCTCCTAGAGGGGCGCCTGGGTGGCTTAGTCGGTTAAGTGTCTGACTTTCGCTTAGGTCATGATCTCGCGGTTCGTGGGTTCGAGCCCCACGTCGGGCTCTGTGCTGACTGCCAGCTCAGAGCCTGGAGCCTGTTTCAGTCTGTGACTCCCTGTCTCTCTGACCCTCCCCTGCTCACGCTGTCTCTCTCTCTCCTAGAAATAAATAAAACATTTAAAAAAAAAAAAGGAGCCCCTTAGAGGAGAAAGGACACTTGCTGTTGTGGAGACTGGGAGTTTGACGGAGGAACCAGTTAAGAGCAGTAACACTGCTGCAGGAAGCCTTCTGCGTGCTATCACTCCTGACGTGCTATCTGCAGCATAGTATATATTTGAGAACTTTTTGGTGGTGGCTGATGGAAATACACAACAGTGATCCCCACTGGCTCCTTCAAATGGCCTGAGGATGAGGAAAGGGAGAATAATTGAGAGTGGCCACAATGAATCATGACTATCAACAAGTTCAATGTCCTAGGAGATGGTGTGGAGTTGAAGGGAGGCAAGGGAACCGAGCAGGAAAGGCTGAGTGGCTCTTCCATCAACTATGGATGAAGAGCCACAACTGATCCGGAGGCAAAGTTTGCCTTACGCTGGAGGGAGCCACAAACATACCCATAGGAAAGGTCTCCCAGAGACGTGTAAGAGGGGAGAGACCAGCACCCAGTTTGGACAAACTGAAGAGCTCTCCCTTCAGGCACTGTGGACCTAACAGTAAAAAGTGCCTCCCTTTGGGGAGGTCGAGTCTCTGCTCCCTTCTATAGGTTTCTCCCTCTCCAGAAGGACAAGCCTCCAAAGAAAAGGCCCTCGGGCCTCCACAGGCAACAGAACCAACAAATCGTATCCACACACGAGGCCTGGCACTTATTCTGGATCAGGATAAAGACGCCGAGGAGCATGACTNAACCCAAGACGTTCACTTAAATATTTAGACAGTATGCTTTTATCCAGACTGGAATATGCATTCATGTATATTTTCATCTTCGGAACAGGTGGTTTGAATGCAAATAAAGTAATAAGTGTCAGAGCCGTATCCTAGCAGTAGCTGCTTTGCAAACGTTACCATGGCACCGATTCAACAGTGTTCTTAGAGGCAGCCACACCTCAGCAAGGTCTTTCTAACTTGGGACAGCAAAGTTCAAAGGAACTGCTAGACACAAACTGCGAAAGAGTCCTGAACCAATACAGGAGGGGAAGATTTACAGCACAATTGCCCTCTGGGGCCACTTGAAACAGGGCATGGTACTTAAAAGAGAAAAGAAAGGAAACGGACCATCTTCTAGAACACCTGGAATGTGATCCAAGCTTGGAGACAAAATGATGGTAATTATAACTGCTAACATTTGTTTTTAGCTGCTAACAGATTGTGCACAGATTGGGGAGGGCAAACTCCATTCTCCAATTACTCCAGTGCAAACTGTGCTTTACCAGTACTCACTAAACCCTAGCTGGGTGAAGAGAGAGCAGATTGTCCTCATGTATGTCTCATTTATGTTAAATTAAGGACGGCTGTCATCCCAGGGCCGCAGTCCGGGGGGCTACTCGCAACCAGAAGCAAGGAGCTGGGTTCTGCAGATCTCTGCGGCTTACTGCCCGTAGACCTGCTCTACAGAGGGTAGCAGGCCTTTCCCTAGCACAGCCAATGTGGGGGGAGGGGGGGGCAGAAATGGACCAGCTAGTAGGGACACAGGAGGCTGGAGAGACAAGTCTTAGCCAATCTGGCCTGTGAACCAACTAAGATTCCTAAGGCAGGCCCTGGGCTGAACAGGGCATGCCCCTGCCTGGGTAAGGGGAGAATGAAAGAACAGATACCAAAGGGTAATAATACAAGATAGTCTGCGATCAGTGGTAAACTGATGACATATACCACAAAGTCTCTAAGAGTTCAAAGGGGGCAGGCATTCTCTCCTGCTTCCCCTTCAGATGGAGGTGATCAAAGAACAGTCTCAGAAAGACCCTCTGGTGCTCACTCTGGCAGCACATATACTAAAGTTGGAATGACACAGAGATTAGCATGGCCCCTGCATAACGATGACACACAAATTCGTGAAACATTCCATTAAAAAACAACAAAAAAAGGACCTCTGAAAAAAATGAAAACTTCACCAGCAGAGAGCCACAGTTGGTCAACACGGAAAAGCCATTTCGCAAGAATGAAACTCCAGAGCTCCCCTCATTACATATAGAGGCCACTAGCCTTCAAGATCCCCTTGAAGACAGTAAGGATGCACCATTCCTGGCTAAAATGCGAGAGGGAGTGAAAAGAACGGAGTGCTTAGAACAGCAAGCAGGGCTTACCATACTGCCTTTGTTTTGAAAGACACAGACTTCTGCTTCCCATAAGGGTGATTCTGGGATCATTACGTACAGTTAACCCCACCCTGCCCACCCACCCCCAAAACACAAAGGCAGTAAAGGGCTACTTGATACTGCTTCCATAACATTTTACCCAAATCATGCGTGACTTGAAATTGTCGTTTGAGTAGTAACTTGGATATCAGGTGTGCCACTGAACGGCAGACCACATCCAGGGCACCGTATTCAGGAGGAAGTGAGGCTTTGGGCTTGGTTTTAGCAAGCTTCAGTATTCAGAGAGACCTAGTCCAACAAGTACAGCTGAAAAGGAAAGAGATCGGGAGAGAATATAATGCTCTGGATCCAGCAGGAGGTGACGGCAGCTCCAGGTCATGGATTCATTGCCAAGGACTAAGCAGGAAGAATGCAGGCCCTGAGGAAAAGTTATACAAGGTGTAGGAAGCCTCAGGGCAGGGATTCAGTAGCGTCAGGAAAACGTAGCACTGACGGGGAAACTGAGGCAAACACCTGCTCTTATAGATTAAATTGACACAACAGAGACTAGGAGAAACCTGGAATTTGACGGGTGTGTGGTGTCCAGAACGACTGCCGACACGAGCCATTAGGATAACGGTGACATGGTAAAGTCAAATTCCACCTACAGCAGGCCTGGGGCTCCTAAAATATCTCCTTCCCGGGACAGGATTAGCAAAGGAACTCTGTAGGCTTCAGCTGCACCAAAAGAACAGAAACGGAGGTGATATGGGTGGAGGAAGAAAGAAGTTGACCAAAGTGCTTCCATATAAAAGGCTGTAATAAGTACTTCTGAAATGACAAAGTACATTTTGGAAAATGATAAACACAATTTGTTTGTTTTGTAATGGCCTGTTTATCTCTTTTAAATTTTCTACTTTGTTGCCTGACAGAGAATTAAAGTTAAGAGATATATATTCTAAAAAAATATATGGGGATTTAACTCCTCTTTGATAGGAAAGTCTTTTCTAAATACAATAGTAAAAAATAAACCTTAAGGGTAAAGGCTAGACCATATAAAAACGTAAAATTTGATATAATTAAATGCCATCAGCATAATTAAATGGCTCTATAAACCAGGTGAGATACTTGCAAAATTCATAACAGCTAATATTCTTAATACATAAAGAGTTCTTGGGGCGTCTGGGTGACTCAGTCAGTTAAGTGTCTGACTTCAGCTCAGGTCGTGATCTCACAGTTTGTGAGATTGAGCCCCGTGTCAGGCTCTGTGCTGACAGCTCTCTCTCTGCCCCTCCCCCCACTCATGCTGTCTCTATCTCTCATAAATAAATAAACTTTTTTGAAAAAGGTCTTACAAATCAGTCAGGAACACCTCAAAAAAGGGGGGTTAGGAATCAAATGTATTTCACAGTATAATAAATACTACAGACCAATAAGCATGTTGAAAAAGTGTTCAGCCTTACTAGGAATTGAAAAGGTACAAATTATAACCACAAAGGGATATCGATGCTCACTTCTCAAATCGGCAAAGGAAGTGATAAATGATAAACATCACTGGGAGAGAATGAGATAAAATTGGAACACCTTCCCAAGAATCAATCTGACAAAGCTTGAGCCAATACAACTTTTAGTAATCTACATTAGAGAAAAGAAGAATACAATTTATATACAGAAATGTTCATCAAAGCATTATTTATAATAAGAGGCAAACCCCTGAATATTTGATTACATATTAGTTGTGTAATAAAATACTAATTAGCCATGAATATTGTTTTTTGAAGAATTTTTAATAACACAAGAAAATGCTAATGACATAATACTAAGTGAAAAAGCAAAGTGTAAAACATTTTATTTATGTTGTGCATAATGAACACATGTAGCAAAAAGACTAGAGGGAAGAGACATGTTAACAGTTTGGAGAATGTAAACTGAGACACACTGGCATGAGTTTTTATTTTTCCCTTCAAGTATCAGTATTTTAAAAAATATTCTACAAAACATATCTAATACTCGTATAATAAAAAGGTTTTTTCTTTAATGTTCTTAAAACTAGGGGCGCCTGGGTGGCTCAGTTGATTAAGTGTCCGACCTCAGCTCAGGTCATGGTCTCACGGTTCATGAGTTTGAGCCCCACATCAGGCTCTGTGCTGACAGCTCAGAGCCTGGAGCCTGCTTCAGACTCTGTGTCTCCTTCTCTCTCTGCCCCTCCCTCTCTTGCACTCTGTCTCTTTCTCTCAAAAATAAATAAACGTTAAAAAAAATAATATTCTTAAAACTATATTATAATGCCCTATGTTGCTCTTCGGGAATAATGATAACTGAAATTTTTATTTAAAGGAAAAACAAAACAAAACTTAAAAGATCTCAAGTTTTGTGGTTTAACATCCCAGAAACTACTTATTTGAAATATCCTAAAGGACCATATGTGCTTTCCAGAATGGTAAAGTTTCCAAAATGTTCCAATAATACCCACCCACTGGAAATACAATTCTCAAACAGCAATAAGCGTCCACGACCCAAATAATAATCAAGTGGCATTCCTACAAGAAGTCTCTACCATTGAGCAAAATAGACCCCATGATCCCATTCCCAGAAGGATAATTACCTCCAATTTACTGCCAATGATCTGAAGAAATAGCTGGTTTTAAATGCAGGCACACTCAAAACTCATGCAGATAATTAGATAATGTCATTCAGAAAAGAGACAAAGGAAGAACATTATGAACAAATTGCAAAACCCATGCTTGTTTCTTTAGGCTTTCATAAATAAGAATCATCTAGATAATCCTGGGATTTGTACTATCACTACTAAGAGCTCATGTTTATTGAGTCCTTCATATGTGCCAGGCACATAATAAAGCATTTTATATTGATTACATCATTTAGTCCTTGAGAAAAATCTTAGGAGGTAGACACTATTCTTATCCTCATTTTACAGACAAGGAAGCTATGACTCCCAGACTTTAAACAACTTGCAGAAAGTCACTAGGCTAGTAAGCGACTGAGCCCAGGTTTAAAACAAGGCAGTCTGTTTCCAGAACTTGCACTGTTAACCCATTTGCTCTACTGCCTCAGATCTATGAAACAGGTAACGGTGTAATTATGCCTTTCTTTTTTCTCTCCTCCCCACTCCTTAAGAGTCTCAATGAAGAGAGATGATGAATCCTGAGCTTTCTAATCTATGGATATGTATCATTACGTTCTAGAATCAATGATGCTATAGCTACTGTACTATACCTCCTTTATAGAAAAATAAGTTCAATAAGTTAATGAATTTCTTTCATTTTTCCTGCACTGGTTTTATATTATAATTTCTCTTCCTTGTTTAGGGTTGCAGCTAGAAGACAATAAAACTAGCAATGGAGCCCTTATATGAAGAATACCTAGCAAATCATGGAACAATAGTAAAACCCTATTACTGGCTAAGCTTCTCTCTAGATTGCTCTAACTGCCCTTACCATATTCGGACAGGTGAAGAAGCAAGGGTCCCCTATACAGAATTTTATCAGATTTTTGGATTCCCTTATGGGCCAGCATATTCTCAAACAAAGCAGCTCACATTTTATGAACTAAAAACTTCTTCTGGAAGCCTGGTGCAAAAGGGTCATGCTAGCAGTTGCACTGGGAATAACACCCATCCAGAATCAATGCTATTTGAGATGAATGGTTATCTGGACTCAGCCATACGCAGTAATAACGCCATCAGGCATATCATTTTGTACTCCAGCAACTCCCCTTGTAATGAAGCCGACCACTGCTGCGTCAGCAAAATGTACAATTTCTTAGTTATGTATCCAGATGTTACTCTTAGCATTTACTTTTCTCAGCTCTATCACACTGAGCCTGAATTTCGTGCCTCGGCGTGGAACCGCGAAGCTCTCCGAAGCCTGGCCGGTTTATGGCCACAGGTCATTCTGAGCCCAATAAGTGGTGGAATTTGGCATTCTCTCCTCAACAACTTTGTCAGTGGTGTCTCAGGATCAGCTGTTTTCCAGCCCATTTTAACTGGGAGAGCACTGGCAGACAGGCACAACGCATATGAAATCAATGCCATAACAGGAGTGAGACCGTATTTCACTGATGTTCTTCCCCAGACAAAAGAGAATCAGATCATGAAAGCTCAGGCAGCTTTAGACAGCTACCCCTTAAACAATGCCTTTCCTGGACAGTCTTTTCAAGTGGCTAATGGACAACCACAACCCAATATGAGCCCAGACCTCCGGGTTCCGGTAGTTTTTGTGCTGGTGCCTTTCAGAGACCTACCACCAATCCATGTGAGTCAAAACCCACATAAACCCAGGAATATTGTAAGGCACTTAAATATGCCTCAAATGTTATTCCAGGAAACCAAGGACCTCGGAAGACCCCCCAGTGGAATGCCAGTGGAGAGAGGGGAAATCATGGAGCACTTAGCAAGTACCAAAGAGGCAGATGAAAAGAAGAAGAAGAAGAAAGGAAAAAAATAAAATCTGTATTTCTACAACATGAGACCAAACAACGACCAGACTTACTAGATAGCAAACAAAAATCTGTAAACTTTCTCTCTTAGGTCTGATCCAAGATGGAGATAAACTGATACTCTAAAAGCAAAACCTAATTTACCAGCTCAACTATTATGAAGCTACACTACTTTTAACATAATCCAAAATGTTTCCATAATTGAACTGATCTATTTTGAAAGTGACAGTAACAAATGGAGCCATTGGTACCAATGGTACCAATAGTACCTTGGTAATATTTTGGTGTGGAAAAGGAAATGTCATTATTCTACTCTACCCACATCATCTTTCCACAAAAAGTAACAAAAACAAAAACAAAAAAACAAAAAACAAAAAAAACAGCGGACTAAATAGCTTCCTAAATTGGTTTCAGTATAAAACTTTACTGTAAAATTGGAAAACAGCTTGAAGTTACTGACATCAAGTGCTGTCTGAATAAGCAAACCAGTGGTTTTCCATTAACTGTTAATCATGGATGGAAGACTCTAGGCAGCCCATCTTTTTTTCTGAAATGGTTCAAAAGAGTTTTGTGTGGGGGGAGAAAAAAGCTCTTTTGCTAATTAATTATATATAGTGACAAGAATTGATTTTGGAAACGTCGTCACCTGCTCAGTGTGATATTTCCCAGCTCAGACCTCTCCCTCCTGAGCAGATGACAGAGACAGGATGATACATGAGACTCTGCAAAGGCTCCTTCCATCACACACCATATAAAACCCAAGCTGCCCTTACAGGCCATCCCTTCTCTACCTTCAGTTGCCTTGTCTCATCAGCAAGAATGTAAGTTCTAACAGGTCAAGCACTATCTCCCCTCTTTGATTTTCCCTTAGAATCTAGCCAAGTATTCAGGCAAAATGTGGGTAGCAAGATTGTGAATCTACATCTCAGTAACGTTACCAGTCACTGCTTCCCAACATTCCTTATCCGTTCCAGCCAAGAGCTTGCTTAACCATCCTGCGATGGACATCTTTCTTTTTTATTAGCATCCATTCTCCCTTCTTCTGATATAGCTCCCCAATGCATAATTTGTTTTACTTCCCTTTTATCTGAACCTTTCTTTTTCACCGGTGTATGTCTATAGCTTCTCTTAAATCTTGTTTAAAACACACTTCTAGAAAATGCTCCTTGACTAACCATCTGAGCATGTACATTAAAGTACTTTGTATTTAATTAATTCACATTTGTGCCTCACTTTCCTCTTAGAAATATGTAAAGATGCATTACGAGAAAAATGTATATCTACTTGTAAGTTGTTGCTCAATTTTTTCTCAATGTATGTAAAAAGTAATGCTAAGCTAATAAGATAATTCTGCCATTAGAAAAAGCTTAAAGGACATACTATTCCATGTAGAAGGAGGAGGAGAAGGAAGCAAAGAAAGAAAAATATTTAGAATAGAAATTTCTATTGTGATTAAAATAAATATGACTAACATTTCTTAAAGAACATTCTAATGTTAACGTGAAAATTTGTATAGAGTAATTGGAATATAATTACATTGTGGGTATACAGTAATTATTATTTTAAAAGGTACTGTTGAAGTTTATTATTAGATCATGAAATCATTATGTCCACAATTGGGGATGTTGAGCTAAAAAAAAAAGAAAAAGAAGACCCAACGTGACAAATTCAGCATTTCTATCCATATGGGCAGCTGAGGGGTATGGGTACCAGCTCTGAAGCCAGGCTGGCTGATGATGCCTCATAGCAGTTGGGAAGACCTGCCCACCTTACAGGCTTCTTAAATACACACACACACATACATACATACATACATAAAGTAGATCCAAGTAGTTGCCATAAAATCTATCTACAAAGAGGTCAAAAAGACACAACATCAATCAGGCTGCAAAGGACTCACTTCAAAACAGCCTGAAATCTGTGATGAATTTGTATTTCAGATGCAAACCTGGACTTCCATGGTATATAACAAAGGGAGAAATGTTGCCTGAACCATAGGAAATAAAAGGGCCTTTGGGCAGTTAAATTTCTGTCCTAGTTAGAGAAGTCTGGTGCTAGGAAGAATGTTACTGAGGGGTCACAAGTCTTGGCCAATACAGTCAAGCCTTAGACAAGGGACTGTTAAGAGAGCATAAAGATATATGGCCTTAGGCAAATAATCTCTATTTCCCTACTGATAAAACAAGAGATACAGACTAGCTCACATTTAAGGTTCCTTTCAGCTCTATCTGCTCCAAAATGACTTGTGCTAAAGCAATAGTCCCATGGAGTAAGGTTCCTCAGCGCAGTGATCACACTCTTGCTCACCACACAGTGGGCTCTTGCCAGGCTCGCCCAGGGATTTAGGAAAGAGTAGAAGTTGGAATGTTCTGCCTCTCTTCAGCAAGCTGGCAATAAGGATAGAGAAGAATTACCACTGCTGCCACACATATGGAAATTCCAATAAAATGCAAGCCAGGGGCGCCTGGTTGGCTCAGGTGGTTAAGTGTCCGACTTCGGCTCAGGTCAATAATCTCACAGCTCATGAGTTTGAGCCCCATGTCAGGCTCTGTGCCGACAGCTCAGAGCCTAGAGCCTGCTTCAGACTCTCTCTCTCTCTCTCTCTCTCTCTCTCTCTCTCTCTCTCTCATTCTCTCTGTATCTCCCCTACTTGTGCTCTCTCTCAAAAATAAATACTAAAAAAATTTTTTAATTAAAAATAAAAATACAAGCCAACAAATTAAATCAGCTAGTGACGTGGCAACCTATAAGAGGCAGGGAGTATACCCCAAGAAACTGATGAGGGGAACATAACCTTTATGAATCTATCATGATGCAGGATTTGGCTCTCAGTTTTGTAAGCTCAACTACCTACACAGTCAATACAGAAGGAATGGATCTATTAACCAGGGCAGACCTGGATTAATAAAGCTCCCAAGATTGTCATGTAAAAACAGAAAGCTAATGTACTGATTTCCAGTGAGACTTACAACTGGATATGCAACCAGATAGCTCAGGTTGTCTAGCCTATACAGCCTCTCCAATCAGAGAAGCTACCTGGGAAGCCAAATTATAATTAGAAGGTTGCTTTGTGGATTAGAGGATTTAATTATTCAAACCAAATGGTTAATGCTATCAGACTCTGCTTACCAGGGAGCCCATCTCTGAAATGGGGGGATCTGCACAAGACCACCTGACCCCTGGACAATGTTTAAGTGGGCCAAGATTGTAAGAGACCACATAAACCTCTATAGCCAACTCGTGTTATGACTAGTATCAATTCTCTATAGATGTTAATGTTTTATCAAGCTACAACCTAATCCTGTTGACCTTGGAGCAAATCCTGTCTCTGTAAACTGCTGTTACATATCTTTTTTGATTTATAGTGCATGAAATCCAAAGAGTTTAGTTCAAAGAATATCATGCTATTCATGGGTTTTAAGGAAAGCTACATGGTAACTTATACTAATTAAAAATAATAATGGGGCGCCTGGGTGGCTTAGTCGGTTAAGCGTCCGACTTTTGCTTGGGTCATGATCTCGCGGTTCGTGGGTTCGAGCCCCGCATCGGGCTCTGGGCTGACTGCCAGCTCAGAGCCTGGAGCCTGTTTCAGAGTCTGTGACTCCCTCTCTCTCTGACCCTCCCCTGCTTACGCTGTCTCTCTCTCTCCTAGAAATAAATAAAACATTAAAAAAAAAAAAATTAGTAGTACCTAACATTTAGCGAGAACTATATATCAGGCACTTTTCTAAACAGTCACACATATTAATTCATTTAATCCCCCCAATAATCCTATGAGGTAGGTACTATTATAATATCTATTTTCAAATAAGGAAATCGTGGCACAGAGAGCTGAGTAAAGGCTGAGCTGATATCAAACCCAGGAGCTATAGCTCCAGAATCTCCTGTTCTCAATCACTATACTGTAATGGCTCTCAAAATAGTAACAATATGGACTCACTACAATGCCTGGAAAAATCAATACCCATTTTTACCAGCACTGCAGTCTTTCTATAATTATGTTCAGACTATTCTATCAATAGGCATCCTTTAGACTATGGGGGCTAGGGAGGCTGGGTGGGCTAGGCTGAAGAACTTACGTAGCTCTGGATCCCAGAGTTTGGGCTTTAAACTCTCCCCAACCCCCACTCCTTGTAACCCACGACCTAATACCAAATAGAAGGCCTGGATCACCTTACCTTAATGTCCCTGACTCTAAGGGATGTACCAAATCAGAGACCTGAGGCAATGTAACATTGCTTCCTTACTCTATTTAATTAAGTGGAATTGGTGCCTTAAAACATTAAAAAGAGAATTAGATGATCCAGCAACTCTGCTTCTGAGAATATAACCAAAAGAACTAAAAACCAAAAGGGATACCTAGGTGGCTCAGTTGGTTAAGTGTCCAACTTCGGCTCAGGTCATGATCTCACGGTTCACAAGTACAATCCCTGCATAGGGCTCTGTGCTGACAGCTCAGAGCATGGAGCCTGCTTTAGATTCTGTGTCTCCTCTCTCTGCACCTCCCTCGCTCACACTCTGTCTGTCTCTCTCTCTCTCTCTCTCTTTCAAAAATAAATAAAACATTATAAAACTTTTAAATGGGTTCTCAAATATGTATTTGTATACCCATATTCATAGCACATTATTCATAATAGCTATAAATAATCCAAGTGTCCATCAATATGAATGGATAAAGAAAATGTGGGATATACATATAATGGAATCCTATTCAGCTTTAAAAAGGAATCACATTCTGACATATTGCAATTGCGAATTGAGGAAATCAAACTAAGTGAAATAAGCCAGTCACAAAAAAACAAATACTGCATGATTCCACTAATATGAGGTACCTAGAGCTGTCAAATTTATAGAGACACAAAGTAAAATGATCCTTATCAGGAGCTGGGGAGAGTAGGGAATAGGGTACAGAGTCTAAGTTCTGCAAGATAAAAAAAAAAAAAAGAAAAAAGAAAGAAAAAGGAAAAAGAAAAAACATCTGGATATGGATGATAGTGATGGCTGTACAATAATGTGAATGTAATTAATATTGCTTACAGGTACATTTAAAATGGTTAAGATAGTAAATTTTATGTTATGTGTATTTTGCTGCAATTTTTTAAAAATTAAGTGGAATTATTAATCGACACCTACTCATCTCTTCATATACTAAAAAAAAAGTGACATCTTTTGTGATAACCTAAATATTAGGTAACAGACTGTGTCTAGCCTCAAAATAGTGACATAAGGTGGGGAGAACTCACAGAAATATCTGAAAAACAAATATCTTTTCAAAAAATCATTACAATAACAAGATTTTTTAAGTTCACAGTTTATACTTCATTTCAAGCTATTGAAAAGTTATGTGTGGGTTTATTTGGACCCTGATAGTTATATCCTTATTTTTAGCACAAAGGTAAGCAGTATAGTTGAGAATAATGAGAAAGACTTACTCAAGTCTTTCTTGCAGAGAATGGTGCTTAAAAGCACAAGCTTTGGNTCCCTCTCTCTCTGACCCTCCCCTGCTCACGCTGTCTCTCTCTCTCCTAGAAATAAATAAAAATAATAAAAATATTTAAAAAAAAAAAAAAAAGCACAAGCTTTGGAATGTGACACACCTAGTTACCCTCCCAGTCTGCTACTTTCTAGTTGGGTGTCATTGGCTGAGTTATATAACCTCTCTTAGCCTCAGTTTCCTCATCCGTAAAGTGAAAACACTAATTCCTAGGCCCTAAAGCTACTCTGAGGCTTAAATAATGTAAATAAAGAGACTGTTTACCAAGTCTAACACAAAATAAACACTCATCAAGCAGTTTCTATTATTAATAAAATTTTAATAGAATAAGGATAGACAGTAGAAAAAATAGGAATTTTAGGATCTTTCAAATTTTATCAAAACTATAAATTTTATGGGGCACGTTGGTGGCTCAGTTGGTTAAGCATCCGACTTTGGCTCAGGTCATGATCTCACGGTTTGTGGGTTCCAGCACCATATTGGGCTCTCTGCTGTCAGCACAAAGCCTACTTCTGATCCTCAGTTCCTTCTCTCTCTGCCCCCTTCCCTGCTCACAGGCACTCTCTCTCAAAAATAAACAAACATTTAAAAAAGAAAAACTATAAATTTTATTTTCTATAAGAAATAAAGATATGGGGCACCTGAGTGGCTCAGTCAGTTAAGCCTCCAGCTTCAGCTCAGGTCATGATCTTACAGTTCGTGGGTTTAAGCCCCACATCAGGATCTATGCTGGAAGCTCAGAACCTAGAGCCTCCTTAAGATTCTGTGTCTCTTTCTCACTCTGCCCCTCCCCTGCTTGTGTTCTCTCTCTCTCAAAAATAAATAAATAAATATTTTTTAAAAAAGAAGTAAAGATATATTGCTAGCATTTGTAACAATCAGGTTAGGGGAGGAAAATTTTTTGATTTTAATATTTTGATAAAGCAACAAAAGAAGAAATAAGTCTATGGTCATGAAAAATATTTAATTGTAGGAAAATATTTTGTGCAATTTTTACCAATAAATTGGTAATCTAGATGAAATGAATGATTACGAAAATATAAATTCTAAAATTGAGTCAAAAAGAAAAAGAAAACCAAACAAGTTAATAACTCAATAACCACAGAAGATAGAAATGATGAAAGAACTAACTCTAAAAAATATAAGCACATCCAGATAATTTTGCAAGCATATTTTGTAACTTTCAAAGAAAAAATCGCATAGTAATTTTCTACAATTCCACTTCTCCAACTTCTCCAGAGCATAAAAAAGAAGGTGAAAATCTTCTCAATTCATCTTACAAAGCTAGACTAATCCTAATATCAAAATTGAGGGGCCTCTGAGTAGCTTAGTTGGTTAAGCATCTGACTCTTGATTTCAGCTCAAGTCATGATCTCATGGTCCTGGAATCAACCCCCCAAGTTGAACTCCATGCTTAAGTATTTCTAAAGATTCTCTACCTCTCCCACTGTCCTTTCCCTGTTTGTGCACACACCTGCACTTTCTCTCAAAAAAAAAAAAAAAGAAAGAAAGAAAAAATTAAACAGACATAACACAAAGAAATACTATCAGCCAATATCACTTATACATACTGATTCTGAAATCATGTATACAAAATCTAAACTAAATCTAGCAAGTAATTAAAATAGTAATCAGAGGGGTGCCTGGGTGGCTCAGTCAGTTGAGCGTCAGACTCCAACTCAGGTCATGATCTCACGGTTTGTGGGTTCAAAGCCCGCGTCAGGCTCTGTGCTGACAGCTCAGAGCCTGGGGCCTGCTTCTGATTCTGTGTCTCCCTCTCTCTCTGCCCCTCTCTTGCTTGTGCTCTGTCTCTCTCTGCTTTTCAAAAATAAATAAACATTAAAAAATTTTTAAGAAAATAAAATGGTAATCAGAATTTATTCTAGAAATATGGAAATAGTTCAGTGCAAAAAAATATATAAATATTATTCACTACATTTATAAATTAAAAGATATAATATGGTTTTCTCATTAGATCTCTCAAAAAAGAGCATTTGATAATTCGAGCAGTCATTCCTAAATATCATAAAATAGGAATAAAAACTGGTAAAATACCAACGCCATTTGCATTAAAATAGAAACAAAGAAGAGATGCCTACTCTCACCCAATTTTTCAACACTGTTTTTGAGAGCCCAGCTAATGAATAAGATAAGGAAAAGAAATAAACATGATGTAAATATTAGAAAAGAAAATGTAAATTATCAGTATCTTAAATATTATGAATGTATAGTATGACAAGAAATGTAACTTTAATTAAAATAACTGTTAGCATTAATAAGAGAGCCTAGTAATGGGAAAGAATATACAATAGTAATGGGAAAGACTATAGAATAAATAAATTTTAAAACCCACAGTCTACAGCTTCTCTTTATTATACCATAAGCAGATTAAAAAAATTAAACAAAGAGTCCCATTCAAAATAATGTTTAACAAACAGGGTTTATTGTTTCATTTAGCACTAAACATTTTTCCCAAGACAAGAATACAGATTTAAAAATTTTTTAAACTTAGGGGTGCCTGGGTGGCTCAGTCAGTTAAGTGTCCAACTTCAATCTAGGTCATGATCTTACAGCTCATGATTACGAGCCCCACGTCAGGCTCTGTGCTGACAGCGTGGAGCCTGGAGTCTGCTTCAGATTCTGTGTGTGTGTCTCTCTCTGCCCCTCCCCCACTTGCATTCAGTCTCTCTGTCTCTTAAAAGTAAATAAAACATTAAAAAAGGAAATTGAAAAAATTTTTCTTAATCTTAGAAGTACTAATATATATTAGTACTGGGACACTGAGTGGCTCAATCAGTTAAGCATCTGACTCTTGATTTCAGCTCAGGTCATTATCTCACAGGCTTGTCTGCACTGACAGTGTGGAGCCTGCTTGGGAATCTCTCTCTCTCTCCCTCTCTCTTTGCCCCTCCCTCACTCCTCACATGCTCTCTTGCTCTCTCAAATAAACTTAAAAAAAAGAAGTACTAATATACAAACAAATAAAGGTCCCATTATAATACAGTTCACCCTCTCTACTCTACCTGAGTATGGAATCACAAAGTTATGTAAAGCTAAAAGAAATCACAGGGCGCCTGGGTGGCTCAGTCAGTTAAGCGTCCAACTTCAGCCCAGGTCATGATCTCACAGTCTGTGAGTTCGAGCCCATCAGGTTCTGTGCTGATAGCTCAGAGCCTGGAGCCTGCTTCGGATTCTGTGTCTCCCCCTCTCTCTGCCCCTCCCCTAGTCATACTCTATCTCTCTCTCTCAGAAACAAATAAACATTAAAAAATTTTTAAATAAATCACAAAGCAAACATTCCAAGTTTAGGAGTCTGGTGGTTTCAACACAGAACCACTTCATATGGATATTATGTGCAACCATTAGACCATACTGTAGTGTAGGTAACATGCTAAAAAAATCTTTATATATTGTATTAATTATGCTGCTAGAGAACAGTAGTATTACATCATTGCCAACTGAAATTTACTTATTTATTATATATATATACACACATATATAATACATGATATACATATATATGTAATACATGTTTGATATATTTGATTAACACTGGTCTCACTTCCATTTCATTGTTGTAGGATACAATGTCTTGGTTTATTAAGTATTTAGCAGCAAGGCTGGGGAAAAGAAGCACATGGTAGGTAAAGTACTCAGCTTAAAATACTCGGGAAAAACAAGATCTGTTATAAGATAGTTTTAGCAAAATCCTTTCTAATTAAAATGATCCTTCCTTCTTTGCATTAGCACAGAAAATAAGAAGGAGCTACATAGTATCATGCAGCATTAACCTTGAGAAAATTCAGATTTAGTCTTTCTTCAGTATTGAACCAAACCAGGTTATTGACACAATAAGTAAGATGTCTTCAAACCTTTATTTCAGGATCAATACTTGTTTGTTAAATTAAAATATAAAGAATAATATTACCTAAAATGAATTAAACACTATGATTAACATTAAATATTATAATATGCAAGAAAGTTGAATAACGTGTATTATGTAATTAAAAGATAATTAAGGACAGGTTCCTTCACACATACCCACACACACATTTCCCTAAAGCTTTATAGATTTAATGGTTAGCTGACTGGGGTAGGGAGGAAATGAATGTGTCCATTAAGAAATACTCAATCTCTTGGGGCACCTGGGTGGCTCAGTCGGTTAAGCATCTAACTCCTGATTTCGGCTCAGGTCATGAGCTCTCCTCCTTGGGATTCTCTCTCTCTCTTTCCCTCTCACTCTGCCCCTCCCCAACTCACATGCACACACACACCCTCAAAATAAACTTCAGAGGGAAAAAAAAGAAATATTTGATCTCTAAATATGACTGCAATATTGTCAGATTATTAATTCATCGGATAAAAATGTGTGGCATGCCTACTATGTTCTAGATAATTATCATTGTGAGACAGTAAAAAAACACTGCACTGGGAAAGGACTTTTTGGATATTATTACATCTCAAATGTATTATGCAATATGCAGCTGAGAATTAATTATATTTAACACATTCAACATATAGAACAAAATTCTGAGTAATCAAATCACTTCTACCCTTGAGCAACTCGACTCTTTAAATTCCTTTCACTATTCCCTTGAGTTGATTTCTACACCAGGATTCTTTTCCAGTTCTAAAATAAGAGAATAAAGACATTTCCTAAATAAGTCCTAATGCAAAAGAAGAGAAATGTAAGAGAGGGGATACATTAGCTCTTAAATTCTTGTTTCCGTTTACTCTCAAAAGCACTTCTAATGTTTCATTTTCTCTTCAAAGAAAAATCTTGATTTAGAAGAACAAAAAGTACAATCATCTTTAACATCAAAACAGGTATACTGTTTGGCTCTTACTAAAGTTAGCAAAAGATGGAAACTGAGGAAGAAATATTAAAACAAGTCTTTATTCTAAATTATATAATGCCACTTACCATAGTAATGGTCTTATACTTTGGTATACGACTTTGTAAAATAAATAGTACCAACAGGTAGAAAATTTTCCTTTGCTCTCTTAAAACAGTCCTTGGGGGAGTTTTTATCAGTGTGCTTGCTCATAACTTGAATGTTAATTTAAAGAAATGTCATTTCTATCACCTAAATTATATATTTTCTAGAAGGGTGATTTAATTGGGAAGAGAAAAGTGCCATATTGCTTCCTCCTCCCAAGAGGAAAGGATGTATTCCATTCCTGTGAACTCTCTTTGTCTCTCTCTGTCTCTGTCTCTCTCTCTCTCTCTCTCTCTCTCTATATATATATGTATGTATATCTATATACATATATATCCACATATATACATATGCATACATGTCGATGTAGATATAGATATCCATATATACATATGTATGCATATCTGTCTAACAAATGTTTGATTTTGAGATCCCTCTTCCTCTTACTGATTCATTATGCTCAGTGTGATGACTTTCAAACTACTGCCTTTCACATTTCATTCATTCATCAATAAATAATCGAGTACCTGAATGTACTGAGTACCTTCTGCATGCTTAGCATCATATCAGAGGTAAAGAAAGATAGAAAATAAATATAACCCAAGACTTTGCCCTCCGGAATCTTTTGCTCTCTTTCAGGAGCAAGATAAAACACGATATATCATTAAGTAATTCATAAGACTAGTGCCAAAATCAATGGTACAAGTTAACATGCATTTTACATTTATGTAGAATTTTAGAGCTTCAAAACACTTTCCTGTATTTAATCCTCATAACAATCTTGTGAAGTACACATTATTAGCTCCACTTTAACAACAAGGAATCTGAAATTCAAAATTTTAAGTGGCAGCCTCAATCAAATAGATTATGAGTGGAAGTCAAGACTTGAGCCAGGGTATTCTAATTCTAAGTCCAGTGCTCATTTCAAAACAGCACAGGAAACCAAGGATTGGGGTATTAACAGGGCAACAGCCAGCTTTCTGCTACAGATGGAATTTAACTAGATCTGATAGGATGTCAGGAAAATATAAAGCTATCTGAGCAGTGTCCAGCTAAATGTCGAAAATAATTTTATTCTGCAAATATTTGTACTTCAGTGTTATACACACACCACAACTACCATTTCCTTAGTTTTAATGTCTTAACCTCCTAGAGCTTTGCTCTCAGAAACGAGGATCTCAAATGTAATTAAAAAGCTGGCCTAGCAGGATCATATAAATCTTAAATCACAAATATATATCTTAAAGGTCTGGTTTCTATTAATCCTTACAAATCCTTAATTTTGTTTCCCCTCAGCACCGGAGAGCATAACTTGCCCCTACCGTTTTCTAGCCTTCTTGCTGCCAACCACCACTTATTTTAAGATGTCAGTGACCGCCCCTACCCCAAATTCCACAGGTTCACCCAGTTTGTCACCCCAGGCCCTGCCCAAAACATCCCCCTCCCTCGCAATGCATATAATACCTAGTTCCGGCTCTGCAGGTGCGGTCGGGATGCTGTACACAACACTGACAGATAAGATATGACCTTTCGACTCCGTCCTTGGGGACCTCCCGCTGGCCGCGCAGCGTAGTTCCAACCCCGGGAAAGGGGCTCCCAGCTCCGGAACGCAGCCACGGTCAGCGCACGGTCCGAAGTGATGTCTCTGACAACTAGAACGAAGCTGGGCGCCCGGGCGTGCATCACTCCGCCCCATACTCCTGCGAACTGCAGGGGACTTGGTCTGGCAACCAGTCCATCCCACCCCACAGGCGAGTCCGGGCCAGCCGGACCTCACGCAGGACCCCGACGACGGGTCGCTGGCAGCGGCGGTGGCAGCAAAAGCCACCCGCCCCCGGTGCCCATAGCCTCCAACCTAAGACCCCCTAGGCTGGACCGCAGGGAAGCGTTGCTATGGAAACCCCCTAGGGATCACGTGACGCCCTCGGAAGACCAATCACCTCTTAGCTCTGCCCGCGGCA
>NW_027529934.1:9196248-9270795 GCF_008692635.1 Crocuta crocuta | reverse complement strand
CATCCAGCGCGCTCCCTCCCTCGGGCGCGCTCCCCGGGGAAGAGTGGGGGCGGCGTAGGAGGCTAGAGGAGAGCATGAAGCCGAGGAGGAAGGAGAGCCGCCAGCGCGCAGGCCCAGAAGCGCCCGAGCCCCGGCTGCCGGCGACGCCCCAGAGCGGAAGAGGGAAGTGAAGGCGCCAGGCTGCGGGTTCCTGGTGGGTGGGCTCCGCTTACCGAGGTAGAGGCAGCACCAAGAAGGGGCTTGGCCACCGGTCCGGATCAGGGATGTCGAAGAACACGGTGTCGTCGGCCCGGTTCCGGAAGGTGGACGTGGATGAGTACGATGAGAACAAGTTCGTGGACGAGGAAGACGGGGGCGACGGGCAGGCCGGGCCCGACGAAGGCGAGGTGGACTCCTGCCTGCGGCAATATCCTTGCGTTTGCCGGCCTCCGTACCCCCACCGCGCCCCTCTCCCCGGACCCCGCCGCCAGCGGGGTCTGCGAAGCCGGGCCGCTCCCGGGGCCCGGAGCTCACCTGTCTCTTTGGGCTCCCCCACTCCGAGAGGGCAGGGGACGCTCCCATTTCTAACCGCGTCGCCCCGGGCCCCCAGGGTCCCGCCTGGGAAACTTGCCCTTCCCCGCGCGCCTTCCCTGCCGGGATTCCTCAGGTTGCGGCCGGAGTTGCCGCCTCCCGGGAAGTGGCGGGGCGGCCGCACCCTCACTGCGCGGGGGGAGGCAGCTGGTGCTGCTCTGTGGCCCTCCGGGGCGCCTCAGGTGTCGTCCCCAGGACGCGGCGTGCCGGGGCCACATCGGCTCCAGAATTTTCTGATTGGGAGGAGCGGACTGATTGCGGTGGTTTGGTTTGGTCAGCGTTAGGGGAGTTTATTCCTTGCCGGCAGGGATGGGGCGATTTGCAGAATTGAGGCCCTCTGTCCTTTTAGCCAGTGGGCTTTTTTTTTTTTTTTTTAAAGAGAAAGGAATTTGGCAATATATAGGTTGCAAGATAAGGAATTTGTTAACCGGGGGAGAGGAAGTGAGTCCAAAACAACCAACTCCCGAGAAGGAAGCTTGGAGCCTTTTACCTGCTACTAAGCAAGGGACAATAGAAAGACTGGGCTTGCCTGTAGAGAATCCCTGGAAATATTTAAAATACACCCCAGCGAATAAAATAGATGATGAATAAAATAGACGATGAGTCATTGGTACGAAGCAGAATCGTTTTTTGTAATCCTGAAATCGGTTCCGTATCAGTTAAAATGTGGCTGTCAGTTCCTGGCTTTTGTTTTTGCATATTTGAATATTCATAATTTGAGTGAGCATTTGCACCAGATATGTTTTAGAAAAATGTAAATGTTGCAACAGCTAACGCTGTAGTTTTAGAGATTCTCAATTACCGAATTCATTCATTTCTAATGATGCTGTATTCATAAGACTTTTTAAACCCTTTCCTCATCAATGTCATATTAAAGTATAATGGGGAAATATGACTGAAAATATTTGGTTGTAACTGTATCTAGTCTTAAAGGCCCCTAAAATACAGCATTAAACATTTATCAACATACAGATGTTTCTTTGATTTCCACAACCTTCACCGTCAGCTGTTGCTATTTTGCATTATTTAAATACTTAAATGTTTTGGGTCTTAAAACTGAGCCAATCTTGGAAAAGGCATGCTTTTTCTAGAAGTTCGTTAAGCCTTGAAAATAACAGCTTACCACCAACCATAAGGCTGATGTCTTTGGTTGGTTTTTTGTTTTTTTTGTCAGACCTTCCCCCCCCTCCCCAGAACATAAGCGATGAATATTACTCTGTTTGAAAACATTCTTTGTGATGGATAAATGATGTTTTGTGAAACGAACTTTAGGTTGCTGTGTGGTAACTCTTAACTGGTACTGCTGTATCCATAGAATGGATCTGCTTTGTATTAAATAAAAAGATACTGTCTCTTCTCTTGTTACCACCAGAAGAGACAGGCTTTGGTCAGGCACTACAGATAAGAGGAACAAGTAAAGTCTGTGGTTTTCCTTTTAGGGGAATGATTGTATATTCTGACAGTCTGATTGGCCTTCCGTGCCTTGTACTTGCTAACTCACTGGTGCTTCCAAAGACTAAATTTAATAGGTATGACATAAGACAGTTTTAATAACCTTTATGAAACAGAAAATATCCAAAACAGAAAATTTAAGCTGCTGCCTAAAGGTCATTGAATTAGTAGTTCTTTTGTGATGCTTTTTTCAATATTGAGAGATTGCTGATGTATATCGTTTCGGTTGCTAGAAAAATTACCAGCATTTTCTACCAGCATTTCAGTTAATGTAGAATATAAGTCTAGCAAAAAAGTTTGGTCTTTATTTTCCCGGTTAGATCACATAAAAAGGCATTTTGGTTGAAGACAGGTGTTTCATTGTGGAACCTAATAATTCTGATATATATACATATATGTGTGTGTAGGATTTTTTTTTTTTATATAACTTTGGATGATGTTTGCATATATGTCTTGCTAGAAAATGAAAGGCTATCAAAGAGTTCATTTAACAATTACAGCCACGCAGGAACTGGTCTTTGCCTTATTGCCTTCTCTAGTATTTTCGGTCTTATACCTTTGATTGACATCCTTGAGACCAACATGTTGAGTTTTCCAATATCGAACGTAGTAGTGACCATGGTAGTTTTTCTATGTAAAAGTCAAGTCTTAAAAGCCACTGCTTTCCTGAGGCCTGCCCTCTGCTGCTATGCCCTTAACTACCGTCACAGGAAACATGACCGCTGCCCTACAGGCAGCTCTGAAAAACCCCCCCATCAACACCAAGAGTCAGGCGGTGAAGGTGAGTCATGGACCACACGGTGATCTCTGCTGATATCTTAGCATTCTTACCAAAATCCTGGAAGTGACATGAAATCAAAACTATTGTAACTGTTTGCTGTCTTTTACATAGAAGAGCTTACAACGTAGTTTGAGAGGTAAACATTTACATATGGAAAATTAGTACTCTGATACTGAGCTATGATAATAAGAGAGAGCATTTTGATGTGTTTAGCTGAGTCCACTCAGGTTGAAATTGAGCAAAGGTTTGAAGAATAAACAAAACTCTTACAAGTAAAAAGATTCTACTTGGTTGCTTTTTAAACCTTGTTCTAAATTATACAAGAATTAAATGTTTCTAGAAAACTAGTGATCATCATCATCCTACTGCCCAGAGATCATCCATTATTACTTTTTTGGTGTTGCTATATGTTTATAGAGCTTTTCTATTACTATTTTTTAAAATAAAAGTGGAGTTTTATAACTGGCTTTTTTTTTTTTACAATGTACATGAATATCTTACCTTGGCAATAAGTTTATTTCTATTAAGCATCTTTTTAATGGCTTCATATAGATATGCTGCAGTGTACATATATACTAATCTCCTTTTGTCATATATTTAGATCACTGACCTTTTTTTCTTGTCAGCAGTACTGAAATGAACAGTCTTGCATATGTTCTTGTTTCCTTTGAATAAATTCATAGAAGTGAATTGCTGAGTCTTAGACTGCCCATTTTTTAAGATTTTCGGTACAAAGTGGTATTGCGAAACTGCCCTTCAGCAAAACCTGACTTTCATTCCTGGGAGCAGTCTTTCAGTGCTTCTTAAGAACATTTACTTATTGTTTAAAGTGAAGCCCAGGGCTCTGAACCCATAGGAGCCTTAAGGATCTCTGTATTGAATACTAGTAATAATTTGGGCAAATGCATAATAATTATCTAGGCAACAATAAGAAGAAACATTTCTTTGGGTTTTGAAAATGGTGAGGAATGTCATTGAAATTTCAGTTTTACCACCTTCTGCTTTTATATGGCTGAGTTTTTATCACAGTTTGTGGGTGGAGAATTGTAAGAATATTTTTCTAAATTGGGTAATTGCATAGTCTTTAAACTGAAAACAAAACAGTGGTAGAAACATTCTGTAAAACCCTGAGCAGCACGAATGCCGAAGAGATCACTCGTGAATAGAAGTGAATTGTTGGAAGGGTAAATTAAGTGTTCTCTTTGCTTGGCTTCACGGGTGAAAAACTAACGTTGCTGTTGGAGCAGGCTTTTATCAAAGAAAAAAAGTTAAAAATGAAAATCACTGTATCTTATACCTTGACTGTAGATATGAAACTTAAAATGTAAGTTTTCTGAAAAGCATATTGTTCTTGAATGATGGTTCAAGGTAGAACTGCAGTTCATTTTCTTTGTCTTCAGATCTTTTTCTGAGTTCAAGAAGTAAAACTGAAATGTGGGTTTAATAAAATTGGCCAGCTATCACATCTGTTTGTAAGCAAATCCTCTTAGTGCTCTTTTGGATACANCCAAAATATATTATTGCAGTAACTTCCAAACTGACCTCCCTCCATCTGCCTTGTGACCTGCCCCCCACCAATCCCATCTCAGCTTATTCTCAACATGGTGGCCAAAGTGATCCTGTTAAAATACAAGTCAGATTATATCACTGTTCTCAAAACCTTCTAACACTTCTTGTTTCTCTTAATGAAAGCCAAAGCCCTCACGGTAGCCTGCAGGGCTTACACGGCCGCCCTCCCACCACCCCTCTGACCCGCCCTCCTCTTCCACCGTATCACTCTGGCCACCATGGGTCTTCTTGCTAGTCCTTGAACACCTGGAATGCACACCAACAGCTGTTCTTCCCTCTGTCCTAAATACTTTTCTCAGATATGCCCAAGGACTCTTCTTTCGTGTCCTTCAGGTCTTGAATGTCACCTTCTCGGTGTGGCCTTTCTAGAACAACCACTCTCCACGCATATGTGTAAATGTTCTGTTCTTTACTTCTCAGGATCGAGCAGGCAGCATCGTCTTGAAGGTGCTCATCTCTTTTAAAGCTAATGATATTGAAAAGGCAGTTCAGTCCCTGGACAAGAATGGTGTGGATCTTCTAATGAAGTATATTTATAAAGGCTTCGAGAGCCCCTCTGACAATAGCAGCGCTGTGTTATTGCAATGGCATGAAAAGGTGAGTTATGAGTTATAAGCCTCTATTACTGGCTCCTTCATAATAGTAATGACAACTCCTCTCATCTGGATAATTACTTTGATTTGTTGGTTGTACATCTTTGTCTTTACAAATAAATGCATGAAAGTGGAAGTTAGATTTATGCTTACTGCCATGGTCCTAAGAGAGTCAGATTTGCAACACATATTCAGTAATGACTGTTGTTCATTTAACATAATCTTGAACTTTGAGCTCAATCAAAAACTTGGAAATAAAAAAAAAAAAACTTGGAAATAAACAAAATCAAGAATTCTTTGACTGTGGCTGAAAGGTAGAAACAACCCAAGTGCCCATGAACAGATGAACAGATAATCCATTTTATGCATAGATTACATTTTGTTCATTGGACAACCAAATAAAGGAAATTATGATACATGACACAGCACTAATGAACTTCGAAAAATTATGCAAGGTGAAATAAGCCAGGTACAAAAAGACAAATACTGTATGATTCCTCTTGTATCAAATATCTAGGCTGGGCAAATTCAGAGACAGAAAATAGATAAGAGGTTACCAGGGACTGGGGAGAAGGGAGAATAGAGTCACTGCTTAATGGGAACAGCATTTCCTTTTAGGGTGATGAAAAAGTATTGGAAATAGACAAGTGGTAGGGACTGTAGAATCCTGGGAATGTAATGAATGCCCCTGAATTTTACACTTCTAGATGGTTAGAGTAGCAAAGTGTGTGTTGTATGTTACATAATTTAAACAAAAGAAATTGAAGGTGAAATGAATTCCTGTGTTTTTTTCTGTTTTTATGCATTTGATTCCGCAGTGTAAGATGCTCATACACTGTACATTAAAAAAAATAGTTACGGNCCGCCCTTCTTCTCCCCCTTGTTCCTCCTTCCTCCGTCAAGGTCCTCCTAACCCTCCTATACGTGCAAACATACGATATTTGTCCTCTGCCTTATTTCACTCAGCATAACACCCTCAAGGTCCATCCATGTTGCTACACATGGCCAGATTTCATTGTTTCTCATTGCCATGTAGTATTCCATGGTATAGATAAACCACATCTTCTTGATCCATTCGTCCGTTGATGGACACTTAGGCTCTTTCCATGTTTTAGCTATTGTGGAGAGTGCTGCTATGAACATTGGGGTACATGTGCTCCTATGCCTCAGCATTTCTGTATCCCTTGGGTAAATTCCTAGCAGTGCTATTGCTGGGTCATAGGGGAGTTCTATTGTTAGTTTCCTGAGGAACCTCCACACTGTTTTCCAGAGGGGCTGTACCAGTTTACATTCCCACCAACAGTGTAGGAGGGTGCCAGTTACGGGAAGTTTTTAGCTTTAGCTTAAAAGTTGGTAAGGTCCTTCCCACCACCCAACACTTAGGTAATGTTAATATAACTGTAAATAGTGTAACATTTAAGTAGAACCAACCCCAGGGAAGGGGTATATTCTCTAATATCTTACAGTTCCCAGCACTCAGTTTTTCAGAAGCTGTTGTCTGTGTATCTGAATGAAACCACACTCAAAAATTAGAGTAGGTAGTAAACCTTGCCAATTCGTCTTGGTCAAATCACTTGATCACTCACACACTGTCAAATAGAGCTAGCATTTATGGACACGGTAACCGTACCTCTCGTCTGCCCCAGTTTATGCCTGTTTTACCAATGAATAGTTCCCTTTCACTCCTCAGGGTACCACTTGGAGCATAGCATATATGGCCATCCTGTTCAGGAACACGTTCATTTGCCAGCCACTGTATCACTAGTTTATGTTTCATTCCGTCCTTACAGCAACACTGTGAGGCATATAAACATTCTGATCATCTTCGATTTAGAGGTGAAGAGCCAGCTTGAAACCCCAAGCAGCCTGGTTCCTGTCTAGTCGCAGGATCAAAGTAGACCTTGATGGGTCACTTGCTGTATTCCATGCACCTGGTAAAGATTGACTCATTTAATCCTCATAAAAGTACTGGGAAGGAGAGCTTGCTCCTATTCCCATTTCAGCGGATGGAGAAACTGAGACACATGTTTTCATTGCTTCCTAACATCACTCACTGGTTTTTGCCAGTCTGTCTAATAAACACTTCTCGAACCATCTACTCAGATACACCTCTAATGCAGCTCTTCACAACGTCTCTCCCAGTCTGTTGCTGTAGCTTCCTAAACAGGCCTCCAGCCTCCCAGTTTCACCTCCCTCAAATCTCTGCTCCACCCGGTCACCAGAGTGCCCTCTCTAAAACCCAGATCTCCCCTGTCAGTCACCTGCAGAATACAGCCCGAGCTCCCAGTCCAGCCACCACTCTTCATGTTCTTGGCCCTGTGCTCCAGCAGTGAGCACAGAAGTGTGCTTTCCCGGAACGCCCCGTACTCTTTCCCCCCAGTATACACTTGCCCATGATTTTCTCTCTACCTGAGTGCCTCCTTACACCCCAGCACACCCTTCTGCCATTTCATACCTTGTATTCTAGTAACATGACCTCTACATGTCTGTCCCTTCCCAGTAGACCAGAAGATGCTGTACCCCTAGCATCTAGCATAGTACCCAGTACATAAAATTATTCAGTAAGTAAACCAGAGCTTCAAATTCCTGACACTTAATCATGACTTGCCATTTTTTAAGGCAAAGTCAAAATTGAAGTTCCTAAGTTCTTACCCATTAATAATATTTTCTTGGCTTGGGAGAATAAAAAGAATGTGACAAACTGGCTAATCTAAAGGAACTCGGGACAGTTGATCTCAGTTTGGATTTCTTTTCGCCCCTGCTAAGAAGAGAATAAAGTGAGTACCCCAAATGTACACTTGAGCACCTGTGTAGGCGAGAACATGTTGTAAACTTTTAAGAACATACTGTCATTTGAACAGAACATACTAGAATGTAAACTAGTATGTCACTAGCATGTCGGTACACAAGGGAAGGGACAGTATCCCCGGTGCCGTGAACAGTGCCTGGGGCGTGACAGGTGTTCAAGAAATGTTTATGAAAACTAAAGAATTCAGAATCGGGAGCTGCACACATTCCTTCTGTAAGAAAAATGTTCTACTTGGTATGAGGACTGACCCTTTATGATTCTGTCAACATTTGCATTTTGGTTTGTTTTTAGGCACTTGCTGCCGGAGGAGTGGGGTCCATTGTTCGAGTGCTGACTGCAAGGAAAACTGTGTAGCCCAGCAGGGTCTGGGTCTCCCCCGTGGGTGTGGGAGCTGCTGGTACAAAGACCAAAACAACCAAATGCCACTGCTGCCCTTGTGGGTAGCATCTGTTTCTCTCAGCTTTGCCTTCTTGCTTCCTTTTTCATATCTGTAAAGAAGGAAATTACATATCAATTTTCCTTTCATGAAAATTGGGATAATATAGAGGAAAAGTTTCAACAGGAGGGTTTCACGCTCTCAAAACTATTCCAGTGATGTGTATACCTGTCTGTATATAGTATAATTTGCCTTCAAGTTTAATTGTGCAATTTTAACCCCTATTGGCTGGTGGGGGGTTTTTGGTTTTGCATTTTTGGTTGGTTGTTTTTGGTTTTTTTTGTTTTTTTTTTTTGAGGTGTTTTGTTTTTGACTAATGGCGAGAAATTTGATCTGAATTTGAGGCCAGTTTCCTAACTCATTGCTAGCCAGGAAATGATCTTTACAAAAAATAATCTTTGAGAAACTGGCAGCTATTAACGTTGTAAAACTGGACCATAATTCCCTTATTTAAGCAAAATGTGTTTCCGGAACAAGTGGTGGGGGAATCGCACTCCCGGGTTCCAGCTTTGTTGCCGCTTACCTCCAGATCACGTGAGCTTACGTGTGCCTCTTCCTCCCTGCACCCAGTAATCATGGTCTCTCGATTTCTCTGTGGTCTCCAGGGTCCAGAGCAAGAAGGCTTGCTCTACAAAAATGTATCTATGAAATGCCAAAGCCTGTTTGGCCTGAGCATAAAACTTTGTTCTAATAACATGACCCTCTTTGGGGAAACTACTCCAAATCACAAAAGATGTGAAAACTTTGATTAAGTTCAGACTCTGGGCAGCCTCTGAATGAAACGCTGTTTTCTTTAGAGCTATAATCGCTGCCTTAGACATTAATAGTTATATACCTAGTATTTGATATGCCCTATAAATGTCTTCAGTGTTCTTCAGGGTAAATTGGATCTTAAAAGCTTTGTTTCAGATCCAGACACACACGTTCTGTATTTTAGCTCAGTGGTTCTTCAAAAAGGAAAATGCCACACAGCAAAAAGTGTTTACTTGTTGGACAAACCAAATGGGTTCTCAAAAAATGACCGGTGCTTATAAAGTTCTTATTCAGTAACTCCAAAACAAACCACCTGAATGCATATGACCAAGAGGGAAATCAGCCTGTGTTTCGTATTTACATTGGGCACCAGTTTCATAATCACTGTCTTACGTGAAAACTGGTGGGGAAATTCTATAACCTCTTTGCTGTTTTTGATACCTGCTTTTTGTTTTGTAAAAATGATAAAGTTCAGAAAATAAAATGTCAGTGTTGAATATTTTTCTGTCTCCTATTTTAATACCTATGAATGTGTGACTAATTACGAGGGAAGATTTCCTGTTTTACCAGCAGGTTATTGTGCTCTTGACAAGACGTAATTTGGTGCAGGTTTCTAAAACTTCTTTATTCAAATACAAAGTCATGGAGAAGAGGAGAGCGCATTAATGATGTCAGAGCCCCGCGGAGCCTTTGGAGTAAGTCCGCACCCTCTGGGTGCCCCTCTGGATGCCCGAAGAGCACCTCCAGTATCTGCCCAAAGACCTAAAGCAGAGTGTGTGGCGCTCATTTATTCCCAGCTTCCAAACCCTTCCTCACACCCCTGCACCTGACTAGATGCCTACCTTCAAGCTTTAGAAACTAAACAGGAGGGACACCTGGGTGGCTTAGTGGGTTAGGTGTCTGACTTCAGCTCAGGTCATGGTCTCACAGTTTGTAGGTTCAAACTCTGTATCAGGCTCTGTGCTGACAGTTCAGAGCCTGGAGCCTGCTTCGGATTCTTTGGATTCTTTGTCTCCCTCTCTCCCCACCCCCCACCCCTCCCCGCTCACACTCTGTCTCTTTCTCTCTCTCTTAAAAATAAACATTAAAAAAAAACAGGCAATTCAGAAGGCTATAAGAGAAGTTAATGGGTAGTAAAGTAGGCACAGTATAACCCTGTACAAACTTCAAGATGAAACCAAAAGTGATATTGCAGTACTTCTTTATAAAATCCTTAACACCATTTTCGTGACCATAGTGTTAGAGAAAATTCTGGAGTTAACGTATTTTATAGTCACAAAAATAGGTGTGTTCAAAGTCTGCCAGCCAATCAGCTTTACTCAGGGCAACAGTAAATGTATTTAACGATTAGTACAGCATAGGGACTAAATTAGAATGGATGCCAGCCGGAAACCACTGGCTCCATGGACGCCTCGTGGTGGATGTCAGCCCAGGTCACACCTTCATGGGCCATCTTGGTGGAAAGGGGACAGTCAGCGTGAATTGTAAAAGCTAACAAATGCTAAGGGGCTCTTGGGGCACAAGAGTAGTTCTTTACCTTCCATTCTCAGTTTTATGGTCTCATTTTAGCCATTTTCCTTGGTTTTGCTTTTGCCATTTTTTAAAGGCAGAAGAATGGCGCACACACTCCCTTTTTTTGGTCATTAGGTAACAGCACCATTTAGGTAACGTCTTTTTTTTTTTGTTTTAATGTTTATTATTTATTTTTGAGAGAGACAGAAAGAGCACAGCAGGGGAGGGGCAGAGAGAGAGGGAGACACAGAATCCAAAGCAGGCTCCAGGCTCTGAGCTGTCAGCACAGAGCCCGATGCGGGGCTCGAACCCACGAACCGTGAGATCATGACCTGAGCCGAAGTCGGTTGCTTAGCTGACTGAGCCACCCACGGCCCCCGGTAACATGTCTTAAGGAAACTCCGTAACGTGCAGTCAATCCATAGATGGTACAAATTCATACACACTTATTTTGTAAGCATTTACTGTGTTCCCAAGGATGTGAATGACAGAAGAGTCACAGTAATAATGTCACTGATAAAAAAAAAACAAACAGGTATGAATAGTTTTATCCTCCCAAGTATTTTTGAACATTTCTTCAAAGGCCAGTTGTGTTTAGAGCATTTAAAGGTTGTCTATTGGGGCGCCTGGGTGGTTCAGTCGGTTAAGCGTCCGACTTCGGCTCAGGTCATGATCTCACGGTTCATGGGTTCGAGCCCTGAATAGGGCTCTGTGCTGACAGCTCAGAGCCTGGAGCCTGCTTCAGATTTTGTATCTCTCTCTCTCTGACTCTTCTCTGCTCACGCTGTCTCTTTTTTCAGATATAAATAAAACATTTAAAAAAATAATAAATAAAAGTTGTCTATTAACATTGAAACATCAATAATCCTGCCTAGATCCATGTGGCCCAGTTACATGAGCTTATAAAATATATGAAATCCAAAACTGATAGAACAGGAATAGCAGGAAGCCAAAGGCACAGTATCCCCAGCATGTGGTAGCACGACGACTTTTAATTTCCAAAGCAAGATTCGGAGTGAGAGTAAGTGGACAGAGACACAAAAGCCACCCTTGACTGAGTACTTATTATGTGTCAGTCCCTTCATATATTGTCTCTTCAGAACCAAAGCTTAGAAGTACACGTTAGATCACATGGTTTGTAAGTTCCAGAACCAGGATTCCAACTCCTATCCGCCTGACTCCAAGATCATACCACACTTTTTTCTCAAGTCCGATGTTTGGAGAATACAGATGTTTCCAGGACAAATGAGGATTGGGTTTTTCTCTAGAAAGTTTAAACCTTCATGTGTGGTGGCTACTGTCGAGAGGTAAGATCTACCCAGGAGCCCTTCAGAGAGGTGGAAGTCGACAGGTGCCCAAGCCAGGAGCGATTTGGAGAGATGCCACAACAAAGGGCCTACGCAGAAGCACACAGAACAGAGCTGTTTTCTCACTGTCAACTTTACTTGCCTTTTGATGGTTTTTTAAAGTTGTGAGGTCAGAGGTCAACACTCACATAACTCCACTGGGAAAAAGTGGCTGAGGGCTTCTCAAAGCATGCGGTTGCTCTTGTGTCTTGCTCTTTGTGCAGTATTTTTAATACGTTCTGTTTCCCATGTTTGCACAGATGATGTATTGTAACTAGCAAATTTCTAGTTAGTTTCATCATAACTCCATTCGGCAAGAACCAGAACCTCAATCTCTCATTTCGTTAGCCAAGCTCACCAGATTGTTGGTCATAACTAAACATTATTTGCTTAACTGAATTCGTACGGATCCCTGTGGTCACCTCCACTACCATCACCCTGTGCCCCGTGGTAGAGGGACCCCAAATTGTCCGTGTATCTCAGACCACGATCCTGGAGCATGTTCTTTCTGGTTTCAAAGCCAATTGAGGATTAGAGGGATTTTTTTGCAGGAGAACTCCTGGGAAATAGGACACCTCTGAGATAACTCTGGGCTTGAGGAAATCAGAATTTTAAAAAACCATAGACCCACGTGGATCAGGCACCGCTCACCAAGCACAACCCAACAACAGCTGTGTTCTTTGTGCCTGGCGCCACCACACGTAGACCCCCTTTGGCAGGGTTGGTATAGGCCTGTATACATTCTAACCTATCTTCCTCTTGTTTGCACTGTCCTTGTATGCTTTTCTAGCATAACAAGTCCCTAGTTATTTTCTTTTGTCTTCAGTCCCTGCGGCCACTGCCTCCCTTCCCTGTCTGTTCTCTACTCCTCCCGCCTCATTTCCTCATGCCCAGGCTTTCCAAGTCATTTCTGCTGATTAAATATGTGGTGCTCAGGCAGATCGGTTCAAGCAATGCCCTCCCACAATTTGCCAACTGACTCCAAATGTTTAAATTGCTTATTCCTACCCTGAAGAAATGCCGGGTTTTATTTCCATAGGTTGCTTTGGACAGCAGTTGAGCAAATAACCCACAATCTCAGACCAATTTTTAAGTACATTTCTTTTCCTTTAGATTTACAAATAACTTCACCTTAGAGACAAGAAAGAAAGAAAGAAAGAAAGNAGCCCAACGAAGAAGAAATTCAATTGGCCCTGACCTGAACATTTTAGAAAGGGGTGCTCTACAACATGGCCTCTTCTCTCCGTAGTCCTTCCTTGGGCCTTTCCCCTACCCCGTCTCGGCCTCAGCCCAGTGTCACCAATCGAATATGTGAACACCCCCGTTTTAAGACGTTCTGTGCACTAGCGTGCAGGTGCGTCTTGGACCCGTCTGGGACACCCAGAGGTACAGCATAGCATCTGCCTCAAGATGGCGCTGCTTCCTCACGGTGGTGAGCCAACCGCAGCAACGGGATGCCGCTCCCGCTCCCAGTTGCTTTATTTCATCATTTATGTTACTTGAATGTCTAAATAATAAACAAAAATTATCTGTGTTTACATCTCTTTAGGAAACAATTCCCTAAGGGCTATGAAAGACAAATTGAAGAGTAGACGAGTCACCTGAATCCCACCCCGCAGCGTTCTAAGACCCATAGTTTTCAGCCCAGCATTTAGCTCATGCTCTCCAGACACACTGTCTTGAACTTTCTGCCAGACTGCAACCTCTCTGAAATCATAGCTATGTCTTAATCTTCACAATCCCGTGACATAGTTGAGGCTCAACAAATATCTATTCGTTGTATCATATAGACTGAAAGGAATCTTCTAGGATATCTTGAGTTATAAAACACAGGTCCTAGGGTGCCTGGATAGGAGAACATATTAGAAGCCCAAACTGAGAACCATGCAAAGAGTTAAATAATCCTCCTTGGATTCAAATAGCCTAGATCTGATCACAAATTTAACTGGCTTCAATGTGGACATTTAGGCAGAAAATATATCAGCATTAAGCAGAAATTAGGCCATGATGGGTAGCATACTTGGCCTTTTTTGTGTGCAGCTCTGCAAGTCACCAGAGACAGTGGCTGAGGGTCAGAATTCCAGGTCAACATCTGGCTGGCAGTGGCATCAAGGGAATTTACATGGAACAGCTTTCGTTATTCTGTGGTATCACCCTTAAGGTCAGAGCTGTGCCCCAATCCTTTTTCCTTCCTGTAAAGGTAAAACTCATTAAATAGTATTCATTAACTTACACCACCTCTCTCGACTCTATTTATTCTTGGAATTTTCTAATCTCATGTCTTAGGATAAGGAGTGCCATAAATGGACAATATCACCGAATAAAATCGTACTTCCTTTCATTTATCCAAAAATTGAATCCAAGATTGCAGAAGTACCTCTAAGTTACGATTCTCTTCAATTTTGATGACTGAATAGTCACTGACCTATGATTTTGTAATTTTATTCATTTTCATTTTTTTCCATTTATTTTCAAATAAGTAATTTGTTCCTATTAGTCAATATTCGAAAGGCAAAAAAGATGTACTATAGTTATTTTTCCTCCCATCCCAGATCCCATCTTAATAACCAACTAATATGAAATTCTGGGACATCCTTCTAGATATGGTGTATGCAGTCACAAGCAAATACCTGGATAATATTTCCCCCTTTGTGCACATAGATACTAGCATAGTATACATAGTTTTCTGTGCCTTGCTTTTTCATTACAGTATATTTTGTCAATAATTTCCTATCAGGACATAGCAACTTACTCATTTTTCTGTGATTGCATAATAGTCTACTGTATAAATACATGTATCACAATTACCTAACCACTTCCCTATTGATTTTGGTGGTTTCTGATCTTTTGCAGCTACAAATGCTACAGTGAATACCATTATACACACCAAAAGCTATTTCATATATGGTCAATCCTATTTATAGATAATTCCTATAAGTGGCATTTTAGGTCAAAGGATGTGCATTTATAATTTTGATAGATAATGGAGGCTAGATTGCCTTCCTTAGCGGAAGTCCTATCCATTACACTTCCTGTGGCAATGTAGGAGAATGCTTGTTTTTACCTTGCCTTACCTTTTACCTTACCTTGATGACAAATGTTAGTCATCAAACATTTTTATCTCTTCAACTCTGTAGAATTAAAAAAAATGGTATCATATATTTGCATTTCTTTTTATATAAGTGGAGTTGAGCATCTTTTCATATATTAAAGAGCCAATATTGTTTTCCTTCCTTCAGTTTTATATTTCTTTATTTCTTTGCACATTTGATCATCTTTTTCTAACGATGTGGAGGAACTCTTTCTCACAAGGATCTCACTCAGCCTTTGGTTTGTAACAGGAATGTTTAGTATTTTCTCACAGTTTGTGTCCTTCCAATGGTTTTTGCTGTGAAGAATAAAGTAATTTTCTTTTTATATAATTGAGTTCATTAATCTTTTCTTTTATAGCTTTTAGGGTTCAAGTCAATCTTAAAGGTTTCCCAGCTCCAAAATCAAAAGATAAAACTGTTCTAAAGTTTCCTTTGTTGTTTCTATGGTCTTAAATTTTAGATTATTTTTAGTTGCAAAACATTGATTTTTTTTTTTTTCCTTTTCAACAATTACCCATCCACATTTGAAGGATCCTAATGATTAGCTTGTCCTCATGCAGAAATCCCACATAGCTCCTAATTGACTACTTCGGTTGCCTTTCTCAGAACTTGAGGGTATTTTTCTTAAGATATACAGCTAGGGACGCCTGAGTGGCTCAATGGGCTAAGCATCCTCCGACTTTGCTTCCAGTCATGATCTCAGGGTTTGTGAGTTCAAGCCCCACCCCCACATCAGGGTCTCTGCCCTCAGCTCAGAGCCTGCTTTCCGATTCTCTGTCTCCCCCAACCCTCTCAAAAATAAATAAGTTAAATAAAAAAAGATACACAGCTAAAACTACCTAGAGTATTTCACTATCATTCAATCAAATATCTACAGGTCAGGGGCTACTGAGAGTATGTAAGATACAATCCTTATCTTTCAGAAGATAGATTCTAGGGAACAGACACACACTAAAGACAACAATTGCAATTCTATAGGAAACAAGCTAGAATATAGAAAGGAATGAAGTCAGGCAGAATATTAAATGGGGAGCAGTTACCTCTCCAGGAGTGAATGTTAGGGAAAAGCTGCCCGAATGGAACCATTTCACCTGTCTGCAGGCTACATGACTTTGCCAACTAGACAAGAACAGAAAGGGAACGCCAGGCAGAGCAAACAGCATGATGTCAGAAGTCACACAATTAGCATTCCAGAAGCTTGTTCGTTCTTGGTATTAAACCAAGTTAATTAACTGATAGCCATTGTACCAAAGTGATTGTGTAATGGTTCCAAATTTTCTTGGTCCTCAGATAAGAAGCAAAAGATTTCCTTAACTTCTATGTTGATTCTAACCAGAGGGAAAACATCTGCCGTGGCGACAAAGCCACTTATGAATGACATGGTACAGCTGTTGGGCCAGGAGGTATATACATAAGGCACATGCTGCTTGATGGTGACCCTAGAGTGCTGTGCTGAGTAGGAAGCGTCGAGGGCCAGCAGGAAGGCAGACCATGATAATCAGTGATGTCTGCAGTGGGTTTTACAGAGATAGAATGACAACACCCATGCTATTCAATTATATTCAATACCTGACTTATTTGGCCTTGACCTTTATCTACAGCCTCATCCCCAACTAAAAGAAGGACTGTCTTGGGGGCACTTGGTGGCTCAGTTGGTTGAGCATTTGACTCTTGATTTTGGCTCAGGTCATGATCCCAGGGTGGTGCGATCAAGCCCCACGTTGGGCTCCACTGTGGGCATGGAATCTGCTTGAGGTTCTCTCTCTCCCTCTGTTCCTCTCCTCTGCTTGCTCTTTCTCTCTCTCAAATAAATTTTGAAAAAATAAAAAATAAAAGTAGGCCTGTATCATAGCACAACTCCAGGGATCCCCATTCATGCACAGTCATGTTTTAAGGGGTGCCACTCATAGGAAATCTGTATAAACAGTGCCCCTTGATGCTGTACAATATAATACTGACTAAAGTTCTGCTTAACTTTACATATCAACCACCTAAACTCATATCTACTTTTCTCTGCAGGTCTGCTCCATTCTTTGTTTTATTACTAACCAGATTCCTCTCCTTTACCAGTGACATAACAAAACATGTCCATGAGAAGCCGCCTAAGTTTTCCATCTTAAAGCTCAGACATCCAGACAAAAACTGACTTCCCTTTTTCAGTTCCCCTTCCAAAGTCCCAGAGAAGGACTCTGATTGGCCCAGCTTGAGCCAAGAACCAATCAACTGTGAGAAGCAGTATGGCTCACACTTTACTAACATGGAAACTTATTGTAACTCTGTGGATGGACATAAAGGAAGACAAGTTTTTAGAAACAGGAGATGCTTATTTCACAAACTAATAACTGTCAATTTCATATATACTTTCTTCTAAAGCAGGGTCCATGGATTATTTCTCTTTGGTCAGTTTATAAAACTTGCACACGATTGGGTCCCTCATGTATTTCATTGAAGGACTGGGCACCTTTTGTTGAATGATGAATGAATGAATGAATGAGTGAATGATTATAGGTATTATTGTCTCCATTTTAATGAGGCTAGCTCAAGGAATTACATTGTCTGGAGAAATTTTAGTGATCAACTAGAATTTAGGTGTCTGGTTACAAACAAGACTTTTTCCACTGTGTGAAGGACTACAAATGGAGTCTTATAAGAAATGTAGGTGATCTGTCATAATAAAACAAGCTTTCGCTTTGGAACAAACAGACCCAGCAAGCTTTGTCAAGTCACTTTACCTTTCTGAGCCTGTACATTCATCTGTAAAGTGCATACAGTGTCATCTACAGCATAAAGTTGTTATGTGGCATAAATTCATGAGGAATGTCCACTGTCTGGCATATTGGATTTTCAAGAAATATTAGTTACCTTTCCTTTTTGTACTAATTGACTGATTGAGCTGGCTCGTCACTGGAGCTATTTCTCAATTTTCTTACCAACTTACATGTCCACCTGCCATCCTATTTGACCCTACTGTTGTTGATTTTTTAGCTGGTAGACTCTGAGAGACCGAGAATTGTATCTGCACAACTTACTCTTTATAGTAGCCTAAGAAGGCTGAGTGTGTGTGCTCAGGAACTGTGAACACGCCTTTTGATGGTAACAGCGCCTAGATCACCCAAACAGCCTCCAACTGGTGCTTCACAGACACCTTCTATCCCATCTCTACACAGCCAGAGTGTTTCAAATCAAAGATTTTAAAATCAGAATCATATTCTATTTCTCTACTTCTTAAAAGGCTTCCAATGCTTCCCACTGCTGTTAGTATAAAATCCAAACTCCTTAGCATGGCCACAAAACTCTGTGTGGATTGCGGTTCATGGGTTCGAGCCCCGCATTGGGCTCTGTGCTGACAGCTAGCTCAGAGCCTTGAGCCTGCTTCGGATTCTGTGTCTCCCTCTCTCTCTGCCCTTCCCCGGGTTCATGCTCTGTCTCTCTCAGTCTCAAAAATAAATAAGCTATAAAAAATTTAAAATAAAAAAAAACAACTCTGTGTGGATTGGCTTCTGTCTATTCGGTCTCTGGGCCTTAGCCACAGAGGCCTCCCCTCAGTTCCTCTGCCATGCTCCGTCGCTCGTCATGCTCCCTCACCATGCTCCCTCGGCACAGGACCTTTGCACACAATGCTTCCTTTGCCTGACGCCCTTCCCCTCTTCCTCCCATTCACTTAACTCCTCATTCAGTTTACTTCCTCAGAAAACTCTTTCCAAATCCTATCTGATCTAAATTAGGTCCCCCTCACAGCCGTGAGTAGCTATAGTCTTTGTCCTGTGTAGTGCTTGGCACTCTTGTAATTTACATGTATTTATATGGTTATTTGCATATCGGTATCACTACTAAATGGCCCCCTCCATGAAAACAGCCACTGTGTCTGATTTTGTTCACCATATTTCTTTCATATCTAGCACAGTTGCCAGATAATATAGCAGATGTACAGAAACTATTGCTTGAATCAATGAATGTTGAACAATAAAAATGACCAAAAAAGTATTGCTTATTGCTGTATAACAAATTACTCTAAAACATAGTAGCTTTAAATGACAAGAATCATTTATTACCTCTCATAATTTCTGCGAGTCAGGAATTTGATGGTGGTTTACTGAGTACCCTTCATGAGGGTGTAGTCAGAGGTCAGAGGGGCTACCGTCATCTGAAGGCTCGTCTGAGGTCAGAGTTCTCCTTCCAAAGTGACTCCCTGACAAGGCTGGAAGTTCCTGCTGGTTCTTGGAAAGGAGCCTCAGTTCTTCTCCATGTGGTCCTCTCCATAGGGTTTCTTGAGTGTCCTCAGGACACGGTAGCTGGCTCCCACCAGTGAAGAATATCCACGTCTGCAATTTATGGCCTAACATTGGAAGTCACCTACAGTCACATATGCTGCCTTCTGTAGGTCACACAGGTCAGCTCTGATTCGCTGTAGGACTACATGGAGGCACAAATAGCAAGAGGCAGGGCGCACCCGGGGGACTCAGTCAGTTAAGTGGCTGACTCTGATTTCAGCTCAGATCATGATGTCACAGTTTGTGAGTTTCCAGTCCTGATCAGGCTCCACGCTGACAATGTGGGATTCCCTCTCTCTCTCTCTCTCTCCCTCTGCCCGTCCCCTGCTCTCTCTCTCTCAAAATAAATTAAAAAAACTTTTAAAAACATGACTAGCAGGAGGCATGGATCACTGTGAGCCCTCTCAGAGGCTGGCTACCACAAACACCTCTGTTTAACTCTGGGACGTTTGGACCCCTGATGTATGAAACATTTATACAGAGAAAGCAGGGCAGCACTCCCTGAAGTTTCTCTGCCTCTCCTAGATCTATTCTTTGTTTCCCAATTCAGAAATTCAAATGAAAGTCTCAAAAAGTGGCCTTCCCTTAGTACAGACTTAATTAACAAGTTACTGCTCCCCAAAAATCTCTGCCCCTTCACGTGTCTAGGAGGTCACATTCATTTTCCTATGCTATCACTTATCGACTGCTTCATAACAAATCACCACAAAGCTCAGAGGCCTAAAACAACACGCATTTGTCACCTCACAGTTGCTCTGGGTCAAGAATCAGGGCACAACTCAGCGTCATCCTCTGGCCCAGGGTCTCCCTCAGGGCTACGATCAAGGTACGGAGCTAGGCGCCACCCTCGTCTCAGGTGAAGGGTAAGGCTGGATCACTTTTGCACTGGTGCTTAGACCAAGGGCCTCAGTGACTCACTGGCTGTTGCCCAGAAGCTGTCCTCTTGGCTACTTGGGCCTCTCAGTATTGTATCTCACATGACCTTGGACTTCATCAAAGTGAGCAAGAGAGAGAAAGTGAGAGATTGTTAGTAAGACGGAAGTCAGCCTTTTTATTTAATTTTTTTAAAAATGTTTTTTATTTATTTCTAGGAGAGAGAGAGAGACAGCATGAGCAGGGGAGGGTCAGAGAGACAGGGAGACACAGAATTGGAAACAGGCTCCAGGCTCTGAGCTGTCAGCACAGAGCCCGACGCGGGGCTCGAACCCACGAATCATGAGATCATGACCTAAGCGAAAGTCGGACGCTTAACCGACTAAGCCAACCAGGAGCCCCCAGAAGTCAGCCTTTTATTGCCTAATCTTGGAAGTAACATGCCATCACTTTTGAAGTAACATCCCCACTCTCTTTTTTTTTTCCTCTTTTTTAAGTGTTTTTAGTGTTTTAAGTATTTAGTTTATGTATTCATTTTATTTTTAAATTTTTTCTTTTTTTCTTTTTTCTTTTTTTTCTTCTTCTATTTGCTGGATTCTCTTCATTACAAGCAAAGCAGTAGGTCTAGTCTACATTCAAGGAGAGGGGATTACACAAGGGTAGGAATACAAGGAAGCTGGGATCACCCAGGGCCATGGCCGGCCTCCTACACCCACTAACCTCCCTGAGTTAAGGAGTGACTCTCTGCTCAGCCAGAGACTTCCATTTCACATTCTATCCCAGTTTTACCCTTTCTCTCCCCTTTGGGACCGACTCTTTGGAGAGCTTAACCTAGAATTTCTGGAAGCAGTCATGGGAAAAATTCTCTATATTCTCACCAGTTTCAAGAATTTGTCTCTCTTTATTTTTAAAGAATAAACAAAAAACTCTATAGTTTTTCTGATTTCAAAAGTAAAATGGGGGTGCCTGGGTGGCTCAGTCAGTTACGTGTCTGACTTCAGCTCAGGTCATGATCTCACAGTTCATGGGTTCAAGCCCCACGCTGGGCTCTGTGCTGACAGCTCAGAGCCTGGAGCCTGCTTTGGATTCTGTGTCTCCCTCTCTCTCTGCTCCTGCCTGGCTCATGCTCTGTCTCTCTCTCTCTCTCTCTTAAGAATAAAATAAACATTAAAAGTTTTTTTTAAAAATGTAACATGAGCTTGGGGTGCCTGACTGGCTCAGTCAGTAGAGTATGCAACTCTTGATTTTGGGGTTGTGAGTTCAAGCCCCACATGTGGTGTGGAATTTACTTAAAATTAAAAATTAAAAAAAAATTTAAGTAATACAAGCTTATTGTAAGATTCCAGCAATATCAAAATACAAAAACTATAAATAAAAGTTCCCTAGCCTTCCTCCTGTATCCCAGAGAAAAGCCAATGTTAATACTGTGGTATACACTTCTTTCCCTTTTTCCAATATATGTGCCCGTATCATATTTTTTAAGAAATTTTTTAAGTTTATGTATTTATTTTGAGGGAGAAAGAGCATGTGCATGAGCAGGGGAGGGATGGGATGGGGGTAGGGTAGAGAGAATCCCAAGCAGGTTCTATGCTATCAGCATGAGGCCAGACATGGGGCTTGAACTCACAAACCATGAGATCATGACCACGAACCAAGAGATCATGACCTGGGCCGAAATCACAAGCCGGATGCTCAACTGACTGAGCCACAAACATGCCCTGCTAATATCATATTCTTATTAATTTTCCAAGAAGGCATCAAACTCCTCTTTAGGTTCTTGATTTGCTTTGTGTTGTTTTGCTTAACAGGGTAGCTTGGCCATCGTTTAGTCTCAACACGTATAGATCAACTTCATCCTATTCCTATATACATACATCATAATCTTCATCATTTCCTTATTGGAGGTCACTTAGATTTTTTTAAAAAGTCTTGCCCATTGTCAACACGGCCACAGGGTGCATATGCATGTATATGGTAAGAAGTATATTTGCACGTTTGCATATTTCAGCAGCACAGGTGTCTAGAAGCAGAATGCTGAATCAAAGGGTATTACAAGCATGTTACAAAACGTTCCTCAGAAAGGTTGTGCCAGTTTCAACCTTTCCATAATTGATGGTATTTTTCAGAGGAAAGTCCCTGGAGGAACTGGGCTATTGGCTTTTGAGAGGGTCCAAGACCCTGTTAATTGTGGATAGAGCTCAAAAGCAGTAGAGGGGAAATTTCTTCCATGAAAGGCCAAGGCTGTAGTCAAAAGACCTCAGATTCCTCATTCTCAGCTGATTCTGGTTCTGATTTTGCATCATGTCTCTGTGCTAGTACTTGACCGAGATGAAGCTGTGTGGGCCTCACCCACGGAGCTGAGCCCGCCTCACAGGCTGGGTGATCCTGAGATGTCCCCACAAGAGCCATCTCCTCATCTGGAGCAGACACTCATGTGAGTGATACATCCACCCACACTCCCATCCGAGACTCGGCATAGGAAACCTGGAAACGGAGGGGTGGCCGCTGGCCCTCTGGGTCTGAAAGGTTCCATGAATGAGCCTTTCTGAGCCAACAATCTGAGCTGGGGTAGAAGCAGCAGAATTCAAAAGCCAGAAACCCCTATACGCGGCCAATACCCAAAGTCAGACCATTTTGTGTGCAAATTCAGGCTCTATTTCTCCTAGCTGCAAGGCTGCACTCATGACCTCCCATAAAAAGGAACCTCTCAAGGGCGACAGCGTGTGTGTACGACTCAGGTAACAGTTCACTGAGCTGTACACTTGTTATGTGTGCATTTTACGGCATGCAAATTATACTTCAAGAGAGAAAGGAGGGAAGGGGACATCATAAAAAAAGAAAGGAAAAAAGGGAAGAGAAGGGAAAGGAGAGGTAGTAGGGGACAGGGTCCCGTAGTGCGTCCTGTCCACCCGCGCAAGCACACCTCTCAGGATGCCTGGAGAANTGCATCCCCGCCTGTACTAAGTGAGCTGCCAGTGCTGACCCCGAGCCCTTTGCCCAACAAAGGTGCCTCTACTGTTAATAGTTAATAGTATATATAAGAGATAGAGTAACAGAGAAAGAGCATCTTCACAATAACAACATGTGCTGATGTACGATTGTGAGGGATTCATGGATGATTCCTCTCCTCACCCTCCCTTCTATTTGGTGACCTTTCCCTCATTCCTATGGAGAAACAAGGGGCTGCCATCTGTCTCATAGTACTCATAGTAGGCTTAGCATGGCGGAGCCAGAGAAGAGAGCATGGATGGTTGGCTTTTAAATCCAAAAGGAATAATCCTTATGGAACGCTGAAAGGTAGATGAAGGGATGGGGAATGTTGGCCAAGCCAGTCTCCTGCACTCTCCACCCACTTGGTCCAGCCGCCATTTTCCCTGCTGCCCACCCGCCCCCTCCCCTGAGAAGATACTCAAGATGGAAGGACTGGCCAGATGGGGACTCATGGCAGAGGACTTAAAGGCCATGGTCTCTCAGACACAGTTAGTGTCAAAGGGAGAAAGTAAATAAATAACAGGCCCCCCAGGAAAGTTTGGGATTTTCAGAGGAGGGGGCTTGAGTGGGTTTAAATCTGAAGTGTCTGAGTACGCCTGGAACCCAGGAAGCCTGTTTTCTGCTACCAGGAGAAAAAGAGAACTAAAAATATGGAGTTTGAAAAAAAATGTAGACTTCTTTTTTTTTTTTTTGCACATCTGTATTAGTGGGAAAATGCCCATTTGCCACAGAAGCACAATTGTCTGGAGTGGATGTTTCTGCCTGTGTTCTGCATCTCTCTTATCACAAAGACACATTTGCCAAGCCTAGAAATCACACATGTGTCCTAACTGGGGCAGCTAAGAAAAGAAAGAGAAAGAGAGAGAGAAAGTTATGGCTCGGCTCCTGTCATCTGGAGGTTTTCATCCAGAGTGTCGGCTCAGACACTGAATGGGAAAATAGAAGGCACTAGATTTCCCCTCGACCTTTGCCAAGAAAGAAAATGGTTGCCCAGGCCCATGTGCCCAGGCCTGCCCTAATTTGTTTCCTAAATTAGGAAAAGAAAACCACATGACGAGGCTCATTTCACAGCCATTTGTACTTCCTCACCCCTGACTGTGACTCAGCAGACACCCAGGGACTGAATGAGCGAGAGAAGGTCCAGTTTGTTTAACCAGTACACCTGACGGCCTGCATGGTGCAAGCCAAAAAGAGATGCTGTGAATAAGGCTTCCTCAAGCCTGGACCCACTACCTGGACACNCGGAAGGGGAAAGTCCCCCTTGTTCCCCTTGGACTTACATGGCTCAGTTCTAACAGCTGAACTCTGGGATCAGTTGGCCAAAGGTTGTTTGGTTGTTGGTGTCGTTTTTTCAAGGTCACAGAATGCAAATGAATGTAAGACTCTATGGTTTTAGCTTCCCACATAGGTGCTTGGGGAACGGAAACATGGAGTAATCAGTTGAGGTGCAGAAACCCCAACTTGGGTGCTTAAATGGTTGGGAAATAGTTTCTAAAGCAAGAGCAATAATGATAACCAATCAAATTCTGGCTCCGGATTTAGCAAACTGGACCCAGAAGAGTGGTTTGAGGTCTAGACAGGTGTTGGAATTTCACACATTATAAGAGGCACTGAAAATCTTATTGAAAACCAGGTGGCTGAAAGCGAGCCAAAAAAGAAAAAGGAATCCCTTTGGTTCACTGAAGATGGCACATTGGAACAGCCAATCTGCGGGAACACTTTAATTTGGAAAGAAGGCAGAATTAATTTGAGTATATGTGTTCAAAGTCCTAAGAATTTAAGCATAAGCCTTTTTCATCTTCTGGAAATGGTGTCTGGCCCACACAATGTAGAGCTTACTTTCCTTGGGCCCAGGGTTGGCCGTGATTGTCTTACCCTAGTTCTTCTTCTTCTTCTTTTTTTTTTTAATTTTTATTTATTTCTAGGAGAGAGAGAGAGAGAGACAGCGTGAGCAGGGGAGGGTCAGAGAGAGAGGAAGTCACAGACTCTGAAACAGGCTCCAGGCTCTGAGCTGGCAGTCAGCACAGAGCCCGACGCGGGGCTCGAACCCACGAACCGCGAGATCATGACCTGAGCGAAAGTCAGATGCTCAACCGACTAAGCCACCCAGGCGCCCCACCCTAGTTCTTCTTGTCTCCAACCACGTGTAATCTTCTTCAGAGCAAAGATCTTGACCTGGTCTTTGTTTACAAGGCCACCACAGTCTGCAGACTGGGGCTTTGCAGTTATGTGAGGACTTAACGAAGTTTGACACCAACACTTCCTTTTCCCAAGTAAAACAACAAGTATGAAGGAAGACTGGTAAGAAAATGATGATAATCGTTTAGAACACCGTGAGCTCCAAGTTACAGCTTTATGAACTTCTGCCCTAACAGAACGAAAGGGGGTTGCTGGACCCTGAATTGCCAGATTTAAAATGCGAACGTTTCACAGCATCAAATGACAATAACAAGGAGCCAATTTATTTTCATCATTTTCCTAGAATTGAGCAGAAAGCCTCTGATTTTTAAAGCTACTTCATGGTCAACTAAACACATCTTTTGTTCCTCAGAACTCTGTCTTGGGGGTGGGGGTAGGAAGCCTTCTGCAAAACGACACTTCCTGTTTGTGGACTGTTTGTTGGGTGCTCTGCCTCAGGCCTGGGAAGTGGGGCCCTGGTGAGTTTCTGGGTTGATAGAGAGCCTCGAGCAGAATCCAGACTAAGCAGTTTTCTGAGGAGTCTCTGTTCCACGCTGGCAAACAGCTCACTGGAGCATCAGCAGATAACATGGATTTTTCCAGAATTAAAATGAAAGCCCCAGGGAGCAAGAATTCACCTGCTTCTTCCCTGGGCATAGAAGTGCCTTCGTTCTCCACGTGACATTGGCTAATGGCTTCAGCTGTCCTATACTTGCAGTTTCACAAATCAGCTCAGGAAGGCTAGGGCTCCCCAAATCCTGATCCCACCAGCGGGGGCCCTGTGCTCCCCTGCCCACCTTTCTGCCAAGGTGCCCCAGCCTGAGCCGGAGAAGAATTCTGGGACTTCTTGGGGTGGCCCTGTGGCATTCAAGAAGTTACCTGAGCCCGGGGCAAGGATGAAGGGGATGCAGGCTGAGCTCCTCGGCAGACACCAGCTCCACAACTGGCCAAAAGACAGCTTATTTAAAGTTTACCTATTTATTTTGAGAGAGAGTCAGCAGGGGAGGCGGAGAGAGTGGGGGAGAGGGAGAATCCCAAGCAGGCTCCACAGGGTCAGCGCAGAGCCTGAAGTGGGGCTCGAACTCACAAATCGTGAGAGCATGACCTGAGCTGAAATCAAGAGTTGGATGCTTAACCACTGAGCCACCCAGGTGCCCTTCAGCCCTTTTTTTTTTTTTAGGTTCTGGTTGTTTTTATATTTTCATATTGATTTACTTTTATAGGAACTTTGTTTGAGGTCACAGGGTGAGGAAACATTTCCAGTTTATTTAAGCTTTTACAAAGTTAGGAGGGTCAAGCTGTGAGCAGAAGGCCCTGGACCACCCTTGTGCTGATGGAAGCCCCCACCTCTCCAGCCCAACCCCTGCGTCCTCCACTGCTGGGGTCTGGCCTTACTCCCGTGGGCCCTCAGTCCCTTCCGGCCCAGCTCTTTCTTACAGAGCTTGCTTCTCTCATAATGATGAGTTTCATACCAAGGAGACTCCATTTTTGATGGCCTAACAGATGACTTCAAAGCAAGAAGTGACAGCTTTTATACCCATGTCAGTGAAGAGGCTTGAGCCTATCAGATCATGGGCGGGGATTTTAGGAGACCTCTAAACGTCAAATCACTCCCTGCCTCAAAGCAGAATGGCACCACTCCTAAAACCAAAGGTCTGTGCTTTTGTTTTTTAATTAAAAAAAAAAAAAAGTTTACAGCTGAAAATCTTTGATGCTCTTTGGATTCTGGGAAAGAAAAAAAAATTGCCAAAGTGTAACCAGAATAGGTGAAGTGCTTCCAAGGTGGCAATTTCCCTTTCCCTCTTCTTTACGGAGCATACACTGTCTCTGGAGACAGCAGACACGGCGTTTAATCCTGATCATCTATGTGCTCTGTAACCTTGAACATGTCATCTAAGCTCAACCCAGCTTCTTTTATGATCAGCGGGTATTTGTAAGGAGTAAATGAAATGATGTACATCAAATGCGTAAAGCTTTCTTGGTTCACAGAAAGAGCTCCGTAGAGAGGAACTGATGTTATAGGTAGTAGCCAGCGAGCCTCCCTTTCCCTCAGGGATCTCCACCCTCTGCGACTACAGCAATTACATCCACAACTGTCCTCAGGGTGAAGCTTGCAAAATATGGACTTGAGCCCATCTTGGGAGAGCCACAGTGGCAAATAGCAACACTGGGAAGGAGAGGTGGTAGGAGAAGGGGCCAGGTGGGTCCTGCTACTTTTTGATGAAGGTCTGAGAACTCAATACTCCCAGCTGGTCATGGGTTTCAGCTCTCTGTTCCTGAACCTTCTCTAAGATAGAGCGGGAATCCAGGTGGACCCTCTCTACTTCTCACTTATGTTCACTTACTAGGGGAGGACTTTCGCTGGTTTGTTGCACGTTATTTCTCTTCCACATCCTTTGGGACCCGTCCACCAACCAAACTTTGTGTTCAGTGGAGAGGAAGTGCGTGTGGAAAAGGTCTGGAAACCATTTGCCTCAGCTCTCCGCCCCTGGCCGCCCCTGGCCACGACCTGAGTCTCTGCTCCCTGACACCAGCCCCTTCTCAGGGATCCCAGCCATTTCATGGCTTATTTGGTGGACTTTGTGGAAATGAGTTGGAGCTTAGCCTAATTTAGCTGTCAGTTTTGTTCAGGAAGAAGACAGCTAGAGCTTACACAGAAGGAGAAGAAAAAGCATTTCGTCAGTGGAAAGGTGTTACTACAGATTGGCCAACGTTTCAGAAAGCCCACTGAACCTGCACGGGGTTCGAGACCAGTGCAAGGAAGACACAGAGGTGAAGGGAGGAGGGCTGCAGTCCAGAGACCCTCGCTCCTCTCCCTATAATACTCCCACCTGTTCAGAACACCACACCCACTACATGTGGGGCTCCCCTTCTTCTTTTTCTTTCTTTCTTTCTTTTTTTTTTTATTTGAGAAAGAGAGAGAGCAGCAGCTGGAGACACCATGGGCTCCTTTATCTTTGATCCCTCCTCAACTTGATCTCCATGTCCAAGACCACATCATCTTTGGCATTTCTTCACACACTTCCTCTTTTCCTGCAGCTGCCTTACCATGATTATTTCTGCCTGTAACATTGCAATAACTTCCTAATACATTTCCCTGCCCTGCTAGGAACCACATCTTCAGCCTACAAAACGCCATATTTCCCCATCTTCCTTCCAGAATTCTGTGCCCCAATGGATAGGGATGGAAGGAGAGGGCAAGAGAGTCCAGAAGGCCCATGGCTGTAAGGAATAGACGTCTCATCTACAGCTTGTAAACAGACAATCCAAAGAGGGAGAGAAGGAAGTATGGAAAACTCTGTTTGGTGGAAAATTGCAATACAGTCTAAAGCAGGAAGTCCTTTTACACAAAAGTGTAAAGGGGAACTTCCATAGCAACAACCTTGGACAGAGGGTCATGAATGCTTCGGCTTTTAATTGCATCTCAGTGTAATAAACTATTCTGCAGAGATTTTATGTGCTAGCAGTTCTAAGGGGGAAATGGCTACAGAGCCAAGAGCAGGCAGATCAGAGGCTGAGAGAAAATTGCTCAGAGCTTGGACAGAGGTGGAATCAAGTATGCAAGTGTCCGGCTGAGGAGGTGGTGCCCAGCGTGCTCTGAGACTTTTGCTCAGATCAGCCTGGAGTAGGAGGGTGGGAATGCCAGAACAGAGGATCAGCACCCCACAAAGCAAACAAAGACTGTTCAGTCTTCTGTCATAAATTTGGAAATCCGAAAGCACCCGCTGCATGCTAGCAGCTGCTTGGCACTTGCATATGGCATTCCATTTCAGTCTCGGGACAAATCAGCAAGTTAGACCTTGTTCTTCTAACCATCGTGCAGAGGAGGAAGTAGAGGCTCTTGAAAACTAGAGTGATTTGTGAAAGTTTGCTTAGACCCAGGATTTGGATCCAGGACTTCTGACTCCATAATGTCTTCTTGGTTAAAACACAGGATGACAGAGGGCCTCAGGTGGTTAAGTGCTTCCATGGAACTCAGGGGCATGCATGGGGACAGAAGTTACTGAGCCACCTCCAAATCCTGACACTTACCAGCCAAGGTTCCCTGGAAAACCGGGGAGAACTTGGAACTAAGCTTCCAAAGGTTCTCCCCCAGAGTGATGCTAGGCACGTCCTCAGTCTGAGGAAGTCAATGATAGATACAGGACTATGACAGAAGGGGTCTGCAGAGGTGCTCCAGGCCACAACAGGCGGCCCAGTTAGCCTCATAGATGGTGCCAATGGAGGGGGTTTTCAGGAGCAATAGAAGACAGCATAACACTAAAAAGGAGGAGACCCTGCATGCCTGACCTTATATACAGGACTGGTTACAGAATTTGCAGAACTTTGTGCAAAATGAAAATGAGAACTCTTGTTCAGCATTATTAAGAATTTCAAAATGGTAGGGGCGATGTAGGTGGCTCAGTTGATTGAGCGTCAGACTTTGGCTCAGATCATGATCTCATGGTTTGTGGGTTCAAGCCCGCATCAGGCTCTTTGCTGTCAGCACAGAACCTGCTTCAGATCCTCTGTCCCCCTCTCTCTCTGCCCCTCTCCAGGTGCTCTCTCTCTCTCTCAAAAATAAACATTAAAACTTTTTTTAATTTTTTAGCCTCATTATATAGTAACTGTGAAATTGGGTTTGGTGTACTAACTACACATTTTTTTCTTTTTTTTTAATATTTTATTTATTTCTGAGAGAGAAAGANTCAGATCCTCTGTCCCCCTCTCTCTCTGCCCCTCCCCAGCTTGCACTTTCTCTCTCAAACATAAATAAGTATTAAAAAAAAAAAAAGAATTTCAAAATGGTGGCAGAGAGAAATAAAATCAACATGGGGATCTTCTTAGCCTAGGGCTTCTAAGCTGCCATTATAGGTTTTTTGTCTGTCTGTTTGTTTGTTTGTCTAGAAGAGGAGCATTGAAAGGGAGAGGTGCTAAGCAGAAGATTCTGACTTCTCTAACTTCCCCCCAATTCACTCCACATAGCTGCATTGTAACAGACACCGTGTACCACGTAAGTACTACGTTCCACACACGTGACTGTATTACTACTATATTATTACTGTATTTTTACTTCAACCTTCCCACATGGAAAATATGAGGACTCAAGAGACTGTAAGACCCACAGCTACCTGGAGGAAAGTCAATACTCAAACCCAGGTTTTTGAGCTCCAAACCTCTCCCCTCTTCTGCACTTTGTCTCCCCCTTCAAACCCCACATAAAATGGAGATTTTAGGAGCTTCAAGATCGGAAGATGGAAGTTCCTACTAGGTCAGCATTTCTCAAATATATATATGTATATGTATATATATACATATATATACATACACACGTGTATGTATACATATATACATGTGTACATATATACATGTATGCTACATGTATATTAACATAGTATATACACATGGATACATATATATATAAAACTTCCAAATTTTTAGTGATATTTTCAATTCACCTATGTTGTAATAGGTGAATTGTATGTTTCTTTCATTAATTTACTTAAAAATTTTAGTGTTGGGGTGCCTGAGTGGTTCTGTCGGTTAAGCATCAGACTTTTTGGCTCAGGTCACAATCTCATGGTTTGTGAGTTTAAGCCCTGCAAAGGGCTCTTTGCTGTCAGCATAAAGCTTGCTTCGGATCCTCTGTCTCCCTCTCTCTCTGCCCCTCTCCAGGTGCTCTCTCTCTCTCTCTCAAAAATAAATAAACATTAAAACTTTTTTTAATTTTTTAGCCTCATTATATAGTAACTGTGAAATTGGGTTTGGTGTACTAACTACACATTTTTTTCTTTTTTTTTAATATTTTATTTATTTCTGAGAGAGAAAGAGAGAGAGCATGAGCAGGGGAGGGTCAGAGTGAGAGGGAGATATAGAATCTGAAACAGGCTCCAGGCTCTGAGCTGTCAGTCAGCACAGAGCCCAATGCGGGGCTCAAACCCACGAACCATGAGATCATGACCTGAGCCGAAGTTGGACGCTTAACCAACTGAGCCACCCAGGCGCCCCACTACACATTTTTGTCTAATACACATTAAAATAAAAAACACTCCCACGTATTCCACTGCTATCAACTTATCTTATGAATATGTTCACAGAAGTGTGAAAGGGCATATATATAAAAACATTCATTGTGACATTGTTATGATAGCATATAATTGGGAACAACCTTCAATAGAAAACTGGTTATATGGAGAGAAAGTACACAGCCATAAACAAAGAAGGAGGAAGCTCTCCAGGCCCTGATAAGGAACTGTTGTTAAGAGAAAGACCAAAGTGCAGAACCAGAACCGTATATCGAATGGTATGTGCAGAAAAGGGGAGGAGGGCTACACCTGCATATGCCTAAAATCTCTTTTGAGAGAAGAATGCCAGTAAACTAATATAAGTGGTTCATATTGGGTAGGAAGAGTCTGGCCATGATGGGAAGAAAATTTTCCATATTTGTTCATTTTGAACCATGTGAATGTCTTATTTATCCAAAAACTTAAGTGAATTAAAATAATACAATTATTATAGTAGAAATGTTTATCTACATACTGCCTAAAATCACCATGTGAGCCATTGATGACATGTGTCCTTATTTGGTGAAATACTGTTCTGATGGGTTCCACTCTGCACCCGAGTGCTCACATACCTGGGTGTGCACTGTCAAGCCTGGGAAAGTCTTGGACAAGGCAGGCCAACCCTAGTGCTAAGAAGGAAGTAGTAAAATCCTATCATTAAGAAAGGCTCTTTAGACTTATGATCTGTTAATGAGGTCCATGTTGCTACTGTCCTGAAGCCCAGGAGAGATTCTGAGCCCCAGAGAAAAGGGATGTGTCCCTTTGTGAAGAATGAGCCATGTCTGCTTTGACAGTTGAGCTGTGACCAGATGAGAAAAGGGACTGAAATAAGGACCTTTCAGACAACCTTTCATCTCAGCCAGGGGTTTTGGGGAAGGAGATGTAAACACCAGCCAGATCGGGATGGGAGACCTAGATGACAGACAATGAGCACTGTGGGTAGAAGATGCATGCAAGTATGTTCTAAGTTAGAAAGTTGGTGTCAGTCTCCTGTGATGATCAACAGAGAGATTACTCAGGGCTCAGTGTGAGCGGTTGAGTCAAGAGCCATCTGACTGCACTTCTGTGTCTAGTTGCACTTTTGTTAATGCAGCCTTACTATTGCACATAATTCTGTTGACTCCTATTGAACTTAGTCAACCCAAATGGTTAGGGTTCTTCTAAGATATTGCTCCTTTTTTAAAATTTTTAAATGTTTATTTATTTTATTTTTGAGAGAAAAAGAGAAACAGAGCATGAGCAAGGGAGCGGCAAAGAGAGAGGGAGACACAGAGCTCAAAGTGGGCTCCAGGCTCCGCACTGTCAGTGCAGAGCCTGATGCGGGGCTTGAACTCACAAACTGTGAGCTGATGACCTGAGCCAAAGTCAGATGCTTAACCAACTGAGCCACCTAGGTGCCCCTCCAAGACATTGTTCTTAAGCATTGTCTTATTCCCATCTTTGGACAGTTAAGTTCTTAAACTCAGGAGTAAATCTTTACATTTATCCCTATCAAATTTCAACATGAAATTTTTGTGAACTAGTGTGAGTCAGGCAATATTTTAGTTCTGATAATGTTATTGTACATGATGACTCTCTCCAAGGTTTGAGTCATTCACAAATCTGATCCAAGTTTATTAAAAGATTAAAGGCAAAAGTTGACACTGATAGTTCAAGAAGGGTCTATGAACATAATATTTGGCCAACTAAATCATGTAAATTGTTATGTCGTAGGGATATCTTGGCCAAATATAGTTCTGATATTTGTATAAGGCACTTTCCCACCAATCAGGAAAGTCTTCTCAAAAAAGGAAGAGTTTCCTTTCACCTGACTTGCTCTTAGTAAACTCAAGCTAGTCCTTAAAGGTCTCAGCTCCTTTTTTGTTTTTAAGTGCCTCTGTTTAATAATCTATATTTTAGAATTCTTCATAGCAATCCACTGACACACCTTTGATGTTTTTAGAATTTAGGCCTTTTGGAAATCTAGAATCACACTTACCCATCCATCCTGACTTTCTAGCCCAGTCTTCACCATGCTTCAGTTAGTGACAAGATTTTTAGGAATCATACTTGCAAAACTTTTCTGTTCCTGGGATTTAGTGAATCTAGACTTGATAACAGAAATGTCTGTAAGCAGCTATCAGCTTTCTCACCATCCTCTGCCTGGGTCTTCACTCTCTGTGTAACTCAGGAGCGAAGTAGGGGCTGAGGAGTTCAGCTTTCTCTTTGACATTTGTTGATGTGACGCCATCTGCACCAAGCAGTGACCCTCCCCGCTCTTCCTCAGACACTAAGGAGCTCTTTGTGTTGTCCCTTGTATTTTCCTGCAGACTCAGCTCACCCCGGGTTTCTACTTCCCCTGTACTCTGACTTTGATCTTTCTGCCCAGCACTGGATTCTTCCTCAGCCAAGAGCCATGTCGTCTATCACCTGTGCATGTCCAGCCTCTTAGAGCGTTCCCAGGGGAGTCCCAGAGCCTCTCCATTTCTTTCATCATTGAGATCCCTGATTGCTATGTGGTTATGTTTGTTGCTGAGAATCTTCCATCTCTCATTAGCAATTGATTGTTTTCAAGTCTTGGGCCAGTGGTGCATGTCTGTTTTTCATTTTTTATTCACCAAATCTCCCTCCTCTTTTTTTTTTTTTTTTGGCATACAACAAAACTACAGCAAACTGAAGCAAACACTGAAACTTATTATAAAAGTCTATAAATGTCTCCTAGAGGCTAAGAGCAAGAATCTGAATGGAGCTCAGGAAATCCTGGAATCAGGGGCTAGAAAGCCACTGAGAGATAGGGTTTCACTATCTCTGCCTTTTGTCTCTGAGTCTCACTGGGCATCTGCTTCATTCTGTTTCTGTGCAGACTGGCTTTCTTTGTTTTCCTGGACCTCATGCCAGAACATCATAGAACCACAGCTCCCAAGTTTATATGTCATGTTTCTGGCGCCCCAAAGAGAAGAGCCTGTTGTCTCTCAGTCCTGAATACCATTCACAGGAGGCAAGGCTTAATGGGTCTAGCCTGTCAGCCACCACAATCCAACCAGCCAGGAATCATGCTGTTCAGGGGTGCGTGAGTGGCTTAGTTGGTTGAGCATCTGACTGTTGATTTGGGGTCAGGTCATGATCTCCTGGTTGTGAGATCAAGTCCCACATTGGGTTCCACGCTGGGAGCTCTGTGCTGGGGCCTCTGCACTGGGGTCTCTGAGCTGGGCTTGGAGCCTGCTTGGGATTCTCTCTTTCCTTCTCCCTCTGCCCCACCTCCATTCATGCTCTCTCGGAAGGAAGGAAGGAAGGAAGGAAGGAAGGAAGGAAGGGAGGAAGGGAGGGAGGGAGNGGGAGAGAAAGAAAGAAAGAAAGAAAGAAAGAAAGAAAGAAAGAAAGAAAGAAAGAAAGAAAGAAAGAAAGAAAGAGATCGTGCTGTTCAAACATGGCCACAGGACCTACTCTCTGCTATGGATTAGACAGGCAATTCCTAGAGAAGTAGGGAGAGGAACACAACCTAATAAGTATCTACTCTTTACTCACATACTCATTCAACAAATATTTATCATATGTCTAGACACTACTTTAGCTGTTAGGGACACTACAGGGAAAGCAAAAGAAAATCTTTAAAAATTCTATTCCACTAAATGTGATGTACATTTCTAACTCTCAGCACACTCCCCTTTTTTGTATTATGAATGGTCCATTTCTACTCCTTCTATATCAGTAACTGTCTTGTTTAGAGCAGCATTTTCCCTTAGATATCCATTGAGTTAGAATCTGCATACTTGAGGGAAATATGCTAAAGAAACACATAAATGAATTATGCAAATACCTGATCCACCTAAAGAGAAAGACCCATGGAGTATTGAGCCAAGGAAGTGAACCCCTGCACACTTGGTGGATGGGTGCTATAAGGAGAAGACACAGGATTGAAAAGGCCAATTGCATCCAAAAAAAGAACGTTACAAGATGTACAGAACCAGAATCAAACCAGATCAGCCATAATTTAAAAAAACCCTTTAGATCAGCACTTACTAAGCTTTTAATGTAAGACATTATGTTCTAGGTTCCGTAGGAAATGTAATGAAATAGAAAGCAAACTTCATGCCTCAAATAGCTTAGAGTTAGCTGAATAGGTAAGGTAAAAAAATAGATAATGTAGGGGCACCTGGATGCCTCAGTCAATTGAGCATCTGACTTTGGCTCAGATCATGATCTCATGTTTCACGGGTTCAAGCCCCACATTGGGCTCTGTGCGGACAGCTCAGAGCCTGGAGTCTGCTTCAGGCTCTGTGTTTCCCTCTCTCTCCCCCCTCCCTCACTCATGCTCTGTCTTTCTCTCTCTTTCTCAAAAAATAAACATTAAAAAATTAAAAAATAAGAAAACAGATAATGTAATAAAGAGTGCTTATGTTTTGGAATTCGATTATATATACTCTCGGAATTCAGAAAAAAATGAAAATTGCCATGATTAACTTAGGTCAAGGAAAGCTTCATGTAGGAGATTAATTTAAGATGGGCCTTTAAGGATGGCAGGATTCATATGTGCAAAAAAAGTCAAAGAACAATTTTATAGTGAGGATCCAGTATATTAACTTGTTCAACTCAGGATTCAGAGCCTCAATTATTATGTGTTCATTCACTCATTCATCAAACTTTTACTGATTGCCTGCTTAAAGAGGTGCTAGAAATTATATGTATAAAGGGTACAAAGATGAAAATGATTCTCATCTCTAAGTGTGCTTATGTGAAGTTTCTTTATTAGAAGAGCCATTATACATGCCCTTATTTTGATGATAGGATGAATATATGTAACCAACCTAACTAAATCATTACAGTGACTTTAAAAGCACCTTCCACAGCATGGTATTTAGCATATATTTTAAGAATCTATCGGGGCACCTGGGTGGCTTAGTCGGTTAAGCGTCCGACTTTCACTTAGGTCATGGTCTCGCGTTTCGTGGGTTCGAGCCCCGCGTCGGGCTCTGTGCTGACTGCCAGCTCAGAGCCTGGAGCCTGTTTCAGAGTCTGTATCTCCCTCTCTCTCTGACCCTCCCCTGCTCACGCTGTCTCTCTCTCTCTCCTAGAAATAAATAAAAATATTTAAAAAAAAAAAGAATCTATCATGTGATAGTTACAGAAGATAGAGTGAAAAAATCAGACATAGGTCCTGTGCTCCTAGAGCTTACAATCTAGTTAGAAGACAGTCATTTAAACAAGAAATTACAATCACGTGTGGTTGAATACACACTAGGAGAAGTAGAGAATAACTAACCTATCTGGTGAGTCAGGTAAGAAAACCAGCACTCTAAGACGATCCCCAATGACCCTTGCCCTCGCGTAACTCCCTCCCCTTCAGTGGTCAGGACCTGTGACTTGCTTCTAACGCAAAGAATATGGCAAAGGTGAAGTGATTTTGAAGAGCTAATTAAGATTCCCAAACAGCTGACTTTAAATTGATCAAAAGAGAGAGCAAGAGAGAAAAAGACCCATGGAGTACTGAGCCAAGAAAGTACTAGAGCCATGGAGTACTGTCCAAGAAAGATGCAAACTGCATCCCTGGCTTTGTGGCTAGGTCACATTTAGTGGATGGGTGCTATGGGGAGAAGACCCAGGATCGAAAAGGCCAATTCCATTCAATTGGGCCTGTCCTAATCAGGCCCTTTACAAGAGGGTCTAGTTGTTAGAGACTCAATGAAGTAGAGATTCTCTTTCCATTTCCACCTTGAAGAAGTAAGTGTCATGTACATGAGAGAGTTTAGAAGAAAATCCTTCCCCAGTCAAGTCTTCAGATGAGAATGTAGCCCAGCCCACACCTTGATCTCAGCTTCATGAGACCCCGAGCAGAGGACCCAGCTGACTCATGGCCACGTTCCACACACATGAAAACACACAGAGTAAATGTGTGTTATTTTAAGCTGTTACATTTGTGGTAATTTGTTATGCAACGATAGAAAACTAATATGATGGTAGATTAGATAGGACAACTTATGATGTGTTCCTGGAGAAAGAAAACTTTTCACACGTAGGCTTTCAACTAGCATTTCTGAACAATGGGACCCATGCTGGGTTTTCTGTATGCTCCCTGTGAAATCCAGGCCAAGTTTATATATAATATAAGCTTGAGTTCTCCCTGCCCACTACCTGAAAGTTTCCTGTGTGGTACTCAGTGTAAATATTCCCTATTAGAGTTAAGGTTATAGAAAGAATATACTTTTCCCTACTGTTATGATTGTATCTCACTTTATACAAATAAGGTGACACTGACAAACTCTATAAAATTATATTTTTCAAATAGGATTCAATTTTCTTAGTTTTTGATTCATTTATCCAATTAGCAAAAGTCTATATAGCACCTACCACATGCCTAGATGTATACTAAGTGTGAATGGAGATGAAGGAAATTAAGACATGGTTCTACCCTTTGAAGAGCTTGAGAGAGAAGTCTGATGTAGTTTTTAAAAAAGTTAAAGAAGAATTAAACACTAAATGCTAAAAGTGGGGATGAGGAGGTAACTGCTGAGTGACAAAGAATAATGAGAAAATCTAGTAAGTTAGATTTCCCAGGCTTCTCCCTCAGAAAAGAAAGCACTGGGAATGTTCTGAACTTCACGCTGAAAGCATGCATTCAACATGAGTTTTGTGACCTGTCAGCCACTCGGACATAAACCCTGCTCATTCTGAATTTTGGAGTAATTTCAAAGATACTGAGCCGAAACTTTGTTATCCAAGCAATGTCTCGGCAAAACTTATTCAAGAAATAATGTTTACTGAACACCTACTATATCAAGTGCTGTGCTAGGAATGCGAATACAATGCTATATCTGTCAGAATCTGTTGTTATTGTTGTTGTTAAAGCTTTTATTTAAGTAATCTATACACACAATGTAGGGCTTAAACTCACAACCCTGAGATCACGAGCCACACACTCTGTCTAAGCCAGCCAGGCTCCCCTCTATCAGAATATTTTAAACTAACAGAAAACCCCATTCAAATGGCTTACACAATAAATATATTTATTATCTCACTAAACAAGAAGTCCCGAGGTAGGTCAGCTCTAAGATGGATTATTTAGGAACTCACCAACATCACTAAAGATCCAGTTTTTTATTTTAGTTTTCCATCCTCCTTTGCTTAAGACTTGAGCTTGAACAGTCATAGCTGGCTCTCCTCATGGTGACAAGAAGGCTGCCACAGTCCAAAGTGCATCTCCACAGCACTGTCTAGGGGAGAAACAGCTACTGTTTCTTCCCATGTGTCTTCTTTTTTTTCACTAAAGAGGAAAAAAAGTCTTTCCCAGAAATCCTTCGCCGACTTCCCCTGATGTCTTATTAACCAGAATTATATCTCAGGCTTGTGCCTAAACCAGTCAGAACTCACTCCCTGGGGCAGTACTTGGGGGCTTATCTTCCCTGGAGCACATGGCTTCAGGAGAGTGGAGACTCGAACAAGCGTGGGGCTCTACAGGACGGAGGAAGGGGAATGAAGAGTGGCTGCAAAGGCCATCTACTAACAGTATCCATAGCTGTTGTAATTAAGGATGGTAGTAATGACTGTGCTCTGGGCCCCAGAAACAACCTCACAGGTGACATGCGGTTGCAGATTGGGACGACGCCGTAACAAGGGGCGCCTGGCGGGCTCAGTCGGCCGAGGGGGCGACTCTTGATCTCAGGGTCGTGCGTTCAGGCCCCACGTTGGGTGTAGAGCTTACTTAAAAAAACAAACCAAACCCAAAAATACACCATGACCAGAGAGACCCGATGGCTGGGAGACACAGGGTGGTCACAGAGAGGTCACAGTCAAGAAGGGCCATTCAGAGGACATGAAAGATGAGTAGGGCCGAGCAGGCAGAGGGCGGGGGGAAGAACGTTCCTGGCAGAGGGATCAGGTGGCCTCTCTCCAGGACAGGGAAGAAATGGGACTGGGGGAGGGGAACGGAGGAGGGAAAACGGCACAGAGAGAGTGTGGGGCGGCCGGCAGGGGGTCCTCTCCGCAGCAGGAAGAGTATGGATTGTATTCTGAGAGCGACGTAAAGGCACTTGAAGGTCTCAACACAGGGGCGTGATGCGATCCCGTGGCAGGAGTATCGCACAGAGTCGTGACACCGAGACTGTTCTTTCCAGGAAGCTATTCTATTCTTACCGGCTCTGCTCACTTGGGTTTGTACCCAAAGAACTGAGCCCCAAACTCCACGTGGCGTGGCTTTTTTAATATATATTTTTTTACTTCTTTGTCTCCCATATATGGTAACACACAAACATGTAGTCTGATTAAGTGGTCTCATGTTACAAGGTCGTGAGGGGTGTTGTCACGGATTCGTGTAGCCAGGTTGCCTTGAGGGCTCTTTTTTTTTTTTTTTGTCCTTAGGGAGGGGACCCTACCACAGTCCGACTTGTGGTTTCAAACACCAGACCGGCTGCAGTGGGGAGAATGGATGGAGGGGACCAGGAGCTGTGAGGACGGACAGATGCTCTGCAACAATAGGGATGGAGGGACCGCGGGCTGAGCTGAGTGTGAACAGCACGGCTGGTGCTCTGGGCCATCCCGGGCCCACCCCCTGGAGCTTACGGTTCAAGGGGCCAAGATGCATGTGCACACACATAACTCTTCTCTGGGGGAGAGTGATTAAGGGTCACGTGGGAGAAGGCGAGCTCACAGTTTGGGGGCTCGATTATTTCCAGGTGGCTTCTGAAGGCAGGTGATCTCTGAGCAGGCGTGATGCAAGGTGGGTCTGCAGGTGCAGACACGAGAGACAGCAGCTTGGGCCAAAGCAAAGAGGCAGGAAATGCAGACCTAGAGGGACGGAAACAAGTGAGGACTTTGTAGGGCTTTGTGAAGGGACAATGTGGAAAATAAGGCTAGGAAAGTCATGGGGGTCAGCTTCAGGAGAATTCTGTGTGGCGGACGAGGATAACAAAATCAAAAAATAAGGAACAACAAAAAAAGTTTAAATAAAATCTAGCTTAGCTGCAAAACCACGTGGTTTTCAGGGCACTGGGGTGGCTCAGTCTGGTTAAGCATCTGACTTCGGCTCAGGTCATGATCTCGCACTTCATGAGTTTGAGCCCTGCGTCGGGGACTGTGCTGACAGCTCAGAGCCTGGAGCCTGCTACCAATTCTGTGTCTCCCTCTCTCTCTGCCCCTCCCCTCCCCCCCTCTCAAAAATAAGTAAACATTAAAAAAAAAATTTTTTTAACCACTTTGTTTTCCTAGGAATAATCAACACACATGCTAATTGAGTTTTGATTATTCACTGGTTGCTGTCACAGTATCTTTCCCATATCACTGCCACCTGCCAGTTATTTGCCAGTGACTTCTAACTTCCTTTTGAGATATCCCTTCATTTATTGAGCATTGGTTCTGGGGGTCCTGGCAGGAGAAGACATGGTCCAGTTCACAGCAGATCTAATTGTTGAGCAGATGAGGAAATAAATTGCAACAAATACAACCTAAGTGTTAGGGAAGAGGTGGTACAAAGGAGGGGAGGGCGCCTGGGTCATTCCGTCGGCTAAGCATCCACCTTCGGTTCAGGTCATGACCTCGAGCCCCGCTTCGAGCTCTGTACTGACAGCTGGGAGCCTGGATCCTGCTTTGGATTCTGTCTCCCTCTCCCTCTCCCTCTTAAAAATAAATAAACATTTAACAAAATTCAAAGGAGGGGGACAAGGCTCTCTACGACCTGGGGTGTGAGGCTAGATTTCAGAGAGGAGGGGACATTTAACTGGACCTTAAGGAAGAGCAGGGGTTTGCCAGGCAAAGAAGTGAGGTGGGAAGGGCTTCCAACCACGGATGTTCTATACAGACACACGCGTGCCTTCTCCGTTCCCACAGTCGGTCCTGTAAGCCCCATGGAAGGTACATTTTTAAAATTTGTTTTCGGGCTGTTTGGGGAAGGTTAGTGACAACCGGTGACTTCTTTCAGTTGCTACAGAAGAGTTGATCCTCATAAACCTACATTTGAACCAATATTAACAAGATGTCGGGATTTGAGTAAGTCAGATTGGTTATACCCTCTGCTCCCAGTTACTCTCCAAGGAGGTTTCATTGATCCTTCCTTTTCCCGGGCAGCCAGGAAGGGATCTTGGAGCTGTTTTTGTGGAGACTAGGAACACATTAGTTACCAATGACCTTCCTCCTGCCTTCAGCTTTTCACAGAAGGATGAGAGAAGTCATAATTCACTGTCGTACCTGGCTCCTTTCTTTTTTTAATTTTTAAATGTCTATTTATTTTTGAGAGAGAGAGAGCGAGAGCTGCGAGGGGCAGAGGGAGAGAGAGGCTCCTAAGCAGGCTCCACACTTCTCAACATAGAGGCCCAACGCAGGGCTCGAACTCCCGAAACAGGAGATCATGACCAGAGCCCAAGTCAGACACTAAACTGACTGATCTGCCTCCTGTTGCTTCTTATTTTTTGTGTAAGAAAAAACACCTGCTGCACAGAATTCCTCCTTTGCAGGAAATCGGCCCCCTCTGAGCTTCCTACGTGTTCATAACAGCTATCTCAGATCCAAGTGAACACCTAAGACAGCCCTGTCTCAGAAATTTGTTAATCGCTTGTTTTCATGCAAGGCCAAAAACAAATCTATCCAGACTATGACGTGATGAGAAAATGAGCAAGGAATTCATTTAAGACTGAAAAGAGGGGCGCCTGGGTGGCTTAGTCGGTTAAGCGTCCGACTTTCGCTTAGGTCATGATCTCGCGGTTCGTGGGTTTGAGCCCCGCGTCGGGCTCTGTGCTGACTGCCAGCTCAGAGCCTGGAGCCTGTTTCAGTCTGTGACGCCCTCTCTCTCTGACCCTCCCCTGCTCACGCTGTCTCTCTCTCTCTCTCTCTCTCTCCTAGAAATAAATTAAAAAAAAAAACAAAACATTAAGACTAAAAAGAATTATCATCCAACACCCTCATCTTTTAAAGTTTTTTAAAAATTATCATTTATTTTGAGAGAGAGAGAGAGAACCAGTTGGGGAGGGGCGTCGGGGGGGGGGGACAAAGTCTGAAGCGTGCTCTGTGCTGACAGCAGAGAGCCTGATGTGGGGCTTGAACCCATGAACTGTGAGATCATGACCTGAGCTGACCTCCAAGGCCTAACTGATTGAGCCATCCAGGTGTCCCCAACACCCTCATTTAACAACAGGCTGGAAATGGAGGCCCAAGCAGGTGCCTCCACTTGTGGAGTTTGCCCTGAGCCTGGGAGCAGAGGCGTGACGGACCAGAAGCTGCCCCGAAGCAGGCGGTGGAAGAGAGAGGAGAGCTGGGAGATGGAGCAGAAGCGTTTTGGGGAAGTGACCCACGGCAGGCAGTATCTGCTGTACTTCCTCTCCTCCACACTCCGCCCCCGCCTGCTCTCCCTCTCTCTTTCCTTTTCTCTCTCATGTCAGGGTTGTGCGTCAGTTGCCAAAGGTGGGGACATTTCCTGAGCCTTTGCAACACTGAGAGGTTGTTTTAAGGGAGGTTGGACCCCATTCTGAGCACCGTGCCAGGAAAGCGAGGGCCTGGGAGCAGCCCTGCTGAGGGAGACACCAGNCTGGCCTGAGCCTGACCATGTCCCTGGCTGAGGCCATCAGCCTCTGGAATGAAGGGGTGCTTGCAGCTGACAAGAAGGACTGGAAGGGAGCCCTGGACGCCTTCACCGCAGTCCAGGACCCCCACTCCAGGATTTGCTTCAACATCGGCTGTGTCTACACAATCCTGGAAAACCTGCCCGAGGCGGAGAAGGTGAGTGGGGCCCCCTCTCCCCTCTCCCAGGGGCCTCCTCTGTGCCTGTGTAATTAGCGGTTCTCAGAAACCCCTCTGGAGCTTTCAAAGAACAAGAGCTGCCCAGGCCCCACCCCCGGGGATCCTGACTGCAGTGGCCTGGGGAGGGGCCTGGGCAGCCTTGGGTTTTAAAAGCTCCCCAGTCCTCTTGGGCTGTGGGCCCAGAGCCCCCAGCTGTGGGGTTTGCTCTCCTTTCTTGTCCATCTAGTAACTTCAAATCGTTCCGGAGTCATTCTTTAACACCTTTATGGAGACTCCCCTAGGTTTGGCTTCTATGAACCCCCGCGGGCCACAGGGTCCCCACCTCCCTGCTTCACGCCCGGTTAGGAGAAAGCCCCTTCTGAGTGTGAGCTTTGTGGCCTGGCGATCAAGAGGAGGGACTGAAAGATAGCTTTCCTCTCAGGTGACAGTTGTGATTAATTTTCCAGGGCACCTCTCTTTAGGATTCTGAGGCTGACGGAAGGAAATCATCCTGTGATTGAGGGATGTCTGCCGAGGGCACGCCGTGGGGCGTCGTGGCATCCTGTTCCAATGTGTTTTCTCTTTCGGATTCCCTAGAATGGGGTTGAGCGTTGTCAGTGCTCACTTTTTGGACTGGTCAGGGTAAGCTGGAGAGGGTTTGGAGTTTGGAAGGAGGAGATCTAGGTTCGAATCCCAGCTCTGCCTCTCTGGAGACCTTGGTCTCTGGCAAGTCATGGAGGCTTCTGGATCTCAGTTTCCTGAGAGGAACAAACTGGATTACGTGAGGCACCAACTATTAAATTCTGTGTCACTTCACACCACGGTGTACATGCTCTCTTCCCCTTTTATGGCCAGTCTTGGCAAGGGGGTATGGACAGACCGCCTCCCCCCAGCACCCTCAGTACGCCAGCTCCTGGTCGTGACCGTGACTGTGGGCAGTGAGTGAGGAGAAAAGACACTTGGAATACCCACACGGCCTGACAAGTTCATGTCAGGTTTAAGGTGGGCAGATGGGAGCGGAGGGGAGGGTCTCGGTCCCCACCTCCTCTCAGAGGCTGAGCGAATAGCATCCCAGATTCCGGTGGCTGCTGGGGACAAGGTGCACATTGTCAGGAGGAGAGACTGGCTGATCATAGCATCTAGTCCGGGCACAGCTGTGCCGGCGGGGGCTCTTTGCTCCTGCCTCGGCGGGGGGGCCCCTGCTGGGGCCGTGTAGGGGCCACTGGTCACCTCCCTGCAGGCTCACCACCGGCCGTCCTCTCGCTGCGTAGATCCATCCTCCTGTTCTTCAGCTCCTGGGCCTCTCATTCTCCGGGCCTTTACTTGGTTTCCTGCTTCCATCCTTACTACTGGCATTTTACGTGCATTCTGGTTATTATTTTGATTGCATAATATTTATTTCCTAAATAAGCATAATACAGTATATAGCATTTTAATCGTTTTCATATTCAATTTTTATTTTAATCCTATCCGTAATCTTGAAAGACAGATACTAACATCTCCATTAAAATTGTTTCTCTGTTTTTTTATTTTATTTTTGAGAGAGAGAGAGAGAGAGAGACAGAGCATGAGCAGGGGAGGGGCAGAGAGAGAGAGAGGGAGACACAGAGTCCGAAGCAGGCTCCAGGCTCTGAGCTGTCAGCAGAGCCTGACGTGGGGCTCGGAACAGAAAGATCATGAGCTGAGCCGAAATTGGCCGCTTAACCGACCGAGCCACCAAGCGCCCCGACATCTCCATTTTACAGAGGCGTCTGACCTCTTGTCACCTTCAAGAAAGACCCCAGTGCTTCTCCTGACCCTTCTTGCCTCTCCCTCTGGGCTCATCTCACACTCCTCACCGCCCGGCTCCTTGGCCCCTTAAGGATCCTTTTTCTCTCCACAGGCCTTCACCCAAAGCATTAACCGAGACAAGCACTTGGCAGTGGCGTACTTCCAAAGAGGGATGCTCTGTTACCGGATGGAGAAGTAAGTGGTTAGTGTTGTGCAAGCTGGGGAGGTTTGCAGAGATGCCCGGACAGGGTCTCGGTGCTGCTGGGCTTGGTGCTTATGAAGTATCTTTCCAGCTTCCATTGGGACGTGAGACTGGACCTTCTCCGGGCAGTTAGGCGATCAGTCAGCATGAGGCAGAAGCCCTCCCCAGGAGAAGAGTTCTACATCAGCTGTGTCTTAGCGCACAATGAGCCTACGTAACACAGGCCTTGCATTCGGCTGGTGTGACGCCCCACCGGCATCCCTGAGGTGTCATAGCTTGGGCAGTGCTGGTGGGAAATATTTTGGCCGTCAAGGGAATACCCGTGATGGTCTACTGCCAGGAGGAGGTTTTGAGTTATCGCATGATGAGGATTATCATGAAACCACCTCAAGACCCCCCTGCATTTCTACAGAATGTGTTTACAAAGGCTTGATTTAATGAAATCTAGTTTGGCCACCAAAATGACAATGCAAACTATTAACATCTGTATAAGGGTGTACTAATCTAGATAAGTAGCCTGTGTATTAATATGGGGAGAAGTCCACAGTAGATGTTAAATTTTAAAACATGGAGGTTAGCATGTATAACACAATTCCATTTCAGTTTCACAGAATGGTCTGGAAGGCCACAGGCCAAAATGTTGGCAGTAGATTTTTCTGGGTTGGTGACATTTTAGGGATTTCCATGATGTTCTATCAGCCTGTCTGTATTTCTGCTATGTTTACAGTCAACACAAAATCATTAGTAAAACACCACATAAGTAGAAAATGAAAGCTAATCTCCGTTTTCACTCCTCACCTCCAAATACTCCCAAAACAGACATACACATAACACAGGAAAAATGTTCTAAGCATCAGTTTAACATGTTTTAGGGGATGGCAAACTTCCATTCGTAGAAATTGTTCCATTAATGGGTACAGGTTCTAGGGAAGGAGAGTTTGGCTCAGCCTGAGGAAGAACTTTCAAGCAGTGAAAATGGTGAAGTCATGGTGTGTGTGTGTGTGTGTGTGTGTGTGTGTGTGTGTGTGTGTGTATACGTTTTCTCAGCAGGTGGGGCAAGGGATTCATGGAGAAGAGGGGAGATGGTAGAGAACATTCAGGTGTTGGGGGATGGCTGGGCTCTCATCCTCGACAATCTTGAAAGGCTTGGATCATAGGATGTATCAGTAACCGCCTAGAAAGCAAGCTGCTGTGCTCAGCTGTTGCTACGGGCAACCACAAGAAGCTCAGAGGGCTTTCAAGATGTAGATGCAATTACCCGAATGAGGAAGGGCTGGAGTGAAGTCTTCCCCAAAATAAAACCATAGACACAGAGGCTATCTAGGGAGAGAAAGCCTGGGATTGAAGGAAGATATATACAAGCATTTACCTTTCGGTGGCATCCTGCTTCTGTCTCCCTTCTTATTCTCTCTCCTTATTCTCCTTCTTGCCCCACCCCCCATCCCTATATTCTCCAGATGGATGGAATAAGCAGGGAGGCCTGAGCACAAATCCTCCAGTTAATCTTAAATCTCAAAAGACGAACTCGAAGGCCATCCTTTAATGAGCTCTAACAGCCTACAATGAAGGCAGACAACTGGCAATGAGAAAAGGCTCCCAGAAGAAATTTCTACACAAAAATGCCCAGAAGTCCCAAAAAAGCTTGGATTTTGAGTGAAGCAGAGATCTTAGAAAGATACAGGAATGAGACCCAAAATTCTATTAGTCTGTGGCTGATAATAGTTAAATCTGGAGGAAAAAAAAAACCTACCAAACTTTATCTTCAATTCAGCAACTATCTACTGAGGAAATGATAGAAATGAGCCACTATTCTGCACCCTGAGCTGCCTCTTCTGCTCAATCTGTAGGCAGTGTCCCTACCTCCCAAGGCTCTGCTCTTGACCCTTTCCCCACTTATCACAATAGCAATGGTTGATAAATGGCAAACTTTATGGGCTATCTTTCCCGAAAAGCACACACAAGCACATGCATACTTCTATGTACAATTTCAGGGCTCTCAGTGTCCCCTGAACATCCGCACATGAACCATTAGGGCTCTCCCCCTCTCTCACGGCACTGACCTCCACCTGTAGCCAGCCAGCTACTAAATCTCTACCTGGGATCAACCCAGCATGTCTCTTTTCCCAAACCTTGTCAAATTCATCTCACAAATATCTCTTAAATCCACCCGTTTTTGTCCATCAGGTTTAGACCCTCATTTTTCACCAGGACTGTGGCAATCCCTTCCAAACAGGTTTCTCATTCCCTCCTCTTATCTTACTTATTCCAGAGTGATCTTTAAAATATAAATGTGATCTGCTTAAAAACTTCCAGTGGGGGGCGCCTAGGTGGCTTGGTTGGTTGAGTGTCTATGACTCTTGGTTTTGGCTCATGTCATGATCCCAGGGTCAGGGTCATGAGATTGAGCCCTGCATCAGGTTCCACATGGAGCATGGAGTCTGCTTAAGATTCTCCCTCTCTCTCTCCCCCCCCCCACCGTGTGCACACATGCTCGCTCACTCTCAAATAATAACTAAAAATCTCCCAGTGGATCCTAGTACTATGGGATAAAGTTCCCTGGCCTGTTCCTATGTGGTCTCGCAGCTGCCCACTTACTCACCCTGCATGCGTTTGCCTGAGCCGCTCAACCACTAGGGCATCAACCACTCTCTTCTGTGCTTTTTTTTTGTTTACTTTTTTTAAAAGTGTATTTATTTGAGAGAGAGCATGTGTGAGAGAGAGACAGGGAGAGTGGGGAAGAGAACCCCAAGCAAGCTCCCCACTGTAAGCACAGAGCCTGATGCAGGTACCAAACCTACAAACTGTGAGATCATGACTTGGGCTGAAACCACGAGTTGGATGTTTAAACTACTGAGCCAGCCAGGTGCAGCCTCTTCTGTGCCTTTTATTTTATTATTTTTTAAATGTTTTATTTCTGAGACAGAGACAGAATGAGCAGGGGAGGGTCAGAGAGACAGGGAGATATAGAATCCGAAAGAGGCTCCAGGCTCTGAGCTGGCTGTCAGCACAGAGCCTGACATGGGGCTCGAACCCATAAACCGTGAGATCATGACCTGAGCCGAAGTCAGATACTTAACCGACTGAGCCACCCAGGCGACCCTCTTCTANATGAGCAGGGGAGGGTCAGAGAGACAGGGAGATACAGAATCCGAAACAGGCTCCAGGCTCTGAGCTGGCTGTCAGCACAGAGCCTGACATGGGGCTCGAACCCATAAACCGTGAGATCATGACCTGAGCCGAGGTCAGATACTTAACCGACTGAGCCACCCAGGCGACCCTCTTCTGTGCCTTTTAAAATAACATCTGTGGAGGCACTGGCTCTTGGTTTCAGCTCAGATCATGATCCTGAGGTTTGTGGGTTCAAGCCTCACACTGGCCTTTGTGATGAGAGTGCAGAGCCTGCTTGGGACTCTCTCTCTGCCCCTCCCCTGCTCACATGCGCGCTCTCTCTCTCTGAAAATAAATAAACTTAAAAAAGAATGAAATAACATCTGTGTACTCTATGAAAGATACTGACTTATATATTTGTTTCCTCCACAACTCTGTAAGTTTATCGAGAGAAGAAATCTTTAGTTATTCACTCTTGTATTTCCATGTCTAATATAGTAGTTAATAAATGTTTATGGAATTAATCAAAAGCAAGCAAAATATATCCTCTGCTTTAAGGAACTTACAAATTAAAAGAGAGAAACAGGTCACGAACACTAATACCTATACCAGAAGGCAGAAAGTGGAAAGTGCCTTATTATTTGGAAATAAGTACTCTGGGGTCCTAGGAAAAATCACTTCTTAATGAGCAGGTTAAGAATTCCTCCAGATTACAATGGGACTTGTTTAGGGTCATATGTTATGTATGCTTCTTGCTCTCCGATTCCCCCACTTTCACGTATTGTTGTGTGGTCTCCCTTCATTATGAAGTTGCAGAGGCCAAAGTTTAAGTGCATCTCCGAGAAGGCAGGCGGTGCCTCAGTGTTGACTACGGACCAGACTGTCAGCTGTCCGCCCCAGCCTGGTCCTTTGGAAGGGAAGGGCAGTTCAGCCCCGGTGCCTTATGAATCTTAGGGCTGTGATAGGAACCGCAAACCCTTTAGATGGAGCGGGCCCACAGCCGCAGCACAACAGATCCTCCCCTGCGTGGAGGTGGCTCATGTTTTGACTTCAGCTCACTAGACTGTCCAGCATCCTGGATACAAGTGCAGGAGCTACAGATCTGGGCTGCCTGGGCGCTGCAGGAACAATCAGGAACGTCAGGGGTCCCTGAGAAACCTTTACCCAGAGCACTACAAAAACCCTTATATAATACATAAGGATATACCTTACATAGTATATAATTATATTTATAAACCCTCGTGGGCTCAGAGCTGGTGAAAAACCACATGAGGTTGCTGTCTTGCTGGCAAGCCCCTCCGGGGGCGGGGGAGGGGGCCTCTGGGTCCAGGGCAGCCAAGGAGCAGGGGTGGGAGTGGGGGTGTCAGTCAGGGTGGGTGTGGAGATGGCCCTCCCACCTGGCCCAGCAGAACCCACAGGAGGCTGCCACCACCTGATCTCCCAGGGGACGCTGGGGGTGCCACATGGCACGGAAGAGAACTCGCGGAGGGTGACGGGCCCCGGCGCAGGGCCCATCCACACATGGGGTGACTGCTCCCAGGGAATCCATGTTGAGCTTATTCAGAGCCTGTGCACAGAGAGGGAGAGAAGTGTGACAAAGCAGATGGCGCCCCAGGGGTGCCACTCCCCTCCGGGTAAACAAGTGGAGGCTGAGCTGAGGCCTGAAGCAGGCAGTTAGGGCCATGCTTTGAAACCAGACATTTAGCAGGGGGCTTCCCCGCCCCATTTTTGTAGCACAACGTGAGCACTTTGAATAATCTGTCAGCTCTTTCTCTCTCTCTCCCTCCCATGGGGTCCACATCTTTAGAACCTGATGGACTGGACGGGAGAATTCTGAAGGTTGTGTTGAACTCGTTCATTACCAGGTAGACACAGGCAGTGTTCCGTCAGAGCGGAAAGGCACCTGCGCGGCCAGCTGGCCAGGGAGGGAGGTGCGTGTGCAGGTGCACGCTGGCAGCACTCCAGGCGTGCCCTCGGAGGTCCTTCCTTCCCCACGCACACGAGCGCCCGGGCCCGGTGGAAATTGCACCTGCCCAAGGAACAGGACACCCGTGTTTCCGCGGGCCCCTCGCTCGGGGCTCTGTGAGTCAGAGCCCATCATGCAGTCTCCCAGCTTAGAAGACAAAGGGATGCTTGCTTCCTCCCCCTTCTCTGTAATGCCTGCAAGAACATGGAAATGACCTGACCTGCTTCTTAAGGAGTGGCTGCGTGCTTTTCATGGCTTTTACCATCATCAGTGTGAACAGCAAGGATGTGGTAGCAAAAGCCATTTTCCTGGCTTAGATCCAGCCTGTCTTCTTCCACTACTCTTATAGACGCGGCTGCTGTGTGAGTTAAGTCAAAGCAAGGGTGCCCGAGTATCTGGCTTCAGCACCAGCCACCCAGGGCACACGCGCCTTGGGGCTGTCAGGCCAGCCCATCCTCGGGGTCGGCCCGAAGCCTGCTGAAGTCACAGTTCCAGCTGCTACAACCATAGGGTTTATCTTCAGATAATACCTAATTCACTGCACTGTGTTCGGCACATAACAAAGGATTGGCATATGAATTTAATTGCCAGAATTTTAGAGCTAAAAGAATAATAATAGCAAATCTACTGAGTGTGCCAAGCACTGTCCTGAGCACATCTCCCTTCATTCCCACAATGGTCCTGGGAGTCAGTGCTTCCACTGTTATCTGTAAAGATAAGCAAACAGACTCAGAGAAATTCAGTAAGTTTCTCTCTGTCACCAGCTCATAAGCTGTAGAGCTAGGACTCCGGTCCCAGCGGTTTTGACTCCAGAAATTAGATCTTGGACCACATCCTAGCCACCTCCGCCTCCTATATGCTCCTCAAACACAGTATGCTCCTGTGTGTAATATGCTTGTGTTCTTTTTATAAGTATTTAAAAAAATTTTTTTAAGTTAATTCATTCATTTTGAGAGAGAAAGCACAAGAGGGGGAGGGGGAGAGAGAGAGGGAGAGAAAATCCCAAGCAGGCTCTGAGTCTGGAGCCCGATGCAGGGCTCGAACCCATAAACTGTGAGATCTTGACCTGAGCTGAAGTCAGACGCTTAACCGACTGAGCCACCCAGGTGCCCCTATGCTCCTATCCTTGATGTGGAGCCTGTGGCCAGGAAGGTGCTTTGCCAGGGTCTCCCGGTTAATAACAGGACTGACAGATCCAGTGCCATGCTCGTGGCCCCGGTCCTGGGTGCCTCCCCGCACCACACGACCAGCCCCCGACCACACTCCAGGCCTGCCTCCAAGGGAGGGTGTGCGCGGCAGCGTCCAGGCCTGACGGCGGCCTCGGCACTTCTGTTTCCGTTGCCCAAACCAGGCTGGGAGATTTGCTTGCCAGCGCGCTAGGGAGGGAGGGTGGCTTGTGTTTTGCGTCTCCCATGCCCTGTAGCCCAGCGAGGCTGCCCCACGGCCTCTGCGGAGGTCAGGCTCAGGCCACGTGGACCTGGTCTGGGTCCTGCCCAGCTCAAGGTGGGCACTGTTGGCGTGGCCAGCCCTGTTCTCTGTCACAAATCCAGCGACAGCAGCCTTGAGCCAGCGAGCACAGAGCCGATCAGACAGAGCAAGAGGGCAGCGCCGGGGGCAGCAAGAGCGATGCCATCTGGCTTCATTGGTGGTTTCTTTCTTCTGTTTTCCTGGGGGTGGGGTGGGCAGAGGAGGCTAAGAAGGCCACAAAACCAAGAGCTGAGTTGGACTCTGAAGAAGCTGAAGGAGAAAGCTCTGGGCAGGAGGGTGATGTCGTGGGCTGTGGAAGGGGTACCCCCCCCAAGCTGTGCCTGGCCTGACAGTGGGGAGCGAGGAGTGAGCAGTGCTCCGACTCCGCTCCAGAGTGACTCAGGGGTGACTAATGCTGGCTCTGTCAGGAGCTCTCAGGAGACAGTGAGGGCTCTACTGGGAGGTGACAAGCCACTTGTCAGAAAGGAAGGAGTCAAATGCAGTTAACCAAGAAGAAAATTCTTGTAACTTCCTGAGACTGTGGATAGGGGGAGGGAATGGGGGTGCTGGGATGCACACCCTATGGGTGCCACTCACACTGAGCACTAGGGAATCCTAGGGCTCGGGCTTGGCAAAGAACTAGAACAGGCCAAAAGGGATCGGAAGGCCTTCTTGTCCCAGTGAGGTGGGTCAGAAAAGGGAAGTGGACACCCGTCCTATGCCATGTTTGCTCCTCTGTGCCCTGAACTGCATCTCCTCTCTCCCTCTGTCCTGCAGATACGATTCAGCTATTAAAGACCTTAAAGAGGCCTTGACTCAGCTTCGAGGGAACCAGCTGATAGACTACAAGATTCTGGGGCTGCAGTTCAAGCTGTTTGCCTGTGAGGTAAGGACGAAGGGCCCAGCCTGGGCAGGCGTGCGCAGTGCGCAGAGGGACAGCAGACAGTTCCAATGCACGGCTGAAACCCCTGAGGACTTGGGACAGGCTCCTGTGCCTGGGACTCTGATTTCCTCTTAAGAAGATCCTCGGATTGGGGCGCCTGGGGGACTCAGTCAGTTAAGCATCTGACTTTGGCTCAGGTCATGATCTCGTGATTTGCGGGTTTCAGCCCCACATCGGGCTCTGCACTGACCGCTCAGAGCATGGAGCCTGCTACAGAGTCTGTGTCTCCCTCTCTCTCTGCCCCTCCCGTGCTCATACTCTGGTCTGTCTGTCTCTCTCTCAAAAATAAACATTAAAAAAAAGAAAAGCCTCAGACTGATACCTTCAGGCTCATCCTGGAGTCCATGGTTTTTGAGGCATGCATTTTCTTAACGTGAGGCTCAAAGGACCGCATAGAACGAGCCTGCTGGGCTCTCTGAAGGGAGGCTGAACCCGAGTGTGTTGGCCTGTGAGAGCATTCATGATAATTTGCATAATTCAGGTTGACAAGCTATTTGCTCAGCATTATACTAACAAATCCAAAATCATGGGTTTGCTATCCATGCAGGACCTGCCATAACCTTGCTCGGTTCCCAAGTTACATTAATCTTTGCTATTAATGGTTCTGGCCTCACGTACTTGGTTGATACCCAAAGAAAGAGCGAGGATACTTTGGCACAAATCTGTCCTCCCTAGTTCAAAGAACAGCTCAAAGCACAAATTCAGGGAAGGTTTCCATAGAAGGAGAACTTATTTTCTGTATTACCAAAAGAGAGATACATCACTGGCTCTGACTTCATAGGCTCATGTGCTTTCTCCAACCAACCCTCCCCCCCTTCTAAACTCCAAATATATACCACCAGCTTTAAAACCTAAAACCCCTGCAAATATCAAATCTTTATTTAGAAGAATTGCTGATAAAAAAAAAAAGTCCCCTTGCTTTGGTTTCTCAGGCAGGAGAAGCCAAGCGTTCCCAGGGTTGCTCAGGGCTAATAATAGAGCCCACAGCTGCCCAGGGCCCTGGGGACGTGTGCCCCCACGCAGCCCTGCAGCACGCTAACAGCTTCTCATGGTCTAGGGAAACGAGGCGTTGGGAATTTCGGAGAACTGGTTGGCGTTCGGCCAGCTTCTAGAGTGAGGCTTCTGAATCGGGCCGCTAGTGGTGCATCGGGCCAGATACTGTTTTGTCGTAGGCGGCTGTCCTGGGCACCGCGGTTGGTTTAGAAGTATTGCTGGTCTCCAGCCATCAGATTCCAGTAGCCCCCATAGCCTCCGAGCCAGATGACAACCTAAAATATATCTAGACATTGCCAATCACCGCCCCTTCCTCCTCAAACCGCCCAGTGAGAGCCACTTGTACAGATTAAAGGGTTGGAAGACCCAGTAGCTCTAGAAAAAGGATCATAAGCCATTGGCATCAAAGCAGAATTCCATGGGAGGAATGATTCCCCGTAGTTGGAGCTGAAATGACCAAAGGGCAGGAAATAACTGGCTGTGGGGGCCTCTCTGCAGGTGAAGCTGGAGTTTTCAGGGTCTAAGACCCTTATTTATGCCACAGGGGACCATCCAGTCATTTTCCTGCATAGAAGTCCACCCCTTCTCTTCCCACCATGGTAGAATCCCGGCTTCTGCAAAGTCACACCATCCTTTTTTGAATTGTCTCAGGCGTTTCTAGTCACAGAGTCACAAAAACCTGTTGTGGGAAAAGGTCTTAAGGGCACAGAGAACCAAATAGGAAATTTTTTAAAAATATTTTTTAATGTTTATTTTTGAGAGAGAAAGAGTGGGGGGGGCGGGGCAGAGAGAGGGGGAGATACAAAATCTGAAGCAGGCTCCAGGCTCTGAGCTGTTAGCACAGAGCCTGAAGCAGGACTTGAACTCATGAACTGTGAGATTATGACCTGGGCCAAAGACGTTTAACCAGCTGAGCCACCCAGGTGCCCACAAATAGGAATTTTTAAGCAGACTTGAGTTCTCCTTTCTTCCCGTGCACATGGCCGGTGCTGGGCTGGGCCAGTCGAGCATGCATGAAGGCAACAGCTCATGGAGACTCAGAAATAGTCTGGGAAGGGAATCGAGATCTCAGTTCTGGGCTCGTTCCTGGTCCCATCAACCAGCACCAGCCACTAACTCCATGGAGACAACCCCGCCACCCATCTGTACTTGCCTTGTTAAACTGTTCTTTTTTTATCTGGATGAGGCCCTGAACCAAACTGCGGACGTGGAGGGCAGACTGTGACAGAGCAGAAGTGTATCGGTTGTCCATTGCTGAATACCGAATGGCTCTGAACTGCACTGGCTTTAAACAGTGCCATTTATTATCTCTCAGTCTCTGAGTTCAGTGATCCAAGAGTGGTATAGCCGGGTGGTTCTGGCTCAGAGGCTTTCAAGAGGTTGCAGTCAAGATGTTGGCCAGCACTGCCATCATCTGAAAGCTTGACTGGGGCTCAAGGGTCTACTTCTAAGTTGACCTATGTGTCTAGCAAGTTAGTGTTACTTGTTGGCAAGAGGCCTCAGGTATTTGCTCATGAAACTCTCCATAACACTGAGTCTTGTCAGAACATGGCAGCTGGCTTCCCCCAGAGAAATACGTAATCCAGGAGGACGTAATATGGAGGGTCAATGTCTTTTATAACTTAGCCAATTTCTATTGGCTATACACGTCCACTCCGTTGGATGTGGGAGGAAACGAGGGTGAAGACCAAGAAGTGAGCATCACTGGGGGCCATCTTGGAAGCTGGCTGCCATTAAAAGCATAGACTTTGGAATCAGGTAGATAGGGATCAAATCCCAACCCAACACTTACTCATTGTACAATTCTAGGTTAGTTACAGGTCATTTCTGAGCCTCGGGCTCCTTATCTGTAAAGAAAGACTGAGCACTTACCTCATCCACATTCATTAATAAACCCATGTGTTTTTGTATACATTTCTAGTGTATACTAGTGGTGGACATAGAGGTCGAATGGTCCAGAAGACAAGGTGTCAGCACCCAGGAGCTCATGGTGAAGTGGTGAGGTCGGGACAAGAAAATTGCAATGGAAAACCTATGGAAGCACAGAAGTGAGGCCACAGCTCTTATGGTGGTTCGTGTGGCTTAAAGATACTGCAGAGAACATGGCCCACGATGGGTGGTCAGTAGGTGGCATCAGTGATGATGAAGATGATGACAAGGAGAATGACAATGACACTGCCTCCAACAGGCAGCACTGATTACCAGGGGTACAAAGTCCTTCCTAGTTTTAGCCTTTTGATCATAAAGACAAAGAATGCCCAGATGGCATCAGTCTGCAAAACTCAGCCCTGTGGTCTTCCCCTAAAGCATGCGGGCATGGTTACGTTCCCTGAGAAGGCAGACTTTAGGGGGATAAAGCCCTTCTTCGCTCAGCCTTCCAGCCAGCCCCAACATAGTGCAGCAGATAGTAGCCATAGTAGGAGCAAATATGTGTGAATACCCACCATGCGCCAAGCAACTGAACCACCATTTTCTATGAATTATTTCATGTCTTTCTTACAACAATCTGGAAGCAGGCAAAGTCACTGTCACCATTTTACAGTGAAGCTGAGGCTACATACCAGGAACAGCCCTGAGGTACCTGTGCCCTTAACCCCTGCACCTCACTGCCTCCACATGCTGGAGAAGGCCAGCAAACCCCCTCTCTACTAGGCCTCAGTTGCCCAACTGTACCTCTTCTCTGTGGCTCTGGCAAATCATTCCCACCCTACCTGGGGCATCGGGCTGTGACTCTTATAACTAACATCTGAAAACAGCTCCTGGCTGCCTAGCTCATTCTCCACGTGTGGCGTGGAGTATTGTAAGACCTTGCTTCACCGTCCTGAAAAAGAAGGAACGTAAACCCGCGTTATTAGTTGCCATCTTGATCTTCTTCTGCTCCCTGCCGCTCTCCCCTCTTTGCTTGTGGGTCTTTTTACTTCATTTCATCAAGTACTTATGTTATCTTGCTGATGTGTCCAAAAAACGATTTGATTGTATGTGTAAGTTGAAGGCATAATAATAAAACAAACACTCTTGAACATACCACCCAACTCAAGAGCTGGGAAGTAGTGATTATTGGTGAATGTGCTGTTCCCTCTTGTTCCCAGTAAAGCATTGTCCGGGCTTTGTGCTGAGTCTCTTTCTGGCTCCATTGCACTTTTGTCCATGGAGTTTCCTCCTGCCCCGACGACGATACTACAGTCTTGTTATGTTTCACGCAGGGTTCTGTTGGCGCTGGTGCAGGATGACACATCTGGAACCTTCTCTCTCCCCACCCTGCACCTGTTCAGCCTTTCAGCCTCGGCTCAGAGGCAGGAGCTGGACTGGGAGGCTGCATGCATGGATCTTATTACCCCCTCTTCAGGGGGCCTTGAGCACATCACTCTTCTCGCTACTAAAACAACACCATAGTTTTTGTTCCCTCCTGATCTATTTGGTTGTTGAAAGAACAATGCACATGATGTTGGATTTGTGCATTACGTGATGTTTTCTTAATACCGTCCTTGGGCTGGGCATGACTTGGCAATAAGATTGATTGTGTTATACTTTAGATATTCCCAGGAAAGCCGAGAGAGGGAGGAATGCCGCCAGGCAACATTCCAGGAGCTACGGGCAAGCTCTTCCCTGATGCCTAGGTTTGGAGCAGCCTCAAGTTTTGTATTATGCCCTGTGCTTTTCTAGGTGTTATATAATGTTGCGTTCATGTATGCCAAGAAGGAGGAGTGGAAAAAGGCTGAGGAAAACTTAGCATTGGCCATGAGCATGAAGTCTGAGCCGAGACATTCTAAAATTGACAAAGCCATGGAATGTGTTTGGGTAAGTGTACGGATGATGCCAGATGGGAAGAAGATTTTCACTGGATTTGTATTTGTTTCAGTGGACATGTGGATGGAGAGAAATGGTGCTTTTACCTTCTCTGAGCTCTGGGTTACACGGATCTGGGGGTACAGTTCCACGTAGGATCTTGAATCTGGCAATGCTGAGAAGCCACGACTTGAAGTTGGGGACCACAGAGCCCTGCCTCCTGCCACCCTCTGGAAGGGGCTCTGAGGTGGCACCAGGGGAAGAGGGGACTGGAGGCTGCATCCAAGCACAGGAGGCCAGAGGTTGTGCTCACCTCTGAGTCCTCACAGCCAGGCCCATGATGGCTCTCAACAAAAATGCATTGATTCTATGAACAAACAGTGAAAATAATCCATGGTTTGTCAGAGAGTTTTATTGGGATAAAACGAGTCTTAAGTCAGATTTTTAAAACATCAAGGAGAAGGGGGCTCAAGTCAGTCTTTCTATGCCTGCCCAGGTCAGCAGACACCAGTCCCAAGGGAGCACTGTCGTGGACCTTGCTTGGGCCCTGGGCCACCTTGCGGTTGTGGCATCCCCTGTGCTCAGTGGCAGGCCCACCTGAGCCACACAAAGTGGGAGAGGGACAGCCCCCCCGCCCCCAGGAAAATGAGTGCTGAGCAGGTAACACGGACAGACGTCCACACAGCCTCTTGGAGTAAGGCGATATGGAAACCGACTATTCCTACCTTAGACACTCTGGAATAATAAGTTCAGTCTTGACACATTTAGAAAAAATGCTTTTGTGAGGTTATCTCAGTGAATCTTTGCATGTGTTCAGTGAGGGAGGCAGGACAAACGTCATCATCCCTGTTTCCCAGGTAAGGAAATACCGTGCTCTCTGTGTTCTAGAAACAGAAGCTGTATGAGCCAGTGGTGATCCCTGTGGGCAGGCTGTTTCGACCAAATGAGAGGCAAGTGGCTCAGCTGGCCAAGAAGGATTACCTCGGCAAGGCGACTGTAAGCAGGCTCACTCAGCTTCCCCTGGGTCTCCTATGGGGTGGGCCCTGCACAGCCCAGGGTGGGATGAGGGCACCCCCCACCCCCACCCCCGGTGCTGTCCTGGTGAGAGACTGCTTCCTGTGTGGAAGTTTTGCAGAAAGGTGGGCAGACGCTGCTGGCTCATTGTCTCCAAGCTCCTCTCATCCCTCCCTTCCAGTCTGACCCTGGGTGACAGCCACAGCACTAGTCACAGGGTGTGGGTTCTGGGGGCTGAGCCAGTGGAAGGAAAACACAGTGGTGAGGTGCTCAGTAAATGTGGAGGAAACATGTTAGCGAAACGGACCAGCACGGAATTCTCCCGGCTTGATGCTCTTGATACCACCACTTCCTCAGCCCTATGGCTACACTCCTTCGTAAATTGGACTCCTTTAAATCCAGGTCTTAAATGCACTCAGAAATGAGCCAGAGTGAGCCAGCAGACCCCTTGACTTGACTCATCTGTAGGGCTAACGCTGTCTGCTGGTTGGGTCCCTGGTTCTGGTGGGGCAGCAGAGNTTAGCTGTACAATGGAATAGCCATAAGAAGGAATGACATAACGATATAAGTCACAGCACGGATGAACCCTGAAAACATCATGTTACGAGAAAGAAGCCAGACACAAAAGCCACATGTTCCGTAATTACATTTATAGGAACTCTCTAGAATGGGGAAATGTGCACAAATAGAAAGCAAATTGGTGATTGCCAGGCGCTAAGACGAGCGGGATGTGCACTAACCACTTTGTGGGTGTGGCGTTTTCTTTTGGGGTGAGGAAAACGACTCAGAGCTAGATGTGGTGGCTGTATAGAATTGTGAGTGTCCTAAAGTGCATTGTCCACTTTAAAATGGTTAATTTTAGGGGCTCAGTTGGTTGAGCATCTGCCTTCGGCTCAGGTCATGATCTCACCGTTCATGAGTTCAAGCCCCACTTTGGGCTCTGTGCTGACAGCTCAGAGCCGGGAGCCTGCTTCAGATTCTGTGTGTGTGTGTGTATCTGTCTGTTTTTGTGTCTCTGCCCCCTCCCTGGCCTTGCATGTTCTGTCTCTCTCAAAAATAAACAATAATAATAATAATAATAAATAAATACAAGATAAAATGATTAATTTTATATTATGTGAATTTCACCTCAATTAAAAAAAAAAGAGCTAGAGTGAGAGCCTGCTGGGTTAGCAGGACCAGGCAGGCACTGGTTCCTCCAGTTTCTGGAACTTCTAACCCAAAGGGTCAATAGTCCAACACTTAGCCACTGTCCACCCCTGGGACCAGGCTCCAGTGAGAGTGGATCCAGGGTGTGAGAAAGGATGGGATCTCAGGGCAGACCCTGAGGCCTGGGGAAAGTGCCAGCCCTTACACCTTCCTCCCTCAATTGCAGGTGGTGGCGTCTGTGGTGGATCAAGACAGTTTCTCGGGGTTTGCCCCTCTGCAGCCACAGGTGAGGCAGTCCCGTCCTTCTCCCTGGGTCCAGGTCTCCAGAGCTCTCTGGAAACATCCAGCTGGGGAGAGCATCGTGCTGAGCTGCCTTATTTTAAGGGCTCCTTCAGCTGACCTCTCAATGCTGCTGATGGCGTCTGCCTGGCCATTCTTGGTCACGGGCTCCATGACTGTTAGAAGAATGAGGCAGTTTTAGGCTTAACCTCAAGTTCCCAAAAACCAACCCTCTGCTTCCCCCCAGTGCCAGTCTTCACATCTCTAGGTTCTGAGAGAGCCTCTGTTGACAGTCTCTCTGAAGCCTGGACTCTTCTCTTAGGAAATTGAAAGGCAGGCTCTGGAAGCCTTTTTGACGATGGCTCTTCTCAGATGCAGGGCCCAGTAGGGGATTCTGTGGGGCCTGGGGTCTGAGGCTGTGGGCTGATCCAGCTCCATGCATCTACCTCCGTGCGGGGGATTCCCTCAGGAATGGGATGGGTGTGGAGAGGGAGCCAGTTTTCTGCCCAATCTGGGCTCAGACGTATGGTTCTGAGCGGACTGGGTGACACAGGAAATCGAGAAATGTGAAGGCATTTCCATCCTTGTGAAGGGAAGAAGGGAAGACAGGCTGAGGAAAACCTGAGCTGTGGCGCTACAGCCGCGCTAGGCCGCGCTAGCACAGGGAAGGGTTTCTGAGCATGACACCGCACTCCAGGCTGCACACACCTGGTCACTCGGACAGCAGTGTAGACTGTCTACCGGGGTCAGAATGACAGCTGCTGTCCCAGGATGTGGCCGACACTGGGCTCTGGAGGGTGAGATGAGCAAAGGAGGCTAGAGAGATTCAGGATCCTTTGATTTGTTTCCTCACAATGAAGTTGAAGGAAGGCCCTGTGGAGGCCCCCTGGGCTTCAGAGCAGCCAAAGACCCCAAAAGAGGAAGAAGCCCAGGTCAGTGGGCTCCATGATATTCAGTGTAGAACAGGGAACGCGTTGAAAGGAGATTCCTCCCTTGTCAGTGGATTCTGAGTAGATTTTAAATACCCTCAAGTGTCATGTGATATAGAAGACATTAATTATAGAACAGAACTTTTGGAAACTTTCCTAGGAAAGGGACAGAGCTCAAGGTCAAAAGCACTCCTCGTGACGCCATGTTGCTCTGTGACAGCTAAAATTCTCCAGAAGCCAGGACTGGCTCAAGATAAATTGCTGTGCTAGTGCAACTGTACCCAGGGGCTGGGGGGAGGTGTGGTTTTCCAGTGTTTAGTCAAAGTACGCTGTGACCGCTCCCTGGACGGTGTTCTGAGCAAGCTAGAAATGCGTTCTTTGATCTTTCTGGGCTGGAAGAAGGCTCAAATTCCCATTAACAGTCTGTTCTCTCCCCCACTCCTTCCCTTATTGTCCTTCCCGTCTTCATTTCTCCCAAATGTTCCATAGGCAGCTGAACCTCCACCCAGACCCAAAACCCCAGAGATCTTCAGGTAAGTTAGATTTACATCAGTAGGCAGAATACCTGAGCTGCAAGCCTGAACTGATGGCAATGAAAGGGGTGAAGAAGATGAAGCTGGGGTCAGGGTCTAAATCCTGTGGAACTTAGCCTAGTACGTGGGCTCTTTCTGTTTTCAGGGTTAGAATGGAGTGATGTAGGGGGGATGGGAGTCTTGAACTGTGGTAGGGTTGACCATAGGGGTCTGGCTACAGCTACATGGTTTCCCTGTGTCCCCCCAGCCCCCACCGGTCAATGTGCACAGCCACCCACATAGCGAGGGTCACTGCTGAAGGGTGGCAGTGTCTGTGGAACATGGCCCTCTGGGGCCAGAACACTGACCAAAGGCTGGGAAGCCATATTGCACCAGCAGCAGCCTCCTCAGAAGAGGGGGAGGCCAGAGCTTTTGGGAGTGGGGCGAGCAGAGCGAGAAGCTAAGGTGGTGTGTCCTTTCCCGCGTGGGTGTTTTTCACTCCATATGGGCACGTGGTGTCTGAAGAGGAACAACCCAAGAAAAAGAAGCCGTTCTTCTCTAAGATGAGCAGCCAAGAACGACGCGACTTACAGCTTTCTTAAGAACTCCCTCTAAGTTAGGAAGCAAGCCTACTCGACAAGGAAGGTTTTTTTTTTTTTTAAATGAAAAAAAGTAGCACAGCAACGATAAAAATGAGGGGGCTGGTGAACTCACTGCTGGCTGTGTCTGCTGGAGGCGTCTGTCTCCCTCTGTTTGGAAACAAAGCAGGGCTGAGGGGAAGGGGACAGAGGGGGAGTGAGAGGGAGCCACCAGCCAGAGCAGGTGCGTCAGACACCCTGAATGTCACACATTCCAAAATGGTACAGACGGCACGCCCAGAGCCTGCAAGGGCAAAGCAGGTCTTGAGGAGGTGGTAAAGGGACAGTGACCTTGCCAAGCACACAGCTGAGGGGTCTCGGGACGCCTTTACACATCCCCCGCGCCCCGTAGCCGGTCTGCTCTCCAGCCCCTTCTGGCGGAGTGCCCGGNTGAGGAGGTGGTAAAGGGACAGTGACCTTGCCAAGCACACAGCTGAGTGGTCTCGGGACGCCTTTACGCATCCCCCGCGCCCCATAGCCGGTCTGCTCTCCAGCCCCTTCTGGCGGAGTGCCCGGCCCCGCTGGCTNGGGGGAGTGATCTTTGTTGAGTCTGCTGTGTAGATGTCTGGCAGTGGGGAGCCCGCCTCTCTCTGGACTGTGCAGCTGGCTGTCTTCTGTGGGCTTGGCCCTCCCTGGTCAGAGTTACTGTACCCAGATGGCTTGAAACGCTTTAAATGTCACACAAACAAGAAGTGGACCTTCTCCTTCAAAGGAGCAAGATGTGGAGTGAGGGGGGAGCTAACGCCAGACTTGGGGGCCTACCTCATCTCCAGTGGATTCCCATGGTGGTTGGGCAGCAAGGGCCTCTGAGGGTGAGGGTGGGGGAGGAGCTAGGGTTCTTCTGTCTACTGTTTGCACCAGGCCAACCTGCCTCCCCTTTAATGAGCCCTTTCCTTAGTCTCCCTGGATGTTACCACCCCTCCAACTTTTAGGAAGCCATTTGCATCTGGTTCCTTTCCATTTGGTCTCCTCCTCCCCCACCCCTACCTAAGACCTTTGTCTGAATGCAGGCTCTTGCCCTCTCTGTCATCTCCAGGAAGAAGCCTCCCCAGAGTCTGATCTCCCAGCCCCTCCCAGTTCTAACGCTCCCGGAAGACCGCAGGTGCCACCAGGTTAGTGTCCCCGGAACATCCTTGGCCCGTGTGTAGGAATGCTCCCTGACAGAGAGCTGCTCTCCCAGCCTTCTAGGAGATTCTGGTTTCTCCTCCTCCCAGCATGCCACTCAGCTTATGGACACATAGCCCCAGGGCCCCTCTCTCCTGCACCACCCACCCACCCAAAATGTCGCAAATAGAGGTCCTTTTTCCCTACCTGCTCCAGAACACCCACAGGGCTTGGGCAAATGTGGCTGGTTTCTGGGGGCCGTGAGTGTCCCAACTCAAGTAGTCACCAGACTTCTCAGTCATTAGGTACTGAAACCACGTCCCAGGAGAGAAGGTTGAAGTTATTGCACGTGTTTCCTCAGAGGGGGATGGAGTGGCTGTTTCCAAATGTCCAAGGAGGTTTATCTGGAAAAGAAACTGCTTTGCAGAGCCCTGAGGCATAGACAAAGGGCTAATGTGAACAGGGAGCAGATGTGAAAGGGCATTCTCCCGATGTGTGCAGAGGGGTGCCTGGGGAAGTCCAGGGCTTTTGGTCACTAACGCAGTTTAAGCATTAAGCATTCTGGGTAAGTGCTTGGTAGAGATGCCTTGAATAGGTGGTCTGTCCAGATCCTGGGCGTATGTGTGTTACGCCTGCCAGATCACCAGAACCCTTTGGGGTGCTCCCCACACTTGCAATTTTATTTTGAAAAACGTCAAACCTACAGGTTGAAAGGTGAAATCATAGCACGATAAACACCAGAAGACCTTTCACCTAAAGTCACCAATTGTTAACGTTTTGCACCATGTACTTGCCTCGCTCCCTTCCCTCCCCTCTGAGTCACTTGAAAGGAAGTTACATACTCCCGCATTTCACCCCCCGCACAGGAGTATTAGCCTCTGTTCTCCTGCATAACCACAGCATGATTATTGTACTGAGGACTTTGAACATTAATATATTCTAGAGTGTATATTTCATATTCACATTTCTCCAATTACCCCTCAGATCATCCTCAGTAGCTTTTTAAAATTTTTTCTCTTTAGGGGCCCACAAGGATCACATATTAATTTTTTTTAATGTTCCTTTATTTTTGAGAGTGAGAGAAACCGCATGAGTGGGGGAGGGGCAGAGAGAGAGGGAGACAAAGAATCCAAAACAGATCACAGGCTCTGAGCTGTCAGCACAGAGCCTGACATGGGGCTTGAACTCCCAAACCACGAAATCATGACTTGAGCCAAAGTCGGACACTCAACCGACTGAGCCACCCAGGCATCCCAAGGATCTCATATTAACCTAGGAAGATTTTATGAGTATAGATTCCTAGGCCTTGGATTCTGATACTTGAGGACTGGAATTAGACCTCAGAATCCGTATTTCTAGAAAAAAGAATCTTCCAAGGGATTCTAATGATTAGCTGGGTTTGAGATCAGTGGTCTTTTTCGATCATGTGCCCTGTGCCCTTTCTAGTGAATATCTTTATGCAGATCTCTCTCATATAAATTATGTGCATATTGTTACATTAATATATTATGCACCTTAGGAAACATACGCAAACATAAAGGACAAGGTAAACATAAGTGGTTCTTTCATTGCTTCTCGTGGCCCCTGGCTCATGTTGCCTCCTTACTTTCATGACTTCAGAGCCCATTGGTTTAACTGGACTTTGGTCCCTGCTAACGCCATGCATTGCTGGGGATGTGCTGGTCCTTTACACTTGCCTGTATGCTCCCCGGAGGCAGGGACTGGGTTCATTTGCGGGTTTGGGCTTCGCCTGGCACATTTCCCTGGAGTGGGATTTCCCCCATCGTTTATTAAGGTGAAGAATCACCCCGGAGATTAAACAAGTCAAGGGTCCTAAGAGGGCTCATTCTGCAGAAGTCGGGCTGGCCCAGAGCGTTCATTCACCATCTTCTTTTGTTTTGCTTGTTACCTTCTCCATTTAGGTCAAAAAGAAAAAGGAGAGTCCAAGGTAACCTTTTCTCCTTGCACTGTTTCAAATGCTAGAGAAAGGAAAAGTGTAAGCTACCTGCCATGACCACGTGTCCCTGGGATACAGAAAGTCCCAAAGGAAGGGTGGATGAGCTACTGTCATACACACAGACCATGGGCTTGGGACCCCTCAACAACTTTCTCCGCCCCAACACACACATTGCCTACTGGCCTTTAGTGCATGGGCCAGATCTTCTGGCCTGGAGGGATTCCTATCCAGGCAAGAGGGGTCTAGGGGCTCTCGGAAAGCCCTTGAGGTTACCGTCAAGCCTGTTAGCCGCTGGCCTCTCCCTGCTACACCGGTAGTCCCCGTGTGTCCACTGGGGACAGGCCTCAGGCACTCATGAGTTCGCTTCGCTTCCTCTCCCCTCAGGAAGTGCAGCTCAGCGTTCCCATGCCCTACACACTCAAGGTGCACTTCAAGTACACGGTGGTCATGGAGACACGGCCCGGGCTCCCCTACGGCCAGGTCCGGGACATGGTGTCTAAGAAGCTGGAGCTCCTACCGGAACACACTAAGCTGAGGTGAGTCCGTGAAGGTGGCAGACAGCCGTGCAGCTGGGGACCTGGCGCTGGCCTGGAGGAGAGAAGGGAATTTGTACTGCTGTTCTCCGCCTCGGTTCTCACTCCTCTCTCCCCAGCTATCGGCCTCCGGACAGCAATGAGCTGGTGCCCCTCTCAGAAGATAACATGAAGGCTGCCTGGGCCCAAGTGAAAAACTACCGGCTGACTCTGTGGTGTGAGAACACGGTGGTGAGTGCAGCGAGCCCAAGGGCACTTGTATGGGGCCACTTCCTCAACAGCAATGTGACACTGAACCGAGCACCTTCGGCGAGCCGGGCACTGTGCTTGGTGTTGAGGATCGGGTTGGTGAGATGGGGTGTGTGTGTGACAGCCTCCCTTTCACCTGCACCCCGGATGCTGCCAGGAGAGGGGTCCCCACAGGAGAAGGGCAGGTCCAAGAAGGCCCAGAAAGCCTCTGAGGCCTCTCGGCCGCCACCCGCAACTGATCCAATGTTGAGGCCCATTGGTCTCAAGCAAGGCGGGAATAAAACCCTAGCTGGAGGCTGAGCTCAGAGCCCTTCTCCACTTTAAGTTTCCCTGGGGAAGAGCACTTGAGGCTGGAAGGTAATAGCATTTAGTTCACAAAGAGAGGACTCGGATAAACGTCCTACTAACAAGAAGCTTCTATTAAGAACTTGCCATGTGACTTAGGGTGTGCTAAGTGCATGCTGCGGATCCATCCTTACAGTCTCCGTAACTCTCCAAGGAATTGTTATCCCAGCCTACAGTTTAGGAGACGAGGAAAAGAGAGGTGACCTTGACCAAGATTACTACCGGGCAGCTGGTCAATCGGTGGGTAGAGGAGCCAGGGCTCGGTGGGTGTTTTGACTCCAGGGCCTGCCTACATTCTTGAACACCTTTCTAGACCTCAGGGCCTAGAGAAGAGTTAGGGGGCCGGCCAGTAAGAGTGAAAGGAGTTCGGAGCAAAGTTAGAGGCTAGAAGTAGGGGCTACAAGTTAACACGTTTGATTGTCTCTTTGTCTCCGGAGGGAAAAGTTGCCTTTCCTTTTTGTTGTTGATGTTAATTCCCTCCCGCAACCATGGCCCCGAAACGGAACCATCTGCTTTCTGTCAACATACCAACATACTTCTTTTTGCCTTTTATGTAATTTCATGTAAGTGGACGGTACAGTACATATATATTCCTATGAATATATATACTGTATGTATAAAGTTTTTTATTGTCCATTTCAGTGTATACTTTTCCATTTTTATATGTACTTTTATGTTTTAATAGTCCATTTTTAAATGTTTATTTTTGAGCCCGCGTCGGGCTCTGTGCTGATAGCCTGCTCAGAGCCTGGAGACTGCTTCAGATTCTGTGTCTCCCTGTCTCTTTCTGTGCCTCCCCTGCTCGCACTGTCTCTCTGAGAACATAAATTAAAAAATAAAAAATATGCTAACGCAGGAAACAGGTGAGTCAGGGCAGGGGGAGAACGGAAGGTGTCAGAAGGACCATGGCTTTGGTCAGTGGAGATGGCAGTCTCCTTGACTGTGTTAGGACTCCCTAGTGTCAGGGCTGTGGATGGGGAGCAGAGTACTCAGAGGAAGTCCGTTGGGAGCCCCCTGCTTTGCTCATATGCCCCAGAATCCTCCATCCCAAGGAATCATTCATCCTACCTTCTCCCCTGCTCACAACCCCATCCTAGTGCAGCGGCATGCAAGGTTTTCTGTCATGTGGCTCTGGTGCCTTGCCAGCCCATCTCCCAGCACTCGCCCGGTCGTGTCCAGGAACACTGACCCACCCCCTTCACCCACTGCCGACTCTTAGGGTCTTCCGTCTGCTCTTCCATCTGTATAAGGCACCCTCACTTCCTCCACCTTGCTAATTTCGATTGACCATTTTAAGGCTAAGCTTCAAGATGATTTCAGCATCGTTTTCTCTAGGAAGACTACTGACTTGTTCCGCCTTCAACGGTTTTGGGTGAGGTTCCCTCCCATGTGCTTATAAAATACAGTACACTCATTTGTGCGTCTCCATCAGTTCACTTAACACATGCCCTGTGTTTTCCCCCAAGAAGAGCCTACGTCTTACTAATTTTCTTTTTATTTATCTTGAGAGAGAGAGAGAGAGAGAGAGAGAGCATGTGTGTGTGTGTGCACATGAGTGTGTGTATGGGTGAGCAGGGGAGGGACAGAGAGAGGGAGAGAGGGAATCCCAAGCAGGCTCCACACTCTCAGCACAGAGACCACCTCGGGGCTCTAACTCATGAACCGTGAGACCATGACCTGCGCCGAAGCTGTACACTTAACCGACTGAGCCACCAGGTGCCCCTAGCATGTTTTTTTAAATTTATTTACTTTTTGATAGAGACAGAGCACAAGCAAGGGAGGGGCAGTGACAAAGGGAGAGAGAATCCGAAGCAGGCTCCACGCTGCCAGTGCGCAGAACTCAAAGTGGGTCTCGAACCCATGAAACCGTGAGATCATGACCTGAGCCAAAATCAAGGGTCAGAAGCTGAACTGACTGAGCACCCGGGAGCCCCTGCCTTAGCATTTTGGGACTGTGACGCCTGCAGCTATGTCAGTAGGCGACACAAAATTCAACAGGTCATGTGTGAGTCCTTCGGAGAGCTCCTGTTTTCCACCTACGAATGGATTTTGAGACTATGGAAATGATCACACTGGCCAAGCTATTCCAGGCCCCCCAGGCCTTGGGGCCCGTGAGGGCAGAGTCCCTCCTCTACACCCTCCTCCCCACAGCTAGGCAGGGGCTTCTGCTTAGTCACGGAAGGGTCTCTTGGGTAGACTCTCACTGAAATCAAAGACACGTTTGCTGAGAAAGAAAACTGAGCGGGACAGGAAGGAGTGACGGTGCGCCTGGAGGAAGGCCCTGTAGCTCTAGCCCAGGTTGGTGGTAGCGCAGAGCTCGAAACTCGCCCTCAGGAAGTACGGCCACTGGAGCGGACTGGCTGGGGCCTCTGGCTGAGAGGCGAGGCGCCGGGACCCTGGGCAGGGGCGGGTGAGGAAGTGCCGGTGCGAGGGGTCCCCTGGGAGTTTGAAAGGTCATCCTAGGCTTTCAGTTGTCTGTCTTGGGACTAAACCTTCCTTTCAGTATCATCACGAAAGCATTCTGCCTAGGAGCTGGGGCCTAAATGTGACTGACGTCACTTCACAGGCTTATTGTGTGGGTTATTGTTGATTTTTGTCCTCTGAAGAGAGCTCCAGTCTCGTTAGTGGCTCTCCGGGGCTAACCCTCCCCAGATTCCCAGCACAGTCCTTCTGGCCCTCAGTCCGGCTTTAGAGGTCATTGCTGAACGTTCTTCATCACTGCCCCTTACTCTTGGTGGCAAGTCAGGAGGTTCTCATTCACTTCCTAGAAGGGCAGGAAAATGAACTATCATTTAAGAATCTACTCTGGGCAGGAACACTTACCATTAACCAAGCTTAAATGCATCAGTATTTATTGTATTCTATTAATATATTATAGATACATTAATTATTAAATATATTAATATGTTTAAGTACTGATGTATTTAAGCTTGGTTAATCCTCTCCCAGAGTGTTTAGCAACTGTCACGTATTACTAGTCTACATCCTTTCGCTTCAGTCCTCCAGCCTCATATTCAGGTAAGGAAACTGAAGTTCAGAGAGGTTACATCGCCTGCTCAGGGACACAGTGGGAGAGCCGTGGGGCGGGGCTACAGGCCCAGGCCTTGGGCCTCGGTGGGGCCATTTCCACCCTGCTGTGCTGCCTTTCTGTAAAAGGGATCCGCCAAGGCTGGAACAGGCAACATTAGGAGGTGAGAACTTTGAACAGTCAGTACGGCATTTGCCCTAGCAGGGTTTCTAATGTGGATTTGTTCGATTCTGGTTCACTTTTCTAGAAGCCACGCCCCTCTTTTCAACATCTGTGGATCAGAAATGACCACAGCAGTGACCAGGACGTGTAGCTCCATAGAGCAGAGAGCAAAGCCTTAGAAAGACGTTATGGTGCTCTGCAGGGCTTCTCACACTTTACCAAGTGTGAGAATTACCTGGAGGGCTTGTTAAAACGCGGTTTGCTGGGCCCCACAATGCCAGGAGCTTCTGATTTAGTGACGGGTTTGGGACAGGGCCAGAAATGTACGTTTGTCACAAAGTCCCTAGGGTTGTGGGTGCTGGGGAAGGGTGCTGGACCGGAGTCAGACACCCAGGTTTGACTGCTGCTTCAGTTGCTTGTGACTCAGTCTCTGCAAAGTAGTAATCTATTCTTCTTCAGGATTGCTGTGAGGTTTGCTATAAGAGTTTAAGATTGTATAGGGCCCTGCAGACCTTTTGGTTTCTTTTATCCGACCATCCAATATTCATAAAGTGCACCCAAGGTCTATGCTAGGGAGTGATCACAAACTTGCCTTTATGATATCCCAGGTGCCACATTGACCTTTCACTGATTTCTTTAGCGATGGTCAATGTTCACTGGCCTTTTATTATTTCAGGGTGACCAAGGCTTTCCATACGAACCCAAGGAAAGTGAAAAATCTGAAGCTAATAACCACACAACAGAATCTCAGCTTAAGGAAGGAGGCCAAGTGGTAGCACTCTTCAGTTATGAGGCTACACAGCCAGAGGACCTGGAGTTTCAGGAAGGGGACATAATCCAGGTTTTATCAATGGGTAAGTACTACTCTTGGATGACAGAAACTAACTGCTGTGTTGGCAGAAATAAATTCAAGGGAAGAGGGAAGTATTAACCATCTACAAACCAAACTTTGGCCAGTGCTTTCGATCTCCTTCCTAGTTTCCAGCTGGAGGGAGCAAAATGGAATGTTCCACCTTTCCATCTCTTGCTCCATTGGGCAGGGAAGCAGCAAAATGGCAGATCTAGCTAACATTTTGATTATTAAAGATGGCTGTGTTTTGGAAGCCATGCATTCTCATTCCCAGAGTTAACCAATTGGAAGATGGCTGGGATCATTTTGCCTTTGCACCAAGCCCTAAGGATACTTTTCTGCAAACTATAGTTCTTTGAATTGATGTACTTTTTTTTTATATTTATTCATTTTTGAGAGAGAGAGAAAGAGACAGGGAGAGAGAAAGCAGGGAAGGGGCAGAGAGAGAGGGAGACATAGAATTTGAAGCAGGCTCCAGGCTCTGAGCTGCCAGCACAGAACCCAATGCAGGGCTCGAACTCATGGACTGGGAGATCATGACCTGAGCTGAAGTCGGACACTTAACCGACTGAGCCACCCAGGTGCCCCTGATGTACTTTTTGAGGAGGAAGTATGAAGGGGCTAAATCTTGCCTCAAGAGAAGGTATTTGGCATTGCTTTGTGTATCTGGTGATTTTCCAGATTCTGTCAGGATCAAACATACTACAAATTGAAACAGTGTTAAGTGGAGAGTTCTAACTTAATGCTTCACAAACTTCAGTACGGCCCAAACACCCTGCAGTTTGTTAAATAAAATTCCATGGCCCAGCAACTAGAGATTCTGATTCAGGTCTGGAGTGAGGCCCACAAATTTGCATTTCTAACAAGCTTCCGGTGTGACAGTGGTCTTACCATGAGAAGTCCTTTTCTAACTCATGGTTTGACATAATCTTATTTCTCTACCTTGAAAGGACCTAAGAGTCCCATCAAAAGCTCTGTTCAAAAACCGGAACTGTGCATTAGCAATGCAGAGTAGTGAAAACAAATACTATTACCGATTAGAAAAATCTAAAAGATTTAAGTTAATGGGGTAGTGACTATACAACTGTGTGGCAATTACCTCAAAATATGAGTAATAAAAGAAACAGGTACACTGCCGGTGCATGTCTTCCAACAGAGGAGAATAGGGCTTAGTAACTCCCAGCACCATTTTTTTAAAGTTTATTTATTTTGAGAGATAGAGAGAGAGAGAGAGAACAAGCCAGGGAAGGGTAGAGAGAGAGTGAGGACAGAGGATCCAAAGCAGTCTCTGTGCTAATAGCTGAGAGCTCGATGTGGGGTTCGAACTCTCGAACCATGAAACCATGACCTGAGCTGAAGTCTGATGCTTGACTGACTTAGCCACCTACGTGCCCCCACCCAGCACCATATTTTAAGTGTCAATATCAAACAACTAGCTACTCTGTCCAGTTGTTGTTGTTGTTGTTGTTGTTGTTTGGTGGGGGGGTGGAGCAGGGATGAGACAAAAGCTAGAGAACACAGAGAAAAACCTTCTGGGTAGCTATGCTGAGGAAAAAGAAGGTGGCATATTCCTGACTGTGACATGTATAAAAGTCTAAGTTGGTTTAATTCAGTTAAGTACCCATAAAACAGTTTGAAACTTTATCATACCACTTAAAGAGGAAACAGAATTCAGCACGAACAGTGAATTTACAGTGGGGTTGAGGGCCAGTTCAATCATATTCAACAGTTATGAAATGGCTTCACTCACAATGTTTCTCAAACTTTAAACTACCTGAGAATCTTGTTAAAATGGATTCCAACTCAGGTTTGGGGTAGGCCTTGAGATTTTGCCATTTCTTCCCCCATGCCCCCCAATATTTCATTTTTAAGTAATCTCTACACCCAACAAGGGGCTCAAACTCACAAACCCAGATCAAGAGTCATAGGCTCTAATGACTGAGCCAGCCAGCGCCCCTGAGATTCCTAATATCCTCCTAGGATCTAAGACCAGCAAATGCTCTGGTCCTTGACTCCTCACATGCTAAGTGCAAGGGATCAAGACAGAGGTTTGCAATTAGAATTACCTGGGGGGACTTTAGAAAAACCTGGCGCTCAGCCACACCCCACATTAATTAAAGCAGAGTTTCCGGGGACCAGATCTAAGCAGCATCTGATCTAGACGTCTTATATCCAAACATGAACAACTGAACTGGTTTCATGTTCCAGTAGATGGGCTTCGGAGTAGGTCAAACCTAAGATGTCTGGTATTTATTGGCAGAACAACCCCAAACAAGCTATTAATCTCTCCAGGTCTCCTTTTCCGGAGTAAAATGGGGATACAATCCACAATGGAGTGATTATGAAGTCTGAGGGTACATATATCTAGCCTAGTGCCTATAACTTACTAAAGACTCAAAACTGGAGCCATTAAAATTCATATATTTTATACACTAAACTATGGACTATTTTATGGACTAAACTCATGACTGGCTCTAAATCAAGTCTTTGATAATTCACTAGTGGACTTTCATTACAAATAAATATTTGACCCTTGAACAACGCACGGTTAGAGGTGCCAACATGCACCCCCAGGTGCAGTCAAAAATCTGTGTAGAACTTTTGACTCTCCAGAAGGTTAACTGCCAATAGTCTGCTCCAATTAATATATATTTTGTATATGTAGTTTACACTGTATTCTTACAATAAAGCTAGAGAAAATGTTTTCAAGAAAATCGTAAATACACTTACAGCCCTGTACTGTATCAAAAAATCTGTGTAAGTGGACTCACAGTTCAAACTTCTTATTGTTCAAAGGTCAACTAATTTATGGGCTATCCCTTTCTATGGCAGAGACATAAAGATTCCTAACAGGGATTGGACAAAACTCTTCCCTGTTATTAAAAAAAAAAAAAAAAAATCATATCTCAAGATTGTATCTCAATTTTTTTCATCTTATTTTTTCTGACAACTTTTTGAAAAATCTAATGGGTTCTTCTGCATTTTACTCCTCCATTATCCTAAGACAGAAACCAAAAAGATGGTGAAGTCCTACGTTTGCTCGTCCCTCAAATCACTTTCCAATGTGGACTTCTCGATCTGGGTGGCATACCCAGAGGAGGGAATTCTCCTGTACGGATTTTAGAAATTGATGTATATGTTTCCTTTTATCAGTGAACGAAGACTGGCTGGAAGGGGAGTGCAAAGGGAAGATTGGCATTTTCCCCAAAGCGTTTGTTGAAGAACACGCAACTGCAGACCTGGAGAGCTCTCCTAGAGAAGTCTAAGAGGTTTTATAATCTACAAATCTGGGGGAAAGGAACTAGAGCCTGTGAAGCCTAGCATGCCTCTACAGAGCCCTGCACGGAGGCATTACTGTTTGTAAGTGCTACCTAATCCACGTTTCCCACTGAAACCTTAACCTATTAGANTGCTGACTACCCAGATGTGTTCACTTTGTGGAAGTTTACAGAGTTGTACACTTGCTATTGGGGCACTTCTGTATGTGAGCTCTCAATAAAAACTTACAAACACGACTCAGTGTGCAGGCCCAGGCCCTTGTTCCTGTACCACTAAGTCACCGGCTCCTAGAGCCCGGAGTAAGCTTACAGGTAATTCGCAGGGCGCACGCACATCTTCCTTATTAAAAGTCTCGCTGCTTCCCACGGAATAAGATTATTTTCAATTCCACAGAGAATTAAAATACTCCGGTTATAACCCCCTTCATGCCTTCTCAGAGAGGGACACTTAGTTCAACAGTGAGTATGTGCCACTAACATTTTATACTGTAAAATATAAACTGTACTAATTTACGTGATAAAATCCTAGGTATGGTTTTATTTTGGTTATCATTTAACCAGAAGGCTTGATTTTTCAGGGTTAAGTGGGGTGAAGGATTCCACAAATACATAGAACTCGTCTCTCTCCAGGAGACCTGGCGTTCCCTACAAGAATTCTCCTGGTACAGTGTGTGGTTTTATGAACAGTAAAAATGGAGGGTTGTTAACTTCTTTGCATGAGACCATCTTTATCAGAGAAAAGAACCGTGACAATCAGCTTTTGTCTACCCCTCCCCTTCCATAATAATGCACTTTGGTTTGGAATGCTACTAAAAAGCAAAAATAACCCTGATGCATATTCAATCTCTGACCGTCTCTGTTTTCCCCTAAGTGACTCGTGAGTAGTTTAAATACTTAGGTTAGAAAAGAAACCAAGTACACACAGGTCTGGTTGGAGAGAACATGGTTTAATTAAAGGCAAAGCTGATTTCAGCAGCTGCAGGTCTCGCACAGACAGACCAAAACAAAACAAAAAACAAACAGAAGAGAAAGTTTACTACACAAAACCAGTTTCTGATGAAGATTCTCCTCTCCCTCCTCATTACTCCACACTGAGGATGATCGGGCGAGGAACCCCGCCCCAAGAATCAGAAAACATTCCAAACACCAAATTCTCATGCAGAAACGGGGCTGTAGATGGGACCCGGGCAGTGCCGGGAGTGAGAGAGGGAACCTGGCTGGCTCGTCTGCGGTGCGCGAATCAGGGACAGCTCGAACACTGGAATGTTACAGCTGCCTGAATGCAGAGCTCAAACACACAGAGGGGGTTGGGGGGGGGGGGGGGGGGCAGGGGAGAGAG
>NW_027529934.1:9141267-9195946 GCF_008692635.1 Crocuta crocuta | reverse complement strand
GATAAGCACAAAGGGTTTTATATTGCCATTGCGTGGGGGGGGCTTCACCCTTTCAGACCTTTCAAAAAAAAAAAACCAAAAACCCCAAACACCATGTCAAACTTAAAGAGCAATAACATAAGCATACAGGGCTCCAACCACTCTCTGAAGAGCCATGAGCGTTCATCTCACCCCCGTCAGTGCTGGGGTTGCCCCGACTCGAGCACCAACCGGGGCTCCTGGATGTGCTCTGCTCTGCAGCCGTTTTCCAGTGCGCGCATCCCACGCCGACTTCATACACCCACACACACTCCCCTTCCCCCCGGGAGAGCAGATGGGCGCACGCAAACACACACACACACTAAGGAGAGACCTCCCAGAGACAGACCCTACTACTAGCACAGCAATTGGACATTTAGATTGTTTCCATAATTTCCCCTTAAAATATTACTCTTCCAGGAACGAACAGAAATGCTGTCCTTCTGTTTCTACACAAGAACATTTTCAGTCCTCTTTCCTTCTAATAAATACCAAATAAGAGTTTATTTTCCTTTCTTTCACCTTTTCCAGAACGGACTCCGTTGTGTTTTCTTCTGTGCATGGTACACATGTGTCCTTGTTGCCTTGAATTTCACTCTGAAAGTGGAGGTCGGGGACGCGGCCGGGCCGGGGCTTGGCCTACGGTGCACGTTCACAGAGGCCACGGTTTCCTTCCTCCTCAGACTGTCGTTTGGGCCCCCAGTGCCGGACCCCACGCTGCTGCTTCTCGGCGAGATGTCGTACGCATCGGGAACAGAAACAGTTATTGGCATATAGCACAGGGTAGAAAAGGGATGGAGGCAGGGATGGGAGGAGGTGGGTGGGAAGCAGGATGGGGTCACAGAAACCAATTGAACAAAAAATAACCACACTGAAAGCTTCTACCTATTAAAAAGTGTCAGGCCGCGAATGGACCAGCCTGCCTTCTGTGAGACTGCTCACTACGCTACGGTAAAATGTACAGGAATCAAAAACATTAATTTAAAATCCTACAGCAGTCGTCTGCCGGTCCGGCCCAGCGCCACCACCCACACTGCGTCCTCGATCGGGGCTCGAGCACCTACAGAGTGAAGGGCATTTCCTGCCGGAGTCTCCAGGCCAGAGGAGGGCCCGCCAGAACCTTCCGAGTGAAAGTTGAGGCCTCGGACTCTCCCTCGTGGAGCCCTGCCACGGGCCGAAGAGGTCCGTCTCCCCCATCCTGTCACCACCAACCTCTCGCAGGAGCAGCGAGCGGGGCTCTTCCTTACTACACACTGACTAGAAGAAGCACGTCGTGTACGGAAGAATTCAGTGTGACCTTATACTACCGAGAGTAATAATAATAAAAGATGTTCAGGAATAATCTCAACTACATTCTCAGTCAGCAAAGCAATCATTAATGGATTCCTATTTTATTCCCCAAAGAGGAAAAAAGGACTGAGAAGTTCCCGTTGGCTTCTCCCATCTGCCTCCCCTTCTCAGCTGTCACTTCCCTTGTGGCTGGGGGCATGCACGACGGGGAAGGTGAGAGGCGGTGACATCAGGTAACCGAGTGAAGACAGACAGCAGTTCCTCTCTCCCTCCGGAAGGCCCCGGGTCCCGGAGAGTTCCTGATGGTTTTTTCTTTTTGTTGCACTGCGGACATTTCGTGCACACTCAGCGCGCTGGTGGAACACTTACACCCTCTCGACAGCAAGAGACAGAAGAGAGGGCTGCCACCTGCAGGGGACTGTACGGGCCAGTCCCGCAAACCCAACATGCCATGGTTTATGGAGCCCTCGTTCCCAGGGTTGCCACTCTGGCCTCAGTGTGGAGGGTTCATGGCGCCTTGTCCCCGTTGCTGTTTCTGCTTCTGCTGCATTAACAGCTGCTCCAGAGCGGAAGGTCCAGGATGCATCATGGAACTGGACCAGATAGACTGAAAAACAGCCCAGAAATTGTCAGCCGAGGTCAAATGTCTGCATATCTGAAAGGGATTTGTTTTTCAATCCTCGCCAAATATAAAGGCATGCATGTCCCAAGATCCCCGCCCCCTAAAAAGATCCAGCCATTAGAAGACGGTGGAAGACTGTCTTTAGGACCAGTCAGTTCCCATTACTTTAACCAGATTATTTTAAACCAGAAAAAAAAAGCATTTTTTACTAAAACTAAAAGTGCCACGTGAGACCACAGAATATTTACTATAAAGACTTTAGGCAAAACATTTCCAAAATTAGACACCCTTCTTTTATTTATTCACAGAGGCTTCAATCAAACATTCCAAAATGCATCAGAATTTTCTTGACTTTAGAATGCAACTAAAACCGGTTTCTGTCCCTGCCCCAGGATAACTGTTTTATCAGTAGAGAATTCACAAATTAAAAAAACATCCTATTCAAGAACCTTCTAAGGCAGACCACGTTTCTAGGACTTTGCTAGATATGTGCTACGGATCAGTCAGTTCTAAAGGCCTTAGGAATGAGCCTAGCTATTTACATGAACAAAAGCAGAATCCTCTCTCAGGGTTCTTGTCCCTAACACTCACTCACCTTTAGGCTTTCCATGAGGACAGCAGAAGAATCCTCCATGGAGGGGCCGTGACCTGTCCAGGTGCCACTTGGAGTGCTGGCCTGATGCCAACTGCTCTCAGAGGCTGATGTTGCTGAGAGATAATCAATGCCGAACCCACCCATGGCTGAGGGATGCAAAGAGATAAGAATTCAAGATGTTCTATCATTGCCAAACACCAGAGAAGGGCAGAATAAGTGATTTCACGCTCATTGGCCCTCACCTGGCTTATCAGTTTTCCACCGATCTGCAGGTCTCCTATCCCTGTTATCTGGAGTCCCGATGGGTCCAAAGTTGGAGAATGGAACAGAATTATGGTTGTGTGTTGGAGGGGAGCTTGGCAGGCTGCTTGGGTTAGAGGAATGAGGAGACTGGCTGGCTGGTGTTGAATGATCTATTAAATAACAACAACAAAACAACATAAAACATGAAATAGGTGTTTCACAAACAAACCAAGAACTCAAGTTTTCTGTAGATCTGATCACTTAAATTCTACTAAAAATAACCACAGGGCTTTGGGATAAAGGTAAAATAAGGGCCCCCAAAGGAACGCTGCCAGATGCACTAATCTGTCTTACTGCATGTAAGATATTGCATGTATCTAAGGCATAGTCCTTGTTTTTAAAAAAAAAAACAAAAAACAAAAAAAAAAAGCAAAACCCAGCAGATAATTTTGTGCCTGCACTATTTTGGCACGTCTGTTTCAGAGAAGTATCTACTGGTCTTCTGTAATTGCATAACCTTAAGAATTACTATTCAACTCCATGTATAAAATAGGGATTAAAAAAAAATCCCTCTACTTTAAAACGTTCAACTTTTCCTGCAAAGAATTAATATTTATAAACCAAACTAAAAAACAGCTAGAAACCTTAAGATAAACCCCTATTTTTTCTCCCTTACATTACTCTGCTGGTTATGGATGTGAAAAACGAAAAAGCTTTTTCATTGGCATTTATTACATGAACTCGCTCATCAGGCTTTTTTCCTATTTTTGTTCAGAAATTACTTAAACACAACAGCTAATATATTAATAATTGCAAAATCATATTGATTCATCATCAATTTGAGTGTATTAGAAATTCAAGGTCTGTAATTTAAAGACTAGTCAATACCTGAACTGGCAGGAAGTGACGGAGACCATGGGGTCCCTTCAAAGAGGGAGTACAGTGATGTCTCCTGGGGGGCCAGCGAAGGATTAAGTTCTGTTTTGGAGCTGGTCGTCAGGTTTTTCCCATACACCTCATTGAACACACTGTTATTTGGGTATCTTTCCTGAAAGGCAATGACAACCAAGTTATCAACTCACTCCAAGGAAAGAGATTTAAGAAAACGCAATATTCATGTTCATGAATGCTTGATACACTTTAAGCTTTCCTTTTTTTTTTTTTAAGTTTACTTATTTATCTTGAGACAGGGAGAGGAAAAGTGTACACGTGCACCGTGTGCAGGCGTGTGGGCAGGCACACACAAGCGCGGGAGGGGCAGAGACAGAGGGAGTGAGAAACTCAAGAAGGGTCCGTGCTGTCAGCCTGGAGCCCGAGGTGGGAATCAAACGCAGGAACCATGAGATCATGATCTGAGACACAATGAAGTGAACCTTAACCAACTGAGCCACCCAGGTGCCCCACCTTAAGCTTTTCTTAGTAAGATAAACTTCAGAAGACTTTTGTTTAATCTTTTAGTTTCTGTTAAATTCATTTCCCCTCACCCTTTATTTTCTCTGTGTAAACAACCCAGATTAAAAGGTATGGATAGCTCATTTGGCTGAACAACACAGCCCTAAGGATTCTTTATTAATGAGATGTTAAAGGGTTCAAATTTGTAACAAACAAGTATCTCAGATACCTGAATCACAGAGAGAGAGGATAAAACACTTGGAAGGCAGCAATATAGGGCAGAGAAAGGAAAGAGAAAAACGGGGCAGCGAAACAGAGCGGGAGAGGTAGTACAAAGCACAAAGCAGGGTTCTTGCCCATGTCCCCACCTGATTGAGAGAGAATCCGGTGAGGGACAAGAAAGAGGATGAATGTGACATGAGCTCCGAGGGCTTCTCCAACAAGGATTTCTTCACAGTCCCAGGGGGGGAAAAAAAAAGGTAGTTAAATTATGCCTTCCATTTTCTTACTATTAATCTTAAGTTCCTACACAAGCAGAGTAGAGGAGCACCAGCTAAGCGTAGCTGTACTTCCCGGTCGTGCACACGTCGGGCCCAGAAGATGTGAATTACACGTTCCTACCATGACACCAGCTACGTGCCAGGGGCCACAGGCGAGTCAGACAGAACCCTCCGGGTCAATACCTCTAACCTAGCACAGAGACCCTGGCAGGGACCAGGGACACTGGAAAAGGGCAGTTCTGAGTGTTTACTAGCAGGACCCTTATCGAATCCCCTTGTGAAGAGGTGCATTTAAAATACTCTCAACACAAGACGCTGACCTGACCTGGCAGTCTTTTCCCTCCAATTTTTAAGACACTGACATTAATGACTTAAAGGCTTTCAAATCCATTTGACAACTGGTTTTGTTAACATGGCTCCTAAACAGCTATTTATGGTAGATGTTTAAAGAGTCGCTGACGTTAAGCCTACATGTATTGGCTCTAAGAAAACTACTAGGAAAATTAAAAAGCTGAATCTCTGATGCTGTCATTGAACAGTTGGTCAGCAAAGCAGTTATGAAACATCAACTACATGCAAGGCACTTTCACACACACTGTATCATTAACAATGTTAAATATATAAAGTATTACAGTCAAGGGTTTTTTTGGTTTTTTTTTAATAAACACAAGGAAAAAAAAACAACCCTAAAATACTACCCCTTCACGTCCACTTGTTCCATCATCAGCTTCGTTTTGAGTGGAGGGGCAACGTGGCGGGAACCAGGAAGCCGGAAATGAGTTGTCTGAAAGGCATTCCCCCGGCCCTCAAGCCACATGAGCAGAGAAGCGGCAAGAAAGGCAAACGCACGGAGCCAACAGCTTAGCAGTGAGGCTTCCCACAAACCCTAGGTGCCGTCACTGCGCTCTCCTTAAGTTTCTAGGGGATCTCTTATTTCCCTCTCTGCCCACTCACCCAGGCCAATTCTTATGGGAACTTCAAGAGCCAGGGATAGCAGCTTCTAGCACGAGAGCCGTGAAGCTTTTATTTCCCCTAATCCTAAAATCAATGCATTTTAACCTTATGAATGTTTTCTGGTCTCATGTCTATGGGAAAGAAACAGCAAAAAAGTAAAACTCTGAGCAGTCTTTATGTTTTGCTAAGATGGAGTAAAGAAAGAGAAAAGCTTCGTAGCATATATCTTCCCATTTATTCCATGCTCCCCCCCCAACAAAATGCACTAATGAGCATATAAACACTGATGAGCATTTAGAAGGCCATCCTTTGAAATGACAGAGGATTGTTTTTAAAAGACACCACTAGTCAATACATAAGACTTTGTCATCCTAGTTACTGCTCTGTATTCATTCATTTATGGCACTTAAACAATGCTTCTAAATAGAATTCTCTTCATTTTTACTCATTCTGTTTATGAACCTCAATCTGAATTTAGGTCAGGGGTCTTAGTTAACCAAACAGAAAAGAGCCACATACTCTTCAATAATGTCACTAAAAATTTTAGAACATATTTCACTTTATATGAAGAATAATTTCACTGCTCCTAAGCAAGATTAAATGATTCTTGAAATTGCTGGGTTGAGATGGAAGTACCACCTGAAAAAAGTAAGTTAATTTGCCGGCATCACATCCTATGACCAGCCCTTAATAACACTTATAACGAAGCTAGGACTCTGAGATTTAGAACTATGGAGTCAGGAAGGTTTTGCCATGTTCTACTACCAATTGAAGGTTAGCTGGTGCAGTGAGGAAATAAACTGTATAATTCTGTAAAGAGGGAAAGCTCAAAGCTCCAGAAAAAAAAAGAAATAATCTATTCCAAGGACTATAAAATCTCAGGAGAGAAGCTGGGGTTAGAGCAAGAATTACGTCAAATACATACAAAGAGGCTCCGTCCAGGAAGAGAGGCGAGAGGCCCCAGCAGAGCTGGGTAAAGATCAGGAGGGTTAGAAAAAATCAGCTCTTCCTCTTCCTCCAAGGCAGCCAGACTCTTTAACAGGTCCGGAGGAAGCAGAGGGGAGCCCTTGGGGTCCTAGTGACAGAAAGGATTACGGTGAGATGCAATAAGGGATGAGGGAAGCACAAAGGAAGAGCAGCACGATTACGGGACAGAGGTAGTAGAGCCAAGGAGAAGAATCACAGGAGACAGTACTACACAAAGAAGAAAAAGCTCTGAAACAAGGAAGGTGACACAGGACAATGGCAGTGAAAGAGCAAGACAAGAGAAAGCAGCAAAACCCACCGACAAACAAGGAGCAGCACGTCAAAGGTTAACGTGACCAGTGAGGAAAACAATGCCATGCAGCAGAGTGACTGGCATATCTTGGGCTTGGCAGATCTTGGGCTAACAGAGAAACAGCTGTTTTTTAAAAGCTTAAAATACACACACCTGTTTCTCGTGAATAAAGAGAGAAAGGCAGGGGAGGTCCACTATCGAAGATAACCCGCTGACTTTGTTCCTCTCAGAGAGCAATTTGTTTAAATATGCAGTGAACCTATTTTTAAACTCAGATGATTCAGCCCAACTGCAAGGAGCTTTGTTTCAGAATTCCCCAACATGCTGTGGGTGAGATTTCTGCGCATGATTTCTCTGCCAGACCACGCCAGCCTGCATCAGTGACGGAGCCCCCGCTCCCCAAATCCAACCTGCTGTGCAAGTATGAGGAGGAGACCCCGAGCCACGCGGGTTGCCGGGCAGCGCGCCGCGGCGCTAATGACTCAGAGTGGCCTTTACAAACGTCTACTTGAGAAATTAAAAAGATACACAGCCCCACACCTATCTCTGCTGTGTCTGGTGATGGGAAAGGACACATACCTCAAAGGGCATCCTGGGCACAGGATCCTGCTCTGGACGGAAGACTCCTGGTGACCGTTTGCCCCTGCGGTCCATGTTTGCTTGCTGTGCCACGACAGCTCTGTTATCAGTCACGCTGTAGGAAGAATCCCAGTAGAACTCTGGGACCTTGACTTCTGAGGGATTATGGTTATATGGCTCCATGGGAAAAGGCTTCATTTTTTTCTCTAGAGGCTGCTGCTGCATGACAGGAGGTTGCAATGACGGCTCAAACAGTTTTATGGGGTCTTGGGGCTGAAGGTAGTAGGGCTGTTTCACAGGCATGATTTTCCCTAATGGGCCTTGAACCTGAGGGGGATTCCACAGCTGTTTGGAGGCATCTGCCTGTTGATACTAAAAAAGAGATGCTTGTCATCAAGATGAGGATAAAATGCAATGTTACATTCAACACTCAGGAAATCACAGAATGAACTTGAGAAATTTTACAACTGACAAAACTCAGTTTCCTTTACCCTTCAGGTTTTTCAATACACAGAGCTTCCTCAGAACAGATGATGGGCACTAAACTCAGCTCTTTCAATTCACTTATTTACAAGGTTTCATGAACAAATGAAAGTGTGTGTGTGTGTGTGTGTGTGTGCGCGTTCCCCCTTCCTGCCTCAAGTGCTACAGGGTTGACAATATTTAGGAATGGTGTCATAGCTTTCTTAACACCTCATCAAGATTATGATTCTATTTCCTTTCTGTAGTTTATATTCAAATAGGAGGATTATTTATACAAAGTTCTTTTCTACAAAGCTGACAAGCAGCAGCAGCAAAAACAGTAGTTAAGATCTATTACCCTTTACAAAAGGAGAAAAGGAAACATTTGAACTTCCCTAAACAGCAAAGAGTACATTTTTTCCCCATAATTCTTCCATAGCAGAAGCCTGTGAAAGCTTAAGTAGTATTTCTAATTAACCAAACACTGGCCCACTCCCAGCTTCCCCTGCTCCTGGTCTCAGCGGGACAGTACGCACCACTGTAACTCACCTGCTGGAACCCAGAGTGGTGAGGAGGGCTTTTCCCCAAAGCCGACACGGCTTTTGTGGGGGACTGCTGCTGAGCTAGAGCTTGAACCTGCAGCTGGCTTGTGGACTGTGCTGTCGGCTGAGCTGGTAAAGATGTAAGGGGTTGCTGGGAAGGTGGCTGTGGCTGTTGAGGTCCCTGGTTCATTGGCCCTGGTCCAGAGGGCCGTTGCTGGCTGTAAGGAATGTGGGACTGTTTCCCAGCTTGCACCTGGTTTCCTGCTGGAGAGTGAGCTGTAGTCTGAAGAAAGGTTCCTGGGACAGAAACACCAGCTGGGAAGGTGTAACCTGAGCCCATAGAAAATGCCACAGGAGGGGGAATAACATATGTTGGGGGCGGGAACCCTTCAAAATAGAAGAACATAGCAGCTTTAGTTCTAAAGACACTTAGCAAAAGAAAGGCAAAAACAAGTTATCTGGGGGTAAGGTGGGGTAAGTAGAAGAAGAGGTCTTCTAATAAATTATAAAAGGCAAGAATCAGCCATCAAGTAAGACTTATCAAGCATTAATCTTTCACTTGATTTCAAGGAATAAATATAGAGTATTGGCTGCTACTTCTATCCACTGAATCAAGTGGAGTATTCTAAAGACAGTTTCTTAAATGCTTTGTTTAGCGCTAGGAATTCCTTCATGATTAACAAATGTGCATTTGTATATACACTACAGAGAAATGGCTCAAAAAGAACTGCATAAGCATCAGAGAAAAAAAATTTCCTTCTACCTTTTAACATCATGGTTTAATAATATACCTCTGACAGAGTATAAATTACTCAATGAGGGAGCAGAAACTCCTACAAAGATTAGATTAAGTACAAAATGTATATTTACCTGGCCGGCTGGGAAGAGGAGGGAAGGCTCCGGGGTGATGAATGGGGATGAATTGGGAGTTACTTGCTTGACTTGGGGTTTGAGTTACAGGTGTTTTCCTGGCTTCAGACACTGGAGTCTTTCTTAGTTCTGTCTGGGATTTTACCTACAACCAACAGAAACAAAACTATCTGTAATAACCTGAAACTCAAATGTATCAGAAAGAAGCACCTCTAAGAAAGAATTTAAAACCCCAGTATGTCAAAAAAAACTAAACAACGACAAATGAACGTATTTAAATTTACCTCAATAAAAATGGGAAAAAAATCAAAACAAACTATTTGTCAATAAAAGATGTAAGGGTTTGGTTTTACTGGTGTCATGATTTTGCTTCCACAAAATCATAAAAATACTAAATACGGAAAGGCCCTGAGAGCTCATTTGTTTGACAAATGAAACATTTGATACCAACAGGTTAAAAATCTTGCCTATAATCTTAAGGCCCCTATTATGGGTCCCAGGGCCCTTTATACTCAAATTCATTAGACAACATGGATTATGAATTAATAAAGATGATTAACCCACAGGGGAGTTTACTTCGGCCCTCAGTTTAATTTCACCTGGGCAGCCTCAAGCGTACTGGTCAGGCTCCCACGTCCTACACAACAAGCTACAGAGAAGATGTCACACACATTGCTCAAACGGAGTAAAATGAAGGAAAACAGGTAACATTTACAGAGAACTTAGGAGAGAGCGGAAAGGAGAGTCTCTGTCAGGCCCTGGCTGGGAGGCATCTGCCAAGGATGGAGGCAGAGCAGCAGGCCGTACTGGACTCAGCCCTCAAACACTGCTCATCCGGCTTTCCAGCTCATCTGGCTTGTTCTCGGTCTTTTCCCAGTGCCTTCCACCCCCACCCCGCTGGACCTGTTCTCAATATCTACCATGTTTTTCTCTGTTTCTCTCCCTACTTCTTAAAACACAACGATTCTGTTCTTATTTCTCTTTCCCAAAAAAGCTCTGTAGGTGAAATATGCTGAAGGCATCGTTTATATTTGCAAGCGGCCTCCAACAGCATAATGTTCCTCGTGCCTGCTGCAAACAAATACATTGCCAAAATGCGTTAACAAATCAAACGGCTATTTAGGTACTTGTTCAGACGTTAACAGTATTGATGAGACTAGCACACAGCAAAGATCATTTCCGTTTACATGAAATCATCCCTATCTCTTTGGAAAGGTTTAAGAAAAACAAAGTCACAAATAATTGAGTAGTGTTTACCTCTTCGCAGCAAGAGACTTAACCTCTTGCTTTACAAACTCCCATGATCCAGGATAGCACTAAAGTGACATAATGCCACTGGCCGGAACAGGTATCATGTCAAGAAAAGGCCTCCTCTTTTTCCAAGAATATCTTTTATTTATTTATTTTTTTAAGTGAACGGGGGGGGGGAAGACCCTCTAAGCCTTAATATATTCTTGGTCCTATTGGCTCTGTATAAGACCCCACATTTCCCAACAGAACACTAACAAATGGCAATTACGCCTTCCAAAGGAAAGAGAATTCTCTGTGGAGCTGACAGCTCGGGTCATTTCAAACCACCTAACTGAAAGGACTGACAGAAATGTCAAACCAGGTTGAGATTTTTTTCCACTCACATTACGTCATCTACGGGTTGATGGAGTAACCACCTACCACAGCTCTTTACGTGACCTTACTGTGCCGCACTCAAGCTTCCAGAAGAGCCAACTCCCAAGGTTTTAGGAACAAAATGAAAAATCTTGCCTTTCGTGTGAGCCTTCCTCTACCTGCATTATAGTTCAAATACAGCTTACCTGCACTGCCACATTCTGCTTTCCTGTTTCCTGTAACTTTTCTAAGGTGCATTTCTTGGTTTCTGTTTTCCTCTTGTTGTTGTCCTTCTTTCCATCATTCTTAGTTACAGTTATTCCTTTGCTATAGTCCCTTCTCACCTCTTTGGGAGGAAAACTTCTTCCCTGGTCTCTGTTCACTTCGCGCGGCTTAATGTTCTCTTTGAAGGTGACCATTGGTTTCTCTCCTGTGTCACAGTTGTTGCTTAGATTACGGCCCGTGGACAGCACTGATTTCAGCCCTGGGTTCCCGTCCGCAGCCAGTGACTCTATCATGGATGTTTCTTGCAGAATGAGGTTCTCTTTGGCTTCACTGGGGTCTTCCAGTATTAACTCGGGAATTTCTGTGATAAACAACAATTTCCCTACCTCATTTTCACACTGAATCAGCCTAAAAAAGTAAAAATAAATCCACTTTGAAGACCATAAACCTAAAAAACAATAACAACGGACTGCGTACGGACCCAACAATCAAGTAAGTACGTTCCCAGCCCTAAAGATTTAGAGACAGCAAGATATTACNGCGAGATCATGACCTAAGCGAAAGTCGGACGCTTAACCGACTAAGCCACCCAGGCGCCCCTACAGTGTAATATTTTTATACAGCATAAAATGTACTTACAGAAAAACTTAAATTGTCATTATTGCTTAGCATCACCACACACTCCCACGCCCCTTTCATGCTTTCTAGTAATGACAGCTATATGTACTGAGCATGTACAAGGCCCCAGACCAGACCCTTGAAGTAGCGATCTGTAATTCCTATTTTACAGGTATGAAAACTAGAGCTCAAAGGGATTAAGTTCAATTCAAGCATGCAACCATTTAAGTGCTTATAGTAGGACAGGACCCTGAATCTAAAAATGAATCAGAACTAGTTACTGACTTTGGAAAGGTTAGAATCACCTGGGAAGATCCTAAGGACACATGCCTCACGGAGTGGCAGAACTAGAAACCTATCTGACTCTGGTCTGTTCTGACTGAAATGGACCACCACAACCCTGTCAACACAAATCACCATCACCGTAAACATACAATTCTGTTAGATCTATACAGATATTTACAAATTAGAGCAGAAGTTCATAATTAACAAGGGAGACAATGCCTATTTTCTACACTAGGCAGTGTAATGGGGAGAACAGAGATTAAATTAGAGTATACTTCTGATCACCATGGTCATAATTTGATGTTGATATTGACTTACGAGTTTATAATTAAGAGCATTATACCAGAGCCTAAAACACATGTGGGGTGTGTAAGTGTATCTGATAAGAAGAAGTACCTTGGCTGATTATCAGCGATCCATTTGCCTATGGAGATCAAGCGCTGTTGTCGTATTTGTCGTTGCTGACCTTCTTTGTCTCCTGTAATACCCTGGTGGCCTTTAGAGAAATCCAAGTTCCTAAAATTGAGATAAGCAAATTATACAAAATTAAACTTCTAAAGATTTCCCAGGCAGCCATGTTCACCTATTTAATTGCAATGGTTTCAGATTTTTCCACATAGGCTAGCAGCTAGATATAATCAACTGCATTTGAATCTATGCTGCCAAAGATTTTAAATACGATGAAACAAAGCAAAAAGGACAATATTCACTTACATATTTTTACTCAGATTTTACTTTCTAATTGAAGAGCTAAAAGAAATCACAACCTTTTATTATTACCTTGCATTCTATGTAATTTGCTTGAAATGACCACTGCAATGCTAAGGGTCTCAGAGTATGCCTATTCTATTAAATACTATTAAGTAGTATTAATCTAAGGTAAGTGGCTCTAAATCAGAAAAATGTATATATATCATAAAATATATAGAGCAAAAAGCTCATTGACATTAGAAAGGTAAATCAACCTGAAAAAATAAGGATTTTCAGATTTCTCCTCATTAAACTCAGTATTATTTTTTAAAAGTATCTAAGAAATGCCAGGCCACAGGCTAGATGCTAAAGACACAGAGATAAATGAGATAGAGAAACAGTATCTCCATAAGGAAGAAATAATTATAAATCAATCTGATGAATATTAAGAAAAACTATGCAAATAAGCATAGTTAGTAGGAAGGGCTAGTTCCTTTTGCTAAGCTCTGAAAAAGATTTCACAGGTAAGTTATTACCTGAGCTGGACCTTGGCAGGTGTGTGAAGTGTTTACAGGTTCTAAGGAAAGGGCAGGAGAGGAAATGGGGCTGTTCTGAGGCACGGCATGAACAAAGTCTCAGGAATAAAAACAGAGTTACTCAAGAATAGGACATAGTGAATGCAAAGTATGTTAAGGATTAGGGGCAGGAGGGTGGAGGTGGCAGAAAATACGGCTGAAAAACAAAGCACTTGGACATGAAGCTAAAAAAGATAACGGAACAATTGGGGATGACTGACTTGAAGTCTTTCCATCACTAATGGCACTTCAACAGGTCTATATTTTTAAAAATATCATCGTGAAAACAAGGCAGAAATGAGCTACAGTAGAGGGACTCTAAGTAGAGAGGTAGATTAGGAAGTTTTTATACTGCAGGTGTATGGTGATAAAAGCCTGTACTATATAGGGAAATAAATGGGAGGGGATGGGTCTAAAAGGCCTTTTAGACACAGAATTACAAAGACTTGGTGAGAAAGATTAATGGAAATAAGTAATTTTTTTTTTAAGAGTTCATGTAGGTGAATAATGGTACACAGATAAATACAGAAGAATTATTTTTTTGCTGACCTAATAGGAAAATATAAGCTTGTTTTGAGTCATGTTAAAGTTTGAAATGCATAGGGAGATCAGACTGTTAGAAAAAAAGTCAGAAACTGAAACTTTTGGACTTACTAACTATCCAAGAGATGAAAGCTTAAGACAAAAGGATGGATCTGATCACCTGGGAGAATATAAGAGTGGTAAGGAGAGGGCAGGGGAAGACCCCTGGAGGATAATATGCTGAGTGATGTGGTACACAAGTGAAAGAGACTGAAATATGATGGGTAGACCTAAGAAAAACAGCTAAAAAAAGGAGGCTTTGTACAGGAATGGGATTAATAAACTCAACGCTAGAGAAAATTAAACAGGATGAAAATTATAAAGAAGTCAATGGAGTTTGGAAACCAGGTAAATCACTGATAGTTTAAGTTGAAGGGGGCTGAAAAATGACTGGGAGATAGGGTCAGTAAAGTTAGCACACACTATCTTTTTAAAGAAGTTTGATGACAGGGGTGCCTGAGTGGCTCAGTTGGTTAAGAGTCTGCGTCTTGATTTCAGCTCAGGTCATGATTTCACGGTTTGTGAGTTTGAGCCCCATTTTGGGCTGTGCACTGACAATGCAGGGCCTACTTGGAATTCTCTCTCCCTATCTTTCTGCCTCACTCCCAGCTTGTGCTCTCGCTCAAGAATAAAACATAAACATTCAAAAAAAAAAAAAAAGTTTGATGATGAAGAGAAAGGGCAACATCAGAGGAAGAAAGGTTGTGAATTTTACTTTTTAAAAAGAAAAGGGTATCTACTTGAGGGTTAGTAGGCCAAAAAGAAGTAATTGGCTGTTAAAAAAAGACAAAAACAAAAAGATACTGGAAATACAACACAGAGGGTAAGAGGTGGGGTGGCAGGAAGGGACAGGATCAAGTACACAGACCAACGAGTTCGACTTGAAAAGGAATAAGAAGTTTTCCCTCTGAGAAGAGACAAAAATGACCAGAAAAACAAACTGCTTTATTGTTATTAATGATATGAAAAATGTCAAGCAATATCCTTTGGTTTGCATTTAGTTCCCATTTTTGAGACTTCCTCTCTAATTTCAACAAAGTATTAAAAAATACAATGAATAAACATCACTTGGGAGAAGGGATTTTCTTCTTTTCCTTTCCTTTCCCCCATATCTGTAAAAGCACTCAGTAGTTGTACTACACAGGAGTTGGAAGGCATGACATACACAAATCCATTTCTTATTTTAAAGCTTTCACTTTAGTTGTTAGGAAAACAAGACAAAGCTGGGAGAGATCAAAGGTTCCTCTATGCCCAGGCTGGATTCCTAATTTTACATTGTCATCACGGATAATGTACTGTCATCACGGATAATGAACTGTCATCACGGATACTGAAATGAAGCTCCTTCAGTTGCCACCCACCTGAAAGAAGGTCTCAAAGCCAAGAATCCTTGTAACTCAAACTCCTCTGGAAGTGGCGTAGCTGCAGAAAGGGAGAAATCAAGATTTGTAAACCAAGTTACGTCTGTGCACTAGACATTGTTCCCTAATACTTACCTACTACTCGATGCTGAGGGGGATGGATACAATGGATTATTTTTTCCCCGGCAGCCTTAAAAATTCATAGCCCCACATCGGTAATCCCACTGTTTAGATTATCTCCTTGTTACTAAAAGTATTCAGAAACAACACTGACATCACCCAGGAGCTTACAAGAAATGCAGAATCTTAGACACTGTCCCAAACCTAATGGATCATAAACTGCCTTTTAACAAGACCCCTGGTGATTCATTTGCAAATTAATGCTTGAGAAATACTGATCTGATGGAAGTAAAATAATCAGAAAGGAGGTAACTATAGATTGTTCAGTGCAGAATTATTTATAATGGGAAAACTGTACAGCAAATGGACAATGATTAAATACATTACGGCATATCCACAGGACAGAATATTATGCGGCCAGTAAAAAAAAAAAAAAAAAAAAAATCACATTTCAAATGTTTAAGTAGCAAAGGAAAATGCTAACAATATAAGATTAACTTAAAAAGCAGGCACAAAGCTGTATCTGATATCAATCACAGGCAGGTGTGTGTATGTACACAGAAGAAAAAGGTCCCAAGAAAGTACACTCTAATATGAACAGTACAAAGTATCTTTTATGAGAGAACCATGGGTGACTTGTGCACTCAATGTTCGTACGTCCCAGATGTTTCATAATAAGCAGGTATTACTTTAACAGAGTAATGCTGTTCAAATTAATTCTTTTTAAAAAAAAAATAGTAAAAATGAGGAGGAAGGGAAGAAGCTAGAAGAATGTAAAGGAATTATACTCTTTGGACTCCTATTCAAACTGCAGAATATGCTGTTGAAAGAACTGGAAGAACATTACCTCTACTTCCATCCACTTATTCATGGTGACGGCAGCATTCCAAGTCCCTTCTGAGTTACTGAACTTAAAGTCTAACAACAACAAAAGCCTGTTTTTCTCTGGCCTTAAGCTTACTGTCAGTGATGGGGAACAGTGTCAACAAGATCAAGTTAAGTTAGCCCTTACCATTAGTACTTGAAAGATCCTCTTCATGGGGATGGAAACTATTTAGAAGAGAAATCAGCCAGGGCCAAATGCTGTAAATTAAAAAGACAGTTTAGACTTTGTCTAAAATGGAGATACCAGAACACTAACAAGCCACGACAATGTTATCTATAGGGGCCTAGACTTGATGTACTTTCCCCCCTTGCTTCAGCATTTAAAAGACTGTATGATTTCCTAAAACCTATTTTCAAAGACATCTAAGTAAAAGATACATGAGAAGGGTCAAATTTGCACAACAGAGACGTACTACTGCAAATCACTTCCCAGACTCTTAATTTAACAATTAGTGAAAATCAGCTGTCAGTTTTAAACACTGATAATAGGTACTTACTGGGAACACACTGACCAGATAAACAACATATGATGTTTTAATACAGCTGTCATATACGTTATCAGCTGTGGAACCCACTGCTAGTTCTTAATCTGTATACCACAGTCAAATCATATCCTCTGCTCAAAGTAATGACTATGTCTTTTTCTTTATCATACAAATAAGTCCACACACATTGTTAAAACACCAAGGTAAACTGAAAGCTTCTGTTACCATAAAATCAAAAGCTATCCTAAGAACCATCAGAATTATTCTAAGTAGAGATTACAGAGAAAATACTGTGAGCCAAAATAATTCCCAAACTCCTATGTTCAAAACAAGCAAATATAACTCAAATGCAGTGTTACTATAAGGCAGTATCGAACAGCTTATGTATAAAAAATGGAATAGTAAAAATGACTTTTCTTCAATTTCTAAACAGAAAATTGGAGCATACTGTAATGGGTAAGAAACAAACTGGTTTTTACTTCAATTTCATCTTGAAATATGAAAAACGCTTTTCCCCTTGATGGCACCCAGGTATGGTGGGGAGTGGGGGGGTGGGGGGGTGGAGGTAATACACAGGGAGTCAGAAATCCTTAAGATTGTGCCTCACACAAGAAATTCAAACAAATAAATGAAAAGCATACAAAGAGGTCTTCAGTTCAATTTCCAGAGAGTAGGTGGAAAACAAAGTCTTCCATTGTTCAGATGTTGTGTTTTAGAGGTGGTTTTTACATATCTCTGAATATCAAACAAACAGAGCACACAAGCTAACGTGAAATTAGACACTTACTACTGTCTTTCATCCACCACTGCCTCCTGAAAGACCCTGGGTCTGAGTCTCAGCCAGTCCATGGAGACCTTGACCGCAGGAAGGGGATAGGCATTGTAGGACTCCTCCTGAGACTTGTTCTGGAGAGGACACTTGCACAGGATGCCAAGAAAAGACACTTAAAAGGAAAAAAATGTATTCAGAAAGCATAAGATATTTGAAACAATGTACCAGTCCAAATTACTTCTGCTATACCCCATTTAATGCTAAAATATGTCACAGCTTTTTTTCTAAAAAGGCTTTTTTTCCCATGTTAAAAATGTTTACAGGCATGTATGGCTGGCTCAGTCAGTGGAGTGTGCAAGTCTTGATCTCAGGCTTGTGAGTTTGAGTCCCATGTTGGGTGTAGAGATTACTTAAAAATAAAATTTAAAAACTGTTACAGATATATTTGATGAGAGGAAGGCGTCAGGAAATTAAAGGATAGCACTTAGGGTTTAGGTCTCCTAATTCAAATCTAGAAATATAGGACACATTTATAGGTCACTAGTACTCTGTTATTATGATGAAAATGCCTAAGATTATGCTTTCCAAACGAGACAGCACAGAAAATTAAGTGAGTTTAATTAAAACTAAAATGATTTTAAATAAATGTTAAAAAAAAATTTTTTTTTTAAGGGGAGGGGCACCTGGGTGGCTCAGTCGGTTAAGCATCCGACTTCAGGTCAGGTCATGATCTTGCAGTTTGTGGGTTTGAGCCCCGCATCAGGCTCTGTGCTGACAGCTCAGAGCCTGGAGCCTGCTTTGGATTCTGGGGTCTCCCCTTCTCTCTGACCCTCCACTGCTCATGTTCTGTCTCTGTTTCTCAATAATAAATAAATGTTAAAAAAAAATTTTAATTAAATTATAATGATTTAATACTCACTAAAGAGGGCCAGCAACTGTGTCCAACACAGCTGCTCATCTTGGCTATAACTATGCTGCTCCGTTTCATTGCTAAAGTCACGAAGGTGATGAAGTTGAAACAGGTTGATGACAGTGACATGAACTAACTGCTGAGAGTTGAAAGCTTTTTGGAACAGCAGCCTCTGTAAAATAAGACAGAAATACCACAGATTATCAAGAATGGGAGCCACCTTCAACACAAGAACTAAACTGGCGGTCTGCATGTAGAGCCAGATGGGGAACAGAGTCACAGATGAGTAAACGCCTCCACTCTCTGACTGCTGAGTAATATTCTATTATACACACACACCTTCTTTATCCATTCATCAGTCAATGGACATCTGGGCTCTTTCCACAATTTGGCTATTATTGATAACTCTGCTATAAACACTGGGTGCATGTGCCCCTTCAAGTCAGCTCTTAGTCCCAGGATTTTAATCGAGTCCGATGTAGTCTGATGTTTCTCATGCTCTTTGCTTTGAAAGGAATTAGCCCAGACCTCACAGAGCTCTTTCAGCTGTTTTTCATACTTTTTTTTCCCCTTAGTAACTCTAATTTTTAATATGATGCAAAAAAAAACTTTTGGGCATCAGTCAATAAATGTATACCTCTTAATCCATTAGAAGTGGTTTTATATGAGAAGCATACACAGTAAAATATTAAATTGAACCAACGACTAGAAAGTAGATGTACTCAGTGAAAAAGAAAAACTTCAAACTAAAACTCTAAAAAATGTTTTTGAACTCTTAGTATATAAAGTATGACTTCCAAAATTTGTCATAAAATTTACTGATTCAAAGGCTTGACACATTTAAAGAAACTTATTTATAAATGAGGCATAGAGCAAGAACTTTGGAACACAGGGTAAATGATATACTAAAACCATTAATAATATGATACAGGCACTTCTACAAATTATAACACTGATATGTTTCCCTATTAGAAAAGTACATGTATAATCTTCATCATCAAATTCCTTTAACTTAGTAACTCTGTGTTTACAGCAACCTGCTAACCAGGTTATTGTAAGAAAGAATTCATGTACATGCTCTCAGCCATTGGTCTCAACTTAATCACCCTACTACCTTAATATCTGCAGTAATTTTAGATTACTACGATAGAAAATATTTTTCAAACACAAGTTCTAACAAAAGCTGATGGCTATTAGAGATGATATCTTGGCTTCACCCTACACTGTAGCCATGGCCAACCTCCCTCCCTCTCACTGTCACTAGCCTTACAGTGGGAAACAGACAATCGTACTTATGATTCTACCAGCAGTGACAAGAGATCCTACCATCTCAGAAATTTAGAGCTGCCTTTGTCTGGCAACTTCTGAGGTTTGTTTTTTTTTTTTAATATAAAGAACCTGAAATATCCAGAGTAAGTTTTAGGATTCTATTAGCAATATCTCCCACATTATCATGGCAGGAAAATACCATTCAATTCCACTTCAACTACTCTCTCTCTCTCTCTCTCTCTCTCTCTCTCCAGCTCCTTGCCACCCCCAAATGAGTATACACATCAAGAATGCTCATTCCTTTTTCAAAGGCATCAAGCATTTTTCTTTCCTTTCTTTAAAATGTCCCCAAATCCTATTGCTTCTTCTGAATTTTCCCATAAAACTTCTTTCAGTCTCTATACCTGACCATTTACACAAATATATGATATTGGCATAAAATGAGAATACTAATTTGAAATTTTCAAAATGTATTTTTTCTTAGGAGTAAAATATAACAATGTATCTATTAGTGTATCTGGCATTTTATTTTAGGCGGCAATGTCCTATAGAAGACAATCAGAGCCCTTTAAAGGATTTTCTAGTGTATGTACAGAAGCACGAATGCATGAATCCATCCTAAGTACTAGCAAATGAGGATGTAAATTAAGTGACAGACTGTGTCTTCCTCTCCCCCCTACCTCTAAAAGCCTAGAAAAGGGGCGCCCAAGTGGCTCAGTCGGTTAAGCGTCCGACTTCGGCTCAGGTCATGATCTCACAGTTCAGGGGTTTGAGCCCCAAGTCAGGCTCTGTTCTGGCAGCCAGCTCAGAGCCTGGAGCCTGTTTCAGATTCTGTATCTCCCTCTCTCTCTGACCCACCCCTGCTCACGGTGTCTCTCTCTCTCTCTCTCTCAGAAATAAATAAAAAACATTAAAAAAAACTTTTTAAAGCCTAGAAAAGTATATGGTTCACAGTAGGTACAGTAGGGACTTAGTGAAGAAATAACACATCTTTAGAAGTAAAAGTGTAATTATGTGGTTATATTTTCATAAAATTTAGATTGTATTGTAGGAAGCAGAGGGCCGCACCAGTAACAAAATCATACTGGACCTGACACACTGTTACTCAAAGGCACCTTCGACAGCACTTATGGAGTTTACTGAACTCAATACCATGAAAAAACAGCATATATTTAACATATATAAAAAAGCTTGCATCTCATTTCCTAAATCCCAGGCCTTAAATCTTTCAATAAACCTCAATTTGGTACACATTTCTGCTTAGTAGCTAAAGATTACCAGTTAGACACACTGAAGTTTATATGTAGATGATACTAATTATCTACATATGCTTTAGAAACACTTGTGAATATTTACTCAACTATGCTAAAATTTCACTCCAACAATGTTCTTCTGGTATTTCAGTAAGGAGTAAAGTTAAAAATAGATCTGCCTCATACTATGTTTAACTTCAGAGTGTTGGAATGATACTTCAAAGCTCTTTTAGCAATTGCCCACATAGCCACTCCCCCAAACATTATATGCAGAAATATAAATGTGAATATTAATGTTTGAAGTTGAATCAAATGCAAAATTGATTAGACTCTAGACCAGAGTACCCTACATACCGAGAGGACCTCATTAAGGTAGGTTCTCCCCTAACCCCATTTAGGGACTGTATGTCTCACAGAAACAGAGCCAGAAGCAATCTCAAGAGGTCATCGGGTCCAATCTCCTGCTAGTTTACAGAACTGTACCTAAACCATTCAAGAAAGAGGACTGTCAACCTGACTTTTAAGCTCTCAAAACAGAGAATCCTTAGCAATCTTTTTAAGATTAATGATTTTAGTTGTGACCTCAGAAGAGACAAAGAGAAGTTATTTTAAAATAATCCTTCATATATCTGACCACTTATAATGAAACTATTCAGACTTGTTTGTTCTGTACAGGCAGAATAGCCTAGGGCATAAAAATTAGTTGTTACTGTTTTGTACCCGATTCTGTAAAATCATGGGCTAAAAGTTGAAACAGGCCACTAAAAGCAGCAGAAACCAGCAGGAGACTCTAAAGGCTTATTCTAAAACAAACTATTATAGTTATTTAGTACAATCTCTTGTACATAAAGTGTCAAATGCAAAATGATTATCTGTAAAACTACTTCACATTGACTATATTTGGCTAATTTAGGTCTCTTAACTAAGTTCTATAATCTCTGGAGCGTGTTACTTTTATAATACTTATAAAACTGTAAAGCAGTTATAGACAACTTCCCAAGTGTTTAGATACTGAAAAATAACCAAGAAATATAACACATTCTTTTATTTTTTATTTTTTAAATTTTTTTTATGCCTTTGTTTTATTTTGAGAGAGAGCAAGTAGGGGAGGGTCAAAGAGGAAGACACAGAATCTGAAGCAGGCTCTAGGGTCTACTGTCAGCACAGAGGCCAACAGCAAGGCTTGAACCCACGGACTGTGAGATCATGACCTGAGCCGAGGTCAGACGCTTAACCGATTGAGCCACCCAGGCGCCCGCCCCATAGCACACATTTTTTAAGACTGTCTTGTTCACTGCTGATCCTAAGGACTACAACAATGACATATAACAGTCAAATATTTATTAAATAAATGAATTAAAAACAGAGTTAATACTGCTAATTTAATATTCTAATCAAAGATCATTTTCATATACGTAAATATAGATTTACAAATAAACATATATAAATATATAAATACATATAAATAGAACAAAGGTTAGAACAAATTATTACAATGTATTCCTATTGAATGAAAATCTCATTCCTTTCCTTCAAACTACTACAAATCCTGAGATCAAAGCACAATGAAAATAATGAGCCCATGTTGCAGAATGGAAATATTATAAATAGGTACCAATATCATATCTAAGAATATAAAAACAATCAAAAGTAGTACTTTCAAAACTGAGCAAGAAAGGTGCTTGATCTGAGAAAGAAGGAAGAGTGGGGTTTTTTTTTTTCCCTACCCCTACTTTGGTACTTTCTGCCAAATGGTAGCTACTTAGTGAAAACACTACTGCTATGTTTCTTTATAGATGGTATTTTGGTTTAAATTGAGGGGCTGCTGTATGCAAAAATTCCATATGCTACAAATTTACTTTTAACCAACATTTCACAGCTAAGTAATGACATAAAAACTAGGAGTCAATTTCCCCCAAATCTTATGCTTCCTGATCTTAGACAAAAAATTCTCTATTTTTGAAATCTAACCTTAAACTGTTCTTCCAATTTTTCTCGAAGCGGGCTCAACTTTTCCAAGCTCTTACTCAGGTACACATGACCGTGGAATTTAATAAAGGCCTTGATGAAATCAGAAACACTCCATTTGGTTTTCACCTCATCCCGGCTGAAATGAAAGAAAAATTTCCATGAATCTTAAGCAGCAAAACGGCTAACGCCTCTTAAAAGAGGCTTCAGTCTGCAAAAACACATTATTTGAGCACCTGATATACAAGGAGAGGACCCTGCATCTAACTTTTCATCTGCAACACACTCAGAGGAGTCTTGAGTATTCAGCAGCCTGTACTCCTCTACAGGGAACAAATCAGATGCTGATTGCTTGAAATTCAGCAATGACCACAAGCAAAACTATTAAAATATATCTACACGGGAAATTAAGCAAATGGAAGAGAAGCATAGGTAACTATTAGTTCTTGTATGCCCCCGGGTTGACGGGTGAAGGCTACTAGGTCACACAAAGTCCTCTTGGAAAAGTCAGCCCTACCTTTCCAGTGCTTTAGAAAGTGCTTTTTGTAGATTAGTGGAGGCAGCTGGGAAAGGGAACTTCACAGCGATGCTTCTGCAGTAGTAGAAAATTGTGGTCAGATGGTCTCCTTTGGAAGAAGCTAAGATAGCCAACTGATTGTAAGGCTGACCTAGAGGAGAAAGTAAAGATTCCAAAGTAACCCAAGATGCATAGTCTTGCTATCACAATACAGGCGATCAGTTTTTAAACCTTTAAATTAATAATGGGGAATATTTTATAAAGCAAATCTCATCACCACCTCATTACAAATGGACATAATTCAAAACACCACATTCCCACAACAGCACATACTACGTATAGGTTAAAAAGCACATAATTAGGGTAGAGAGCACTGTAAGTTTAAATAAGACTTCATGTGGGCCTACGAGACCGTCACCAACTACTACCCCTGCCACTGCTGTGGGAAAGTAGCCAGAGACAAAATGAAATGAACAGTGTGCCCAACTGCCACCCCTGCTTAAAGGGACCCCTTTTAGAATCAAACCCAATTTAGAATCAAAGAATTTGGGGCGCCTGGTTGGCTCAAGTCGGTTAAGTGTCCAACTTCAGCTCAGCTCATGATCTCACGGTTCGTGGGTTTGAGTCCTGCGTCAGGCTCTGTCCTGACAGCTCAGAGCCTGGAGCCTGTTTTGGATTCTGTGTCTCTGTCTCTCTCTGCCCCTCCCCTGCTCACGCGCTCTCTCTCTCAGAAATAAATAAAACATTAAAAAAATTAAAAAACAAAAAAAAAAAGAATTTCAATTGGGCTTAACACGAATGACTTATTTCTCGAAAGAAGAATCACTGTTAATGTCGATTTTGAGGTCATCAATAAACATAAGTGCTCTCTCTTAGATGATAAAAAATTTTTTACGAAATGGTGGCATTAAGAGATAATTAAGGAAGCCAGAGTTGTTCAAACAATTTTAGATCACATTACAGGAGATTCTATTTATACTGCTTTACTGAAAACAACAGTTTTATTTTAAAAAATTCACTTCTGGTTATATAGAACACACAATGAAAAGAAAAAATATGACCAAGCTCCAAGTCAATCAATACCAAATCTCCAAAACTTAAAACCCAAACTCCAAAATCTTTTGCTTTCAAAGCAAAAAAAAAGAGATGAGCCTTATTTTCCATACTATTATAGAGAACCAAGTATCACAATCAACTGAGAGGAGCACTCACCATTGGAGGGGACAAGCTGAGCCGCATGCCTATAGTAGGACTCTGCCTGGCTGGTCTGGTTTCTGTATCGAGCTGAGAGGAGGAAAAAGAAAATTTAGTTTAAAAACAGACAAACCAACAAATAAACAAATGAATTTAAAAAACTAGTAGGGTAATATTTCCAAGACAACTACAGTTTTTTCAATTCTAAAGATAATAAACACACATTAAAATTAACGTAAGATAATTAAAGGCAGAAAATACTTTAAAACAAATTAACTATAGGATTGTGTGTGAAGTGTCCGTGTGGCCTCCCCTATTTGGCACATTCAGCACGGAACCAATGTGAAAGCTTACCTAGCCCCCATTCTCAGGTCCTCCAGTGTCATGCACCACTAGCTCCCACTACGGACTATGCTGGTGACCTGGAGCCGGCCCACCAAGAAGGGGTGAGTTATATGGCACTTAAAAACAAAACAAAACAAAAAACACTATACAATATGATCTGAAAATTATGTATTTCTTCAATATCTTATAAAGTGATTTTGAAAAATGTCTCACACCTACTGCCGTATTAAATATGTGTGTGTACAGAATACACTGAAAGCAAAAACCACCTAAATACACTATCCACTGAGTCTCTGTGCAGAATCTGGTTCCTACTTTGACATGGCCCCTCATGGAGTCCATGATTTATATGACATCAAGATATCTAAAATCTTCAAACTGAAAGCAAGTAATGCTCTCCCTTCCTTGTTATTTGAGGACAGTTGAAACATAATCCTATAGTTAATTTGTTTTACAACCCTTTTAGGTCACCTTAAAGGGAGGAATAAAAATAAGTCACATAACAATCTCAGATAAAATACATTAAATAGAAATACAAATTTAACTGTAAAAAGGAAACAATGAGGTTTTAATATACTGATGATAGGAAGGAAAGACAATCTAGCCTCAAAAGGAGTGACTTCCAAGCCCCGCAATTCCAAGAGTACAGGCTTTTCAAAGACATTATGGCACCACTTTGAAAACTAGTTTTGATTACATTTTTGCTACTCATTTGCCTACATCTGCACGAAGTCTAAATAAGATTTAAATCTTAATGTGAAAGTTACTACCTTCAAGATCCTTTGCCAATCCCAAGATATTAAGAAAACGTAAATGCTTTAAGATACAATTTATAATTTCCTCTTAGGACAAACTAAATCGTGTGTACATGCCCAGTTTGAAGGAGAAGAGCTACTTTCTATGACCACTCCAAAAAAAGGATGAACGTATTAGCAATGCCTTCACACCGGAGGCTCACCGATGTCTCCAAGGTGGACGAGGCAGTGCTGGCAGATGTAGGAACAGGAGCTAGACTGCGGCTTCACTATGGCGCTGGTATGCGTCTGCTTATTGCTGATGATTCCCAACTGGGACGACTTCACACGGCATGGTAAGTCTACATTAAACACGGTACACAGCTCTTGTAATAACTAAAAGGAAAACATGAGCAAGACTTAGTGACAAGTCAGAACTGGTAAAGTGCTCTAACAGTAAAGTCTGTGTACTTTAACACGTATACCTAATATACACTGCTGAGACCTGAGCAAAGACTTGAGAAAACAGGATAGGATAACTAGTAACATTCATTATAAATCATAACTTTTAAATTCCTTAAGTATTAGAGCAATCTAAGATGTGTATCTAAAAGGAAAAGAAACATTATTTAAAAAGACATTACCTGGATAGGGTATTCAGTCTCATTCAGCAAGCAACTCCAAGAAATTATCTAGCTACTATTTCTCTTAGAATTACATAAAAACCGTTAAAGGTTGAGTAGTTACAAATATCACTTAAATGCAAGCCAACAAATTTGTTTGATCTTAGGCGTTCTTTGAGATTTGCTTTAAGACCTAGGTCTGTTCATATCTTTGCATACACAACAGATCTGATACAGATCTGCAGGAGACTTTTGACATTATGCAGACCACCCAATTTTTCCTTCTTCCTCCTCTAGTCTTACTATTAGAGGTACCCTCTCCTCGTCAGAACTCCTCTGCCTGAGCGCACTTACTTCATTCTTGTCTGCCTCCTGCCTATCAACGTCTCACTCTTATATCTACTGCCTACTTCTCATGCTTCTTCACTATGGCCTACAAATATCAAGTGTAGCTCACAAAAATAATAATAATCCAAAACCAAAACGCTCTTTTCCTTGCCCCTGGATTCCTCTCCAGTAACCTTTTAATGTCTCTTCCTCTTCTTAACCAAACTCCTTCAAAGGAATCCACATGTATTCTATTTGCTTTCTCAATTCCTATTCACTCCTTAATCAATTATGATCTGCCTTCCACACAAACCCCTCTTCCCATCTCACCATCCGTCATCACTCTACTGAAACTGCTGTCCATATGACAACCAGTTATATACTGAGCAAAAACAATGGACACTCTTCAGTCATCATCTTATTGGACCTCTTTGTTGCACTTAAAACAGCTAACCTTATGGCCAATCACTGAGCTTTTTTCTTTCTTTTTTATTTGGCTTACCAATCATTCCTTTTCAGTCTCATTTATTCAAAGGCATTTCTCCCCCCACCTTGTTCCCCAAGGATTTCATCCTTGGCCTCACACAGTTCTTCGCATTCTATTCCAACCATTCAAATATTTACTTAAATATGTTCATTCAAATATTGGTTACTGTATCAGGCACCCTGGTAAGCAACTGGGATAACAGAGATGAATAAGAAAATCTATGTTCTCAAAGAGCTCACAGCCAAATGAGCAAGATAGATAAATAACATGAGGGTGGAGAGGGGGAGGCTCGGAGCAAGGGACATCAAACATGATAGCTAACATAAGCCAAGAAAGTAATCTACATTTATAGCAAACTGCATTCCCTGGCTTATTTGATACATTTGTCTCACTTATCCTGGTGATAAACTAGCAGCAATATAGAATATACAGTGATAAAGCTCTCTTTTTTCAGATGAGGATATGAAAGCAACAAAAATATCAAGTGATTTGACTAAAGGTACAGAATTAGAAATACCTTGATTCTATCACACTTTTTAACATGCAGAATTCACAATATAAAATAAGACACCCTGAGAAACCAACTCATGATTTGACATGTCCTACCTTTTTTCTAAGATAAAAACCACTTCCATAACCAAATACAAATTCTGTGTACCCTTTCCCACTAAGTATAGGTATGATCTATTTAGCTTTACTTACACCTCTACATTTGTCATGGGCAAGAAATTTGCTGACATAAAATTAGGTAAACAAATTAATGCTCAGAATGGCTAAAGTCAGGAAATATAAAAGGCAAGAAATATAGGAAAGGAACAAAAAAATGGGGGGGGGGGAGGCAGGGAGGAAGACACCAAAAACAGATGACTGTAGAAGACAGCAGAAGAAACATGGCAGATGGTAGAGAACAGAGTTTGGAAAGACAAACACTAGGTAAGGCTAAACATCTATCGAGAAGAAAAAAGAATGTTCACAAAAAGTAAATGAAAGGTAGCCGGAGCATCATATGGAACATCTTGTAATAAAATTTTGCCTGAACCAGGAGTTGTAGGTGGAAATACCAGAAAAGTTCCTGCTGATTCAAAGATTCTGGGTAAGAGAGCTCTAGTTGATTTAGATGCAGAAACAAGGTGGCACTAAAGAAGAAAAACAGATGTTTCATAAGTTGAGCAAAACTATATTTGGCAATTATTCTGTGAAAACTCAGTATTACGTTATTCCACTGCTCCTTGGCTCTTCACCCTATGCTAAAAATGGAGAACTAAGAAGGCATAAAAGATCACCTTTCAAATTACTACAGAAACTTAATAATACTTTTTTTTGTTGGCTCCCAGTTTCTTAGAGTAACAACTACTTGTGCAGTTCTTTGATGTTTTAAAAAAAACTACAGTAGAATGCTGTTATATCTTTACTTTGGGAATTTGGTTCTGGCTTGAATTTGGTACCATGCTTTCAATGGCTCACAAAATGACAACTAAGAAGAAAAACATCTTCACAGAAAATATAAATGAGGATAATCATGTATTAATCTCTTCTCAATCCATTTCAGTCAGATTTCTATCCCAACCACTTTACCAAAGCCACATTTCATCAAATGCAAGATACCATAAATTATAAGATGAACTATTATTTATTGTAACATTGAGAGGGGAAAAAAACACTACCAATTAAAGTGACTTATTTTTTGTGAATTTATCACTAATTAAGAGATGTTAAATATGAAAAATATTTTTAAATTATGTTTTTAAAGTTTATTTATTTACTTTGAGAGAGAGCACACACATGCACAGGAGGGGCAGAGAGAAAAACTCCCAAGCAGGCTCTGTGCTATTGGTACGGAGGCATGGGGCTTGATTTCACAAATGGTGAGATCATGACCTGAGATGAAATCAAGAGTTGGAGGCTTAACCAACTCAGCCACGAAGGCACCCCAAAAATATTTTAGAAATGAAGAAATACAGTATTTGTTAATGTCACCAGTGACTTCCATGTTGTCAAATCTAATTGGTCACTTTTTAAGCATCTTACTTGACTTCTTAGTCAACACTCAACAGGGAAGAGGACTTCTTCTTATCAAAATGTTTTCCTCTTGGCTTCCAAGTCACAACCCTGATTATCTCCTACTGCAATAGTGGCTCCTCCTGCGCTAACCTGTTCTCACCTGTTCTATGGTTTTATATACCAAACATTAATATCTGACTAAGGCAGGGTTCTTCATTGTAATCCTAAAATTTACTCAGGCTCTGATCTTTTTACTGAGCTCCAAGCCTGTTTAATCTGATTACCTATTTGACATTTGCACTAAGATGTCAAATAAGCTACCTAATTTAACACAGATAGAGATGTTTTCTCTTCAGTATTCTCCATCTCAGTAAATGGTACAACTAGTCAATTAGCTGCTCAATCTGATAACTGAAGTCATCTTTGACTCCTCCCCTATCCTGATTCCACATATCCAATCCAATCCATGAGCAAATCTATTGGTTAGTCTTCAAAAATCCATCACTTTCTTTCCATTACCACAGTAGCATCCTAATTAGCTTCCATTCCTAACCCCCATACAATATTCTCCATATGACAGCCAAGATATTCTTTTTAAAAAAAATTTTTTTATTGCTTATTTTTGNTCTATTGGTTAGTCTTCAAAAATCCATCACTTTCTTTCCATTACCACAGTAGCATCCTAATTAGCTTCCATTCCTAACCCCCATACAATATTCTCCATATGACAGCCAAGATATTCTTTTTAAAAAAAATTTTTTTAATGCTTATTTTTGAGAGAGAGAGAGAGAGAGAGAGAGAGAGAGAGAGAGAGAGCGCGCACGCGCAAGAGCGAGAGCGAGCATGAGCAGGGAAGGGGCAGGGAAAGAGGGAGACACAGAACCTAAAGCAGGCTCTAGGCTTTGAGCTGTCAGCACAGAACCCAACACAGGGCTCGAACTCACGAACCAGAAGATCATGACCTGAGCTGAAGTCACTCAACCGACAAAGCCACCGAGGTGCCCCAATCAGGATCCCCTCTTGCCTCCTCTCCAATGGCTTGCAACTACACTTAAAGATTAAAATTCAAAACTCACATTGGCCTAGAAGATTGTACAATGACCTGGACTTGGTCTATACCCTCAGTCTGGTAGCTTAATCTGTACTATGTGTAATCAAGAAAGATGAATAAAACATCATCGTTAGCAACACCATTAACTTTCAATTATCAAACCAAGACAACATAAAAATGCAAATAAAATATCCTATTAATGTTAATATATGAAAAAGTTTATTAACGCTCATTCTACAATTGTTTTATAATTGCTCAACCACCACCTATAGAATGCAGGTGGAGACAGTCAATGATTATAAAAATCAAAAAACATTTTTCAAAATTAGCTTAGCCATATATTTTGTTATAAAATAATTTGATTGATTTTATTATTTACCTGCCTATAAAACTTTGTTTACAAATACCATACTCCCTCAATGAAAATAAGGATTCTTGTTTTCCTTCCTTGCAGACTAATCAATGTGCAATTAAAGCTTTGGAAATGTGTTACATATATATTACATCATAAAAAAGGTTAAGAATCATGTTTCCAGGTGATGAACCAGTCTGTATAATGGCTATTATAAAAATGTATTATAGCATATGGAGGCCTTTCCTCTTCCTCCACCATGGACCATCGCCAGGTGACCGAGGTCCCTCCTGCTCCCCCTACTTCAGCTGTGTTCATTCAAAATTCCACTTTCTACTGCACAGGGAGGGGAAGGAATACAGATATGAATCAGACTGGAGTTTTAAAACTAGACTATATTTCAAAAACCTAAAAGCAATCAGAATGTTATGAAATCTTTCTAAGAAGTTATGGTAGAAATCTGGAATTCAACAAAGCATAGCTGAAAGTAGTGATGGGGGGATAGGGGATAACATTTCTGTTAATACTCTGAGCTGAGATTCCTCAATTAACATTATCAAGTCAAACTATTTTAACTCAATAATAACACAATTTTTATTTTATTTTTTTATTTTTTTTATTTTNCATCCATCAGTCCTCAGTTTTTGTCAGCATTCAAGAGTCTCTCATGGTTTGCTTCTCTCCCTTTCCCCCACCATTTCCGCCCTTCTTCTCCCCCTTGTTCCTCCGTCAAGTTCCTCCTAATCCTCCTATACGTGCAAACATATGATATTTGTCCTTCTCTGCCTGAATAATAACACAATTTTTTTCATCACCTTAAAAAAATCTTTATAAACATCAACTTATAAGAGTCTCACAAATTTTCCTTTTATAGATAGGTCATATTTTAATCATTATTATATTACTAATTTTCAAATTTTAAGATTTGAATTATAGTATCTATTTGTTCCTTTAAATATAAATATTATTGTCCTTACTAAATATCCACTGATCTGGGGCACCTGGGTGGCTTAGCTGGTTAAGTGTCTGTTGATTCTGTCTCTCCCTCACTCTCGGCCCCTCCCCTGCTCACACTCCCTCCACTAATCTATGGATAAAGAAAAAACTATATTAAAAAAAAAAAACAAATGGTAACATTACAAAACTAAATTAAATGAAAGAACATAAAAAGAAACTAAAGGTATCTGCCAAAAATAATGGAAAAAATTAATATCTTTTAGTATAAATCAGACAAAACACCATTAAAAAAAAAACATCATCCAAAATGATGAGCAGGAAAAATAATGAATTATATAAAATACAATATCTAACAAAAGAGAAATGCAGTTCAATACTAATAACCCAAACATTAAATTTTAAAAGAAAAATTATTTTCCACCTAAGCAGTGTAAGTTACTCATTTGATTATGCATTCACTTTTACTGAAAACACTTAACCCTGGCAAGCATGCATCAAGATAGACACTTTTACAGGGGGGCCTGGATGGCTCAGTCAGTTGAGTGTCCAACTTCAGCTCAGGTCATGATGTTGTAGCTCATGAGTTCGAGCCCCGCCTTGGGCTCTGCACTGATAGTGTGGATCCTGGAGCCTGCTTCAGATTCTGGGTCTCCCTTTCTCTCTGCAACTTCCTCACTTGTGCTCCTATCTCTCTCTCTCTCTCTCTACCTCTCTCTCTCAAAAATAAATTAAATTAAAAAAAAAAAAAGATGGACAACTGCATACACCGCTGATGGAAATATAAAAATATAAATAATAATCCTTTGGGAAATAACAATGTGTATTAAGAGTTTTAGAACTTTATCCAGTTATTTTATTCACCATCCAGTGAAGAACTGTCATCACGAAATAATCCAATGTTAGAGAATATGCTTATCAAACTGTATGACAATACAAGGGTAAACTTACATTATGCTTGTAACATAGATATAATACTGGATACGTACAAGTCTGTACAAAATTATTAAAGACTCAGAAGGATATATAGTAAAGTAGTAATTTATCCTGAGGAAAATTAAAAACAAATTTTCTGTGTAATTTCCAAATTTCTTAAAATTCGTATGCATTATTTTTATAATTAGAAAACAAAATGGAGTATTAATGTATCCATCTCTTCATTTAGACTGGATATTCCCTTAAAATAAGGAGAAGACTATTTCCTTTCCTTCCATATCCTCAATATCTATAGTGTGCCTTACAAACAGTAGGCTTTTAAAAGCCTACTTGTGGAATGAATTAATCCTTAACATCTGCTTTAAGGACTAGTTAGTGGCACACTACAATCCCTCTCTCCAGAAGTACCAACTTCTACTGCTGGAAGTTGGTACCCGTTTAAAAATGAATTTTGAAAATAAGAGCCATACTTTAGTTCTTCCAAAGATCAACTGTGAAGAATGTTTGAGTCTAAGTAAAACAAATAATCTCTGAAAGATGATGGCTAACTATGTAACAACTTTCAAAACAGAGCCTTTTCTTTTCCTTCATGCAAAGAAATGGTAAAACCCAAATGGAGCCAAAATACAGGTAGCAATGGTCAAGTAACAGTACAGAGAGAATGGCCAAAGATTTCTTTTGGTCTAAGATCTTCAAAACTGTGTCTCGCCATTCTAAGATGAGAGTTTATACAGATTTTATTAAATTATGAATGCTACTATAAATGGATGAGATGAAGTTTTCTAAAATATTCTGTTTAAAGAAAATTCATCATTCAGAAAGAAGATCTTTAACCTGCCCGATTAAGAAGTTTTATCAGAATGTAACCAAGGACAAGATTAAGTCTCCGAGGATAATAAATAATAGCTTATTATTAAAATGGAGGAAAATGTACTCCATTTCTTAGGTAGCTTAATAGTATTTAAATCTTCAGATAAATTCTACTAAACACATAACACTATGAAAACTCACTTGATATCACAAATTTTGACTATTTCTTGCTTGGCACAACATAGCTGTTACTTTCATAATGACTATACCCATAAATTCACACTTGCTCTAATTACCACTTATAACAGAAGACTTTTGCTGTTTCACTAAGATATGGCTCTCATTACCCTTTCTGTACTGACACAATTATATCTCTAACCTTTAAACCAAAACATCAACTTTTTGATCAAATCTTTTTTGTTTTAAAGGTCCTATGGTCAACAATTTGGGATATTTTTCTTCACTTGAGATTATAGGTGATCAACTCCTGGAAGGCCCATATAATTGTAACCAAAAGTGTTTATTGAACAAAAAGATGTGTACAAAGAACATTCATGACTAATTCTAGGAGAACTGATATATAATGCAGAACTCACCTGAGTATAGAAGCCACTAGCTGCCTCTAGGAACAGAGAAAGGTTTGCCTGAACTTCACTCCGATTCGGGTTTGCTCGATTCTTTGCTTGGCCTTGTAGTGTTGTGATCTGATTCTTAAAGGCATGATTCCAGCTGAAAACAAAATGTAATTCTATTTGGTATAGCAGTGACTCACTGGGCAGACACTGGTCCCCCTGAGAACAAGAAAGAACTGTTTGTTATAATTATAACACACTAGACAGTAAACCTGCATTAAAGTTATTCACTTATTTAAATAACTTTATGCTCCTCTTTGAGCAAGACCAGACATGCAGGAGAATCCAACCGACCTTAGTAAACACTTACCAAATGTTCGAATAATCAGACTGTGGCTTCAGTTATTAATCTTTTAGAACTACTAGGGTTAGAGCCTATTTAGGAATCCCAGTACAAAACCAGAACTACAGTCGCAAGACCAAAGTAATAGTAAGCTATTAACAAACACCCATTGACTGTGCCAAGAAATAACCAAGTATATCCTATTAAGTGACACGGATAAGGGGAAATTTTTTAATATTAAGCCATATCTCTTATTTCCATAAAATCTATTTCCCACAGCACTCTGTTCTAATTCTTTTTAATGCTTTCTTTATTTCTCTCAGGGTTAATATTTTCTTCACAGCTTGAAATAGAAGTTCATTTTTTGACATTTCAGTTTTGGCTATTTAAAATAGGAAAAAAACACAATGCTGAAATGTGGCATACCAAAATTCTATTATGAAATGTTTTTCATGAATCAAGCTGTCTAGAGAATCATTTTAGTTTCAGTTAGGGTGAAATACAGTCATTCCTTAACTTGGAAGCCACAGCTGCGGGTGGGAAAACCAGAAGTAGGATAGAGGGAGATTATTACTGGCTTGATTAAAGGAAGCAAACACACATGAAAGGACTACAACCTACCTGGAAAGTACCTAATTCTTTATCAACGTCAACTCTTGAGACCCTAGAGCACTTGCGTTTTTAATGGTTCATGAGGACAATCACTCCCTCAGTATTTTTGATGACATTTTATCCTTGCCTCTAATATCCTAGATATGGATCCTGAGTAGCTGTGATTAATCTCTTTTATTACTAGAACTTCTAAAAATATAAAGTATCTAGGAAAGGTGTGCAAGATAGGAAAAACTAATCTTCACCACAACTTAGGGTACTAAGGATTACTAAATAGAATATTCTTAACTGATTTTTAATATTCCATCAGGTTAATATCCTTGATCCAATATATAAGGTAAGGACCTCCACAAAAGGTATTTATTTACTCACTTGGGAATCTGGTCATCTGTCATTTCACCTCTCATAGAAAGAACAAGTAGAATTGCCTAAATATACAAAATCTTTCTTTAGTTTTATTAGGGGTGGGGGAAAGGAAAAAGGAAATACCTACTTATTTTATAAAAGGAAGACATTCCCTTACAACGCAAACACACTTTCCTTTAGGAGAAATTTATAAAATCACACTTACCAAAGAAGATTTATCTAAACTTACTACTGAATTTCTTTTTTAATCTTGGTTTAAATGCAGGAAGAAACACATACAGAGAATCCCAACACTGTCTCTTAGTACTTGAAATATACATCGATTTGTTTTTATGATACGCCCTAAAGACCTTAATAAGATTCAACTCCAGGCATTCCTCCTCTTGTTGCCTAAGACTATCTGAAGTAATAACAATGGTCAAATATTCTGTTCAAAGTAATCATAAGTATTAGAATTCTTTTTTTTTTTCATTGAAAGACCTTACTCTGAGATAGGTTAAGAAGAAACAACCAAAATTGTTTGTTTGTTTTTTTTTATTCTAAAATCTTTGGTGAGACTCTTGATCTTACAGGGACAGCCCAAATGACAGTACTTACAGATCCTGTTCTACTTTCTTGTCTAGAGCGTATTCCAAATCAGTAACTAGCATTTTCTGGTACAGGTCCTGCAGAGCCTGCCTGGATGTCCAGACCTCAGCTGGACCCAGCTTAGAATCTGAATAACAAAACAAACAAACAAACACACAAACAAAAACACAGCAGATAGATAGAAAAACAGATAGTTAAAACCATTATACTACACCAATGACTCCTTCCCTCTCCATTCCCAAAAGCAAAACCCTGCTTTATGCCATAGATTGCTGCAGAAATTTTATACTACTACGTTTTCAAATGACTTTCACCTTTTCGCTAATGACTAAATCTGGTTCAAAATGCTTGTATATTTGTCTTTTAGCTTTGAAATAACACCATGAAAAAAAAAAGGCAAAAAACAAAACCAAAAATGAATGAATGGTGCACCCTTTGCTTTAGTTTGGATTTCTATGTATTCTTATCATAGGAAGCCATATGCCTCAAAAGTCCCCCCACCTGAAATGATGGACTGCCAAGATGGTCTGTTTACTCTCATAACTGTATCTCTTTGTCCAGAGCACCCTTTTTCTTTTGAATCATTTTCACAACTGTCCTTATAGAATCTTCACGTCTTTTGACAACCCAGCAGTTGTTTGCACATTCTGCTGTTATTCCTACTCTATATATGTCAGCCTGATAAAGCCATAACAGTAAGGGCTATTTTAATGATTGGTAAATTGCTTGCCAAGAAACTTTTGTGAGGAATCCATAGTTGCCACTTAAGATAAAGAAGAATTTGTAGCACATGGTGATTAAGCTGCTCAAGAGGCCAAATGAGAGACTGAGTGAAAGACAAAATCAGGAAGTCAAGTATGACAAAACATAATACTCCACTGGGGCCATCCTGCCTGCCAGAGTCCTGCAAAACACATTAGCCTTTCCAATGACGAGGCTTATGAGTGTGATAATTGGCAGGGAGCTGCCCCAATAGAAAAACTTAGTAACAGACTTTTCAATTAGGCTTCTGATTACATTTAATATTTTACTGCGACATGGCATAATCTTTATTCTTTATAAGTCTGCAAATAAAATCTCCTGGATATTTGAGTTAATCCTCACAAGAGTCTGCCGACTATTAAAAAACAAACACAGGGTGTAGTATCAGCTTCTTGGTCCCTTATTAGGTTTTAGGACTAAATAAATAGATTTATAGATTTATTCAATCTTGTTTCAATTCATTGATGGCAGGGAAAGGATTATAAGGAATCACTAAATGTTTTATCAGACAGACTACCATTTAAATTACTTAGTATCTTCTTGTTTCTAGGCAGCCAAACGTTCCCCATAAAAGCCAAACCCTAAGCCTACTTCCTGAGGGTATTCAATACTTAAGAAAAAGTAAAAGGTATAGACAGCCTAACAATGATCCATGTACAATTTTGGTCGCATAATGCATATTATACCTACCACGACAAGACAAAAGCATAATTTAGTACCTCAGAGCTGACACTGATATCCACAGTAAGGAAGATACTGACAGTTATGTTAATAATGGGAAGAACTGAGGTGCTATACTAAGTAAACCTGTAAAAAGTGTTTTTTCGAAATTTGTTTTTTCACCTTGAAGAGGATGACAATGATATTACCCACAAATTCTTAAAACATTAGCATCACCATTAACATTAGCCTTCAATGTTGAGAAAAAGACATCTAAAGAGTCTATTTCCTCTTGATTGTAAATTCTGGCCAGAATGCTGGTTATAACAGTTTAACTCTTTGTGGATGTCACTGCAGAAATGAAGTCCTCAAAAATTAGAATGAGATCCATTATCGCATTATCACTTTTTTACACTTCAGAACAGCATATGCTGCTAGAGAGAGCATATTGATCACTACATAGTTAGTGCCATAGATTGCCTAATTTTGGACTTAAAATCATCTGCTCCTTCTAGTGACTTTCAGTTACTCTTTCAAAACAAGACAAAACAAAACCCCTCACTATTCAACACAAAAAAAATAAGGGAGAAAAGAAAGGTGACAAGGCAGTTCACTCAATTTCAAGGACTTTAGTAGAGTTTTCCTACAAATATTTTTTTCTCAAGGTTTACTTACTATTCAAGTTTGGAGAATTATAAACAGGAAGACATGAACCTAATACCATATGGTATTTTTGTTTATATATGAAGTCTTTCATGTCTTAAATGACAAATAGTTCATAAAAATTAAATGGCTATATGCATAAATTAGTTAATATTCAATATAATGTAGCACAGAATATATAAAATTCTTGACCATCTAGGTAAGACTTCAAAGTTCAGGGGCGCCTGGATGGCTCAGTTGGTTAAGCATCCTGGTTTCAGCTCAGGTCCTGATCTCATGGTTTATGGGTCCAAGTCCCATCCTGGGGGAGCTGTCAGCACAGAGCCTACCTAACATTCTCTCTCTTCCTCTCTCACTGCCCCTTCCCTGACGGCTCACGCATGCATGTTTTCTCTCTCTCTCTCAAAATAAATAAATACATAAACATTAAAAAAAAGAATTCAAAATTCAAAAACAGTAATTATTTAAAGCAAATTATAAGTCATCATCCCTTTTGGCAACTAGGACAGTGCAACAAGTAATATATAAAAGATGAGGCCCTTCCCTTAATTCCCTTAATGGTATAAAATAAACCGTGAAAACCAAATGAGCCAGCCAATACCTGTCATGTCAGCCTTCAGGACTTCTGCCTGCCTAAAAAAAGGGAAAAAAAGAACATCGGTTAAAAACAAACTAGGCCTACTCAACATAAATAATGCTAAAAGCTAAAAGTAAGGTGAAATCATATACTACATAAAGATATATAGTACCTCTATTTGTGACACTGCAAATAGTGGCCTGGCTTTAATATCCAGGGTAGCACTAGGTCTTGGCAAACTGATGCTATACAACTTAAAAGTATAGAGTGTCACCATGAATTCTACAAGTAGAGCTCACATTCTTGTGGTTTTCCTCCAAATCTGATATATTTAAGATATTAGTAAATGATACTCATTAAACAAAAAATTTTCCCTTAACGCAGCCAGGAAATTCTGTTTCTCAATTCACTAACCACTGTAACTATCTCAAAATCCCCACTTTCCTCAGACGTGGATTTCTGCCTCCTTCCTGAGGTTGACCCCTTTCAGTAAAGGCTCAGGAAAAACAATGCTCAGTTACTAAACACTACGTTCACACACCCTCTTTATTCTCTCTTGTTAAAGCACAAGAGGCACTGCATCTCTTATTTAAGACCAGTAATTCCACTTGGGTAGGCTCTCTAGCCTTTAATAAGAACTCCTTTAATTACCCCCTTCCTCCTCCAATAATTTTGAAACTTCTCTCTCTATTGGATCCTTCCTTTTCTTCAGTATTTTAAACATGCCTAAGTCTGTCCGTTTTAAAATCTTCTGTCCTGCATTATCCTCCTCTGGCTGCTGTTTCTTTTCTCTCTCTCAAATTCTTCAAGAATTGCCTGTAATCAAGAGGTCCAAAAGTGAACTCATGACCCACCCCGGTTCTCTTTCTAGTGTTTTCTGTCCTACCAAATGTTATCACTGCTTTCCAACTGTGAAAGGCAGACACCTAAAAGTCACTTATGACAACTTTCTCCCAAATCCCTGGTAATCTATCAACTCCAGAGAACTCTACCAACTAAATATATCTTTAGTGTGTGGATTTCCCTTTACTTCCTCTTCATCCACTCACATTCAAGTTATGAGCCCTCCCTTGCTGGGATTAACGCAAAGCCACCAAACGGTTTTCTCCATTTCACTCTTGCCCTATTTCATTCTGTTCTCCCACTACTGTCTGACAGATCTTTTCAAAATACAAATTCTGATCATACCAACTGCCCCATTCAAATCTTTAATGATTTCTCAAGGCTCTTAGGTAAAAACTAAAATCTTTACTAAAATGTCCTACAAAGTTCTCTGTACTCTAAAAATTAGAGTCTGACCTCTGCTTCTACCATTATTCTCATCTCTCCATGATCTTTGTGCTCTAGATTACTGGACTTCTGGTTTCTCCAATGTGCTCTGCTCCCTTCATACTCAGGGCCTTTGTAAAGAAGAGTCCCTTTCCTAGGAATACCTCTTCCCCCTTTGTCTCGTTAATTACTACTTATCCTTTGTCTCAGAAACATAACTTTCTCAAGAAATCTTACTTAGATGAAGGATAGTCCTATTTTACACTCTCAAAGCATTTACTTCTTCTGCATAATAGATATCACAGGTTTTAAGAATGCTCACCGTCACAACCCCTATGCCTATTAGCACAGCACCTAGCATACAGTAGGCATTCAATATCTTTTAAGTGAAAAAGGGAAAAAAATAAATCCTGTTCATATGCTTTAAAGTTATGTATATAAACTAATGAGATTTCCATTTCTAAAAACAAACTTGGACATAAAAGCTAGAAAATATTCAGAGGTTCTAAAATTTTTACTGTAAATATTAGGTATTTATTATCAGTTGTGAGTTTTAGTTTCATCAAAACATAATGTGAACCTTTTCATTTTCTTAGCCTTTAAAAAAATAATTTTTCTAAATTAAGTTTTCAAACAGAATCATAATTGGGTATTATACAGGTAACCACAGCCATATAAGAACCATCATTATAAGTGAATAAAACAAATAGCTATACTTTATCCTCAACTGTAACATCACATCAAATACCGTTATTCATATTACCTACTTCACTCTTTGCTTTGGGTGTTAAACTTTTGCCATTAAAAAAACAAACAACCTTTCACAAGGTTTGATGGCTTATACCATTAAAACCGAAGATCATAAAATGTAATAAAGAATACCAACTATCCTGCAGAAGATATTACATATAAACCTAATGTCAACCACAAATCAAACACTAGTAATAGATATACAATTAATAAAGAGAAAGGAATCTGAGTACATCACTAAAGAAAGCCAGCAAATCATGAAAGAGATCAAGTATCAGAGAAAAACTACAAAAACAACCACAAAACAACTAACAAACTGGCAAAAAAAAAAAACAAAAACAAACAAACAAAAAACTTATCGATCAATAATTACTTAGAATATAAACAAACTAAATGCTGCAATCGAAAGTCACAGGGTAACAGAGTGGATAAAAAAGCAAGACCAATCTATGTGCTGCCTTCAAGAGAGTAATTTCAGACCTAAAGACACCTGCAGATTGAAAGCACATGGATGAAGAAACATTTATCATGCAAATGGCTGTCAATGGCTGTCAAAAGAAAGCCAGGTAGCAATACTTAAAGCAGACAAAATAGACTTTAAAACAAAGACTGCAACACAGAGAATGACATATATAATAATAAAGGAGACAATCTAACAAGATAACACAATTGTAAATATTTATGCACCCAGTATGACAGCACTCAAATACATAAAGCAGTTAACAATAAACATAAAGAAACTAATCAGTAATAATAAAATAATAGTAGGGGACTTTAACACAACATCAGTTGGACAGATCATCCAACCAAAAAATCAACAAGGAGACAGTGTCTTTGAATGACACAGTGGCTCAGACGGATTTAACAGGTATATTCAGAATATTCCACCCTAATATAACTTTTCAAGTGCACATGGAACATTCTCCAGAGTAGATCACATAGTAGGCCACATAACAAATCTCAACAAATTCAAAAAGATCAAAGTCATAGCATGCATCTTTTCTGATCATAACACTATGAAACTAGAAATCAACCACAAGAAGAAATCTGCAAAGAACACAAATACATGCTACTAAACAATGAATGGGTCAACCAAGAAATCAAAGAAATTAAAACATTACATGGAAGCAAATGAAAAGGAAAATACAATGGTCCAAAATCTCTGGGATGCAGCAAAAGCATTTCTAAGAGGGAAAATTTATAGCAATACAGGCCTATCTCAAGAAACAAGAAAAGTCTCAAATAAACAATCTAACTGTAAATCTAAAGGAACTAGAAAAAGAACAAAACCCAAAACCAGGAGAAGGAAATAAATAATAAAGAGTAGACCACAAATGATATATAAAAACTAAAAGAAACAGCCTAGTCTTAAATCTAAAGGACCCAGAAAAAGAACAACAAAAGTCAAGACCAGCAGAAGGAAAAAAATAATAAAGAGTAAAACAGAAATGTTATATAGAAACTAAAAAAATAATAGAACATACCAATGAAACCAGGAGATGGTTATTTGAAAACATCAACAAAATTGACAAACTTCTAGCTAGACTCATTAAAAAAAAAAGAGAGAGAGAGAGAGAGAGAGAGCACCCAAATAAAATCACTAACGAAAGAAGAGAAATAACCAACAACACAGAAATACAAATAATTTTAAGAGATATTATGAAAAATCATATGCCAACATATTGGACAACTAAGAAGAAATAGATAAATTCCTGGAAACATATAACCTACCAAAAACTGAAGCAGTAAGAAATAGAAAATTTGAACAGACTGAGATTACCAGCAAAGAAACTGAATCATTAATCAAAAAAACTCCATAAAAACCCACAAAAGTCCAGATCTAAATAGCTTCACAGGGGAATTCTACCAAACATTTAAAAAAGATCTAACATCTATTCTTCTCAAACTATTCCAAAAAGTACAAGAAGGAAAACTTCCAAATTCATTCACTCTCTCCATTCCTGATATCAAAACCAGATAAAGATACTACCATCCAAAAAAACAACAACAACAACAACCTACAGGCCAATATCTCTGATGAATATAGATGCAAAAATCTTCAAAAAAAATACTAGCAAACCAAATCCAACAATACATTAAAAAAAAAAATTCATCATGCTCAAGTGAGATTTATTCCCAGGATGCAAGGGTGGTTCAATATTTGCCAATCAATTAATCTGATACATCATATCAATAAAGAAAGGATAAATACCATATAATCATTTCAACAGATGCAGAAAAAGCATCCAACAAAGTACAACATCCATTCATGATAAAAACACTCAATGAAACAGGTTTTGAGGGAACATACATCAACATAATAAAGGCCATATAGTAAAATCCCAGAGCGAACATCATACTTAATGTGAGGAAAAAATGAGAATCTTTCCCCTAAGGTCAGGAACAAGGCAAGGATGTCCACTCTCACCACTTCTATCAAAATAGTACTAGAAGACCTAGCCATAGCAATCAGACAACAAAAAGAAATAAAAGGTATCCAAATCAGTAAGAAAGAAGTAAAACTTTCACTATTGCAGATGACACGATATCATGTACAGAAACCCTAAAGACTCCACCAAGAAACTACTAGACCTAATAAGTGACTTCAGTAAAGTCACAGGATACAAAGTCAATAATATGGAAATCTGTTTTATTTATGTACACTTATAATGAAGCAGCAGAAAGAGAAATTAAGTAAACAATCCATTTACAACTGCACCAAAAGTAACAAAGTACTCATAATAAACTTAACCAAAGAGGTGAAAAACTTATACTCTGAAAACAAAACATTAAATGAAAAAAACTGGAGATGACACAAAGAAATGGAAAGACACATGCTCATGGATTGGAAGAACAAATATGTTACAATGTCTATACTACCGAAAGCAATCTACAGATTTAATGCAGTCCCCACCAAAATACCAACAGTATTTTTCACAGAACTAGAACATTCCTAAAATTTATACTGAACCACAAAAGACCTCAAATAGCCAAAGCAGTTTTGAAAAAGAAAAGCAAAATTCCAGACTTCAAGATACACTACAAAGCTGCAAAAATCCAAACAGTAAGGTACTGGCACATAAACAGACACAGATCAATGGAACAGAATAGAAAACCCAGAAATAAACCCACAATTATATAGTCAATTAATCTTCAACAAAGAAGGAATGAATACACATCAGGGGAAAAAAATGGTGTTGGGAAATACCAGTGCCCCCCAAAAAAGAAGCTGGATCACTTTCTTATACCATACTCAAAAATAAACTCAAAGTAGATTAAGGACCTAAATATGAGACCTGAAACCATAAAAATCCTAGAAGACAGCACAGGTAGTAATTTCTCCAACATCACCCATAGCAACATTTTCTAGAGATAGCTCCTGAGGAAAGGGAAATAAAAGCAAAAATAAACTATTGGGACATATCAAAAGAAAAAGCTTCTACACAGCGGAGGAAATAATTAAAAAAAAAAAAAAACTAAACTAAAAGGCAAACTACTGTATGGAAGAAGATATTTGCAAATGTCATGTCCGATAAAGGGTTAGCATCCAAAATACAAAAAGACTGTAACTCAACACGCAAAACACAAATCATCCAATTAAAAAATGGCAGAAGACACGAACAGACAATTCTCCAAAGAAGACATACAGATGGGCAAAATACACATGAAAAGATACTCAATAACGGGGCGCCTAAGTGGCTCAGTCAGTTAAGCATTCAACTCTTGATTTTGGCTCAGGTCATGATCTCATGGTTTGTGAGTTCGAGCCCTGCATTGGCTCCACTGACAGTGCAGAGCCTGCTTAGAATTCTCTCTCTCCCTTTCTCTCTGTTCCTCTCTGACTTGTGTGCTCTGTCTCCCAAAATGAATAATAAACTTAAAAAAAAAAAAGATATTCAACATTGATGCAAACCAAACCTACAATGAGGTATTACTTCACACCTTTCAGAATGGTCAAAATAAAACACATAAGCTGGGGCACCTGGGTGGCTCAGTCAGTTAAGCATCGGACTCTTGGTTTCAGCCCATGTCAAGAACTTCAGTTTCGTGAGTTCAAGCCCTGTGTCGGGCTCTGTGCTGGCAGCATGGAGCTTGCTTGGGATTCTCTCTCTCTCCTCGCTCTCCCCTCCCCCCACTCGTGCTATCTGTCTCTCTCAAAATAAATAAATTTAAGGGATCCTCTTCCACTGCTGGTGGGAATACAAACTGGTGCAGCCACTGTGGAAAACAGTCTGTTGGTTCCTCCAAAAGTTAAAAAAGAACTACCTTATAATCCAGTAATTGCACTGCTGGGTATTTACCCCCAACATACAAAAACACTAATTCAAAGGGATACAATGTGTCCTTCTGTTTACTGCAGCATTATTTATGATAGCCAGATTATGGCAGCAGTCCAAATGTCCATTGATAGATGGAGAAAAAGATGTGGTATAATAATATATAATTATTATTATAATTATACAAATTCTATAATTCTATCAGCCATAGAAAGAATGAAATCATGCCATTTGCAATGACATGGATGGAGTTAGAGAGTATAATGCTAAAAAAAGTAAATCAGTCAGAAAGACAAATAACATGATTTCACTTATATGCAGAATTTAAAAAACAAAAATGAGCAAAGAAAAAAAAGAGACAGACAAACCAAGAAACAGACTGGTAACTATGGAGAATGAACAGATGGTTACCAGAGGGAAGGTGGGAAGGGTAAAATAGGTAATTAAGAGAACACTTATCATGATGAACACTGAGTAATGTATAGATTATTGAATCACTATATTATACAACTGAAATATAACAATCTATATTAGTCATAAAATTAAAATTAAAAACTTAAAAAAGAAGAATGTCATATATCCTATCCCACTCATGTCAAAAGAACACATCCTTCCAAAATAAACAAACACAGAAACAAACAAAAAATACAACATCCTACCAAAGCACTAATTTATGAACCTTATACTGAGAAAGCCAGTGCTGATTATGCATCTTTACTAGACTCAACAATGTTTTCATTCTGTCCCTGAGCTGCAAAGTTACAAAGAATACGTTTTACTAGGTTTCCAGACATTAGCTAAAAAATTTACACTGAAGTATACACAAGATATCTTATACTTAGAATCATGTATCTCAAGGTCATTTTCTCATTCCAAACAAGATCTGCTTATAAATATCATTTCAGTATGCTACCATCTGCCTAATGAGGACGCCAACTTTCTTTCAAACATTTTATTGAGCATATAACAGGAACTATTTACAGTCTGTTTCTCTTATAGGCCGTAAGATAATTAAGTCTAATAATGTCTAATGTAAATCTAGCGATTCTGAAGCAGGCTTCTACTGATAAAGATCAAAATTTTACTTTATATTTTTATATACTACAATCTGTCCAAGAGAAACTGTAAAACTAAAAATTCAAGCACTAACAAAAGTGCAAAAATGTCATAAAATTATCTGACATAAATGTTAAAGCATTCTGAAATTCCAGGAGTTCTGATTCCTCGGTATGACCAGAGTAGAGAGGTGCTCACCGTGTGCATGGTTCTCTACTAGTTCTGAAAGAGATATATTAGCGACTAACATAATTTTGCTAAGTTGAATGGATGAAAAGATAGCTAAGTGGAAAAATCTAACAACCTGAAGATATCTAGTATTATTCCTCTTCTATAAACAAGGAAACTGAGGTTCTGAAATCTGAAATAATTTGCCCATAGTCACTAAGCAATTAGGTACAATTAAGTATAAACTTAGCTCTTTCGGATTCTAAAGTCCAGTTATTTCTACTTCTTACAAGTTAGAATTTTGAAATTCTGTGACATAAAAAGCTAACATAGACTCTGTCAACTACACACTAACATTTAAGTCATCTAGCCTAAATTAAAAGATGTTAAAATAAAATTCTACCAGAGATTTTTAATAAAAAAGACCACAAGAAGTAAAATTTATATTCTAGTACAGCAGTCAGCCTATGGGTGAAATTCCTTCCTTCACTCTGAATCTCTTTTTGTAAATAAACTTTACTGGGACATAGACATGCGCATTCATTTATGTATTGTCTATGGCTGCTTTCTGCTACAAGGGCAGAGCTGAGTAGTTGAGACAATGACCACATGGCCCACCAAGCCTCAAATATTTATTATCTGGCCTCTTTACAGTAAACTTTGCCTCCCCTGCTCTGGGGAGTCCTTGATCAAAAAATGAGAAGTAAAATATCTATAAGTTCCCAAACCAAATAGTTTTTCCATATGAGGAATCATCAATAGTTTCCTTAAATATCTATTTTTATTAATATAATCTTGCTACAAAGAGAACATTAAAAAATACAGTCTCATGTAACAAATAGTAAAGTTACTATGTGGAGGCCATGCTATATTTTTGATGGCCTTAATCTGCAAACAGTTCAAAACCCTGTTAGGTTTATATACTATTATCTACTAACTCTTCCTTTTTCCTGTGTACGAAAAGTACCCATTTAGACAGGAGAGAGGGTTAAACTGAGAATTATCATCTCACAAGAGGAATCTCTATCTTTCCCTTACACAATTTTATTTTTTATATAGTATATAATATACAAGAAATCAAATCAATAGACATGTGATCTTATACTGCTTTCATAAAGTCTGGTACATAATTGGCTATCTGCTTATTTTACTTCATTAAGAGAAACTATGACACCTCAACTGACCTACTGATTTTGTTAAAGACTAATATAGTTTATGGCCAATGCTTACATAAAGAGAGTTTTTAAATGTTTTCTCTTGGTAGAAGGTTCTGGCAACATGAGTTCCTTTTTATTCTTACTTTAAGCAGAAAGAATTAATGAAAACAATGAATCAAAAATTCAAAGTCTGAAAATCACCATTCCTTCAATAATAAAATAATACCACTAAATAGTTTCAAAATACTAAATACACTGTGTCAGTTCTACTAAGAGAAAGTAAGCACTTTTACCAACCAAGAAGAAAAAAAAGTCGTTTCAAGGCTGAATAAAATCTGAAACATTCAGTGATAAACAAATGCACTGAAAGCTAACAACCTGAAACAGTATTCTTGGAGACTACATGAGCATCAAGATCTATAAATACATTCAATGTATTCTAATGCACTAGGTACTGAAATAGCCAATGCTATATATAGTACTTACTATTGTCAGACAATGTTCTAAGGGCTTTATATAAATTATTTAATCCATATTATGTACTATTACTGCCCCCACTTTAGAGATGAAGAAACCCACAGAAATAGAGGATAAGTAACACGTCCAAGTATTAAGTCAGTAAGTAGTAAGGGTAGCGCTTTAACTCAATCAGTTTGGTTCCACTGGCTAACTCCTAACCATTACATAATAGTTCCTCCTATATAAGACTGCAAGAAAAAAAAAAAAGAATATGTGATAGAAATAGCCCACAAAACTGGGGCTTTCAATACTTAAATATTTTACAGTAATTTTTTATAATGTCATTAGAGAAGAAAACACTAAAAGTAATCTTTAACAAGTTGATTACACATAGTACTTCCATAACAATGCAAGATAATATATAAAATAAGATAATCTTAAGGACATTAAAATTTGTGGTTAAAAATATAAGATATCTCCAAATCAGGGACAGACACAATAGAAGATTCCTTCTACCTGAACTCCCAACCCCATTTCTCTTATGAGCAGAACACAGGAAAATAAGCCAACATCTTTTAAACTCATAGTTGCTAAAGAAAAGCAAATTAGCTTCTTCTGTTTCAGGTGGCAAGGCTCTTTGAAATTTAAATAAAAGCCATGGTAGGTTTTATTTCAAGTTAATATGTTTACTTATCGTCACAAAGTACTAAAGAGTATTTGGAATAATAACAGTATTCATCAATTATCATATCCATAATTACATATATCATTAATTATTTGTTCAAAATAATAGGCCAGATACCGTAAGGTGAGTGTGAACCTACACACGCAAGCACACAAACACACAATCTACAGATCTCTACGACATCACCAAGTAGCACTGGATTAATGAAAAGGAAATCGTATTGCTCTACTTTTGGATTTCACACAGAGAAGGATATCTAGGGAAGATGTTGCTCCTAAAGGAGCTTGTCTCAGTAAGAAACTAAAACACTAATTTGCTTTCTCTCTATGGCACTTTTCCAGTTTGTCATGAATTTTCAAACCTCCTGACATTATTCCATTGCTCTACATTACATTTATCCTACAATTTCTATTATTTGAAACTGTGTATCTTGTTTTATTAAGGGCCAAACCTCTCTGGAAGTATCAAAGGATAAGAAGTTCTTCCAGGCAGAGAAAAGAGCACAATAAAGGTAAGCTGAGTCAGTGGACGCGGGAGATGGGAACATAAAGTACAAGAGGTTAGGAGATGAGCTGGTGAAGCAAGGCAGACAGCAGACTGTGAGACCTTGCATGAAAGGTTAACGAGCTCGGACTCTGTCTTATAAACAACAGGCAACCAGTGCTGAGTTTTAAGCAGGAGCAAAGCATTGTCAGAATTGCATTTTTGAAAAAGATTACAACAACATGCGTGGAAGATGGCTTTTAAAAGGCCAAGTCTAGAAGGAAGTAACAATAGAGAGAAGACAGAGAAACCTAGATTCAAGAAACACCTGTTAGTAAAATCAGTAGAAGGAAAGACAAAGCTGAGAAAACAGTCCAAATCATTCCCAGATGGTTAGCTTGGACAGCTGGGTATATGAGAAAGTAAGGGTATAAAGGGTATAAACAGGAACTTAGAGATCAAGTGTCAGGCACAGAGGAGCCATTAAGACTAGGGATATACTGCTGGAGTGACCAGCACGTCGATGGTAGTTAAAATTAGAAGAAAAATGTAATTGCCCAGAATGGCAGAAGGGAGAAACTAGCTCTCAATTTTCATTCTTTTTTTAATTTGAGTATAATTGACACACAATGTTAGTTTCAGACTGTACAACACAGTGATTCAACAACTCTATCTGTTACACTATACTCAGCACCATCTATCACTATATAATGATATTATAAAACCACTGACCATATTCCTTATGCTATACCTTTAAGTCTTGTGACTTATTCTTTCCATAACTGGAAGCCTATATCTCCTTCTCCCCTTCGTCCATTTATTTTGCCTGTCCCATCCTCTTCTGGCAACCATCAGTTTGTTTTCTGTATTTACAGGTCTGATTCTGCTTTTTGTTTGTTTCTTCACTTGTTTTGTTTTTGTGGATTCCACATGTAAGTGAAATTATGTAGTTCCTCAAAAAATTAAAAATAGAAATACCATATAATCCAATAATGCCTACTGGGTACTTACCCATAGAAAACTAAAACACTAACCTGAAAAGATGTATGTATCCTTATGTTTACTGAATCACTATTTACAATAGTCAAGACATGGAAGCAACCCAAGTGTCCATCGACAGATGAATGGATAAAGAAGATGTAGCATGTATACACAATGTACCCATGCAGCCACAAAAAGGATGAGATCTTGCCATCTGAGACAACATGGATGGACCTAGAGGTTATTGTGCTAAGTGAAGTCAGAGAGAGAAAGACTCATACTCATTTTCAAGGGGCAGATTACTCTAAGGATTAGAAACCAGGTTGGATTGGGTGATATAGAGTCAATAATAGCCCCGTCAAGAGAAGAGACAATGTCAAATTGCAGGAGGTTGAGGAACAAATAAGAAGACATAGTTTAGGTCAATTCTTAGAGTGCTAGGCAGTGAAGAAAAAGGGAAGAGGGCTATGATAAAGAGAAGTTTCTGTTTTTTAATAATGGTAGAGCCTTAAACATGTTTAAAATGAAGAAATGAAGCTAGGAGAATGGAATAGGTTGAATACTTAAGAAAATGAGAACGGGGTGTCTGGGTGGCTCAGTCAGCTAAGCGTCCAACTTCAGCTCAGGTAATGATCTCACAATTTGTGAGTTCGAGCCCCGCGTCGGGTTCTGTACTGACAGCTCAGAGCCTGGATCTGCTTCAGATTCTGTGTCTCCCTCTCTCTCTGCCCCTCCACTGTCCATGATCTGTCTCTCTTGCTCTCAAAAATAAATAAAACATAAAAAAAAATTTTTTAATGAGAACAAAACTGATAGTGGATAATTCTGGAAGAGATGAAAGGAAATGATAATGTGAATAATATGACAGGAGACCAGACTGGCTTTGAAAAGCAGCAGGATGAAACTAGAGGGAGGTAAGAGTCGATAGAAATGTGCCAGAAGAATCTGGGAGTGGTGTAGGGTGAGGGGGTGTCAAGAGATTCACAGCTACACACACTGCATCACTTTCAGAGATAAAGTAGGAGATGAAATCAGTGTCTGAACTTAAGTGGTAACTAAGGAGAATGGTGAATCTTTAGGATAATTACAAAATGAATAGGAAAGGGAGGCTTAACAAAAGCAAAAAAAAGAACTGAGAGAAAGTATTAAGAGGTGTATGGATTAGACACAATGAAAAAATATGAAAACATATACAACTAGTAAATGCAAATTAAAAAAGGTAAATATTTTTACTCTAAATAGTAAAAATAACAATACATATGCTAGCCTTAATAACGGTAGGTACTACTTCTAAGGAACTCAAAGCAGAAGATACAAAGACGCATACAGATGATTTCAATAGACTACAGTTGAGTTCAGGGATAAAGACGTATGCCTATAATTCAACTAGAGAAAGAGCCAGTGGGAGTGAGGAAGACAACAGCATTCAGGGCTGTATCCCTAACACCTAGAATAATGCCTGGTATATGGTAGCTGTCCACTAAAATTGTGTCAAATTAATGAATGGTAAAATGTGCATCATATAGGAAACAATTTCATGCAATGGAAAATAGCACAGAATAAAAAGGACTTAGGTCTGGAATTTCTTTCCAGAAAACTTCAATTTCCTCATCTGTAAAACAGGGAAACAAACTCCCTTTTAGAAATGAGAAATAAACAAGACAACCAGTAAGTGAAAAGAACCTAAGTGAAAACTCTAAGAGGGAGCACTGCACTCGGATTATAACATCACTACTACAATGACCAAATTAGTTTTGCTAAACTGGTTTCTGACATAGGATCCTTTCTGGATCAGCACACAGGGTTGCAGAAGACAACATTCCAAGATGGGGGTCAAAAATTCTATGTCATCTACTACCACATAATGCTAAATGACAAAAGAAAGAGAAACTTTACATGTCATGAGGACCACACTGTTAGTATGTACAGAAAATGAAACCAGAGGTAGATAAGTTAAAGTTGCAAAATAATGTTATTTCTTTTTTGTTTCTCTCCAAACATTAGTTTTGATTACATAACTTAAAACACATTTTAAATACTGGACCTGATAACACATCAAGCAAACTATAAAATACAGTAACATCATGATAATTGATTATAGACTCTAAACTCATCTGTTAAGATTTAACAGCCTAATGATAACAGAGTTTGATCATTTAGTATTTGCTAGGTCCTGTTTACCTGCTTTCATATATTACATCTTTAATTCACAAAACAAATCTATCAGGTTAAATAGTAAGAGTATCCTCATTTTGCTGACGAGGAAACAAGGACACAGAGTGGTTAATAACCTGCTGAAAGTGGCATAAGTAGGAAGTGGCAGAGCTTAGTTTCCACCTCTAGTCTGGTTCCAGCAGGTCTTCTGAAATGGCCTGGCTATAGGTGTTCACTGTCATGGTATCAAATTTTAGAGGCAACTATCACTTCTCGTCTAAAAGCCCCATCTCTGAGTTCGGATACCTTCACACATTTCTGTCATTATAACTGTCATTACAAGCTGCTGTGACAAGAGTTTCTAACTCATCATGTGGTTAGAGAGGTCTTGCATGCAATCATTACCTATTTCTATATGCATCAGGGAGGCTGGACTGCAGACACAGAGAACTAAAAAGAGCTGATGATGTTCCCTGTACTCAAATGAACTGCTATATATGTAACCCAAAACACAGGAAGTTTCATACCAAAGGATAATCCAGAAGATGGATCACGTGTCCCTAACGTATCATAAATATTCAGAGACCTCATACATAAACATAAAAATGTCTTGTATTTACGTTAGTAAGCTTTAAAACTTTCCTTCAACTACAATATGTAATTGCTCATGACAAAGTAAATATATGCCAAAGTTCTCGTGAAGCCACATTAAGTTAAAAAAATAAAAATTAGCTCTCCCCTTCCCCATCCTGGCCAATATCAAATGCTTCTCAAAGTCTCTAACTTTTCTAGCAGTGCTCATAGGATATGCATACTTTAACATACATCTCTAAAAGAAATACAAATATGAAGAAATCCCTTGTAATTTTTATCCTACCTAATATTACTTGATTTCAGATGCTCCTCTGATTTCAAGTTTCCGGTCCTCATCTGGGACTTAAATGAAACGTTTTCTCCCACAATGACTATCTGCAAGAACATCCAATTTCTCATAAGGTAGAATGGTTTAAGACATTCTAGACAGAGGAGAGGAGGAAAATATGAGTTAACCCACAATAACAGAGAACTCCTTTGAAAAATAATTATTTTCTCTTTATTTGAAATGATTTAATGTAAAGGCAAATGAAAAATACCAAAGCTTTCTTTCTGTATTAAGTTTCTTAGAATACACATTTTTAAATTGTTCTGTATATTTCTAACATTTTAGTTTTAGATCTAAATGTTATCTAATCCCCCACCCCCACCCCCACCCTCTGAAACCTGAGTGATCTCTATCAGGACAAACAAATACCAGTTACCCAGCAGGGTTTTGCAGTTCTAAGGTGAGAGTGCCCTGTAGAACACAGGAGCAGATGGCTGGTCCAAACCAGACTGCTTACCAGAGGAAAAACATGTAAAGCTATTAAACCAGAATTACAGGTGCTATGAATCATGTTTAAATTTTAAGATCAGCTAAAAATGGCAGGTTTTTAGATCTTTATTCACTCACTGAACAAGATGTAGTCATGTTTCTGTGCTAGATATAGTGTGAAGGACTGGGTAGACCATGATGAACAAGAGATATGGTCCCTGACATGGATTTAAAATTTAATGTGGAGACAGACCCACAAGGGAGGAGAAGGCAATAAAAGGTAGTGGTTAAAAGCATGGGTGTGGTTGTCACACTGCATTTAATTGCATGCAGGGAATAGCCAAGGCAAAGGAAACACATAGCAAAATTCCTTAAGGACATCAATTTAACTCAAAGATTTGAACAAAGTAAGTTAAGTAAATATTACTGGCTACTGATAATTGCTTATATTTACAATTATTATGTGGCAAATTCTGTGCTCAATGTTCCATATGCATGATCTCAAAGAATGGGAATATAATGGAATAGTTAAGTGTCTTGTATTCACAACCGTGTTCAAAGCAAGCTCTGCCACTAACGACCTGTGTGACCTTGGGAAATTCACTTCTCTATGCCCCAGTTTTGTTAGAAGTCAGAAGATAATAAATGTACCTACCTCACTGAGAGGTTTTGAGGATTAAATGAGGTTAACAGGAATAAACCACTTAGGCCTGTTACTTGGTAAGCCCTCAAAAATTATTAGCTATTATTGTCATTGTTATTACCATTATAGTTATTATTAGTCCTCCCAACAATCCTAAGATAGAAGTGTTATTTATTATTCTTCTCATTCTGTAAATTAGGAATTTGAAGCTAAGAACTCACAAACTAATCAATTCTAGAATAGAAGACAAAGTTATTAATAATATTTTAATAATAAAACACCAGGCTTAAGAGAAATTTCAAACATTCAAGGAGGTCTATGTGACTTTGTCTCCTTACTTCCAAAGCATAGATTCAATCTCTGGTGACTTTAGTTGTATTTTAGGGGAAAAACCTGAGAAAATACTGCATGATAAAACCCAAGCTCCTTAGCATACCGTGTGAGGTCCCATGGCTCTCCATTTTATACTTTATGACCTAGTTAAACTAAATTACTTTTAGTTCATAGCTATTGTGCTCCTCAGTATCTTTTTTCATGCTCTCTCACTCAACCTGGAATGCCTCCTTCTTCCCTTCTTGTCCGGTTAACCCCTTATTTTTTTAAAAAAATTTTTTTAAATGTTTTTATTTAAGAGAGAGACAGAGAGACAGCAAGCAGGGGAGGGGAGGGACAGAGAGAGACACACACACACATACACACAGAAGCCAAAGCAGGCTCTGTACTGACGGCTCAGAGCCCCATACAGGGCTCGAACTCATGTACCATGATATCACGGCCTGAGTCAAAGTCAGATGCTTAGCCAACTGAGCCATCCAAGTGACCC
>NW_027529934.1:9023151-9140995 GCF_008692635.1 Crocuta crocuta | reverse complement strand
AGCAACTTTTATTTTTTAATTTTTTTTTTTAATTTTGCAACTTTTATAGGAGGGCTTTAGCTTGACCAAGCACCCCCAGGACATCTTACTGCCCAATTCTATCTCAGCACCCGTAGCACTGTGATGAAGTATTTCAACTACAGACTGTTCTGTGCAACTCTGTATATCTGGTGCCCAACAATGCCTGCCAAGCTAAAGTGTATCAAATAAATTTATGTTAATTTGCGCTAAAATAGTCTCTCAAAAAAGCCAAGACTGTAAAAACTCAAAGTTTCTCAAAACTGACAATAGTCTCAAAAGTCCAAGAAAACAATTTGAAAGATTTTTTTTTATCTGATAACCAGGAATATAACATACTTTTAAATTCAGAAAACCTACCATTTTATATAGCCAATTAGAAAGGTCCATGATCATTTACTTGGTTCTCTGAAATTCAGACTGTTTTCCACACACTAGGATCTATACAGTACATACAGTACACTACATATTTCTACAGAAATACATAATCTGAAACCTCAATAGAACATGGATAAATCCAACAACCCAAATGAGTTAAATTTAGATTAAGCCATTAACTAGAAGGCTATTTCCCCTCATCTTAACTTTTATATTAGATGAGGTATGCCAAAACAATGGTTTTCAACTCTACTGGACCCAATACTTTTGGGGGGAAAAACGCATTCTATGTAATAACTCTGTGCCTTCTGGAAATAAAATACAAGATATTAAACTATTTATTTAATACATTAAAAATGAAAACTAAATGCCTTTTATGTAAAAAAAAAAAAAGGAAAAACAATTTTCAATAAAATTAGCATCTGAATATATAAACAAGCAGGTAAGACTCTCTCTGAAGTTATAATGAAGTAAATGCTTGCAGACACTTTTAATGGTAAGACAAGGTTAAGAGAATTCCAAAAAAGGCAGAAAAATGAAAGCCAAAATATAATTAGGCACTAGAGTTAAAATGAGTATCAATCTAAAATTGACTAGACTTATTGGAAATGGCAATAAGAGAAAGAAATGACATAGGGGCAACATGACAAGACAAAGTACAAAGAGGTGATTTGAAGAAAACAAGTATGTGACTATTATCCTTCAATAGGTGAAATGGAACAAAAACTACATTTAAAAAAAAAAAGAGCAAAGAACCTTTATATAATGTAAAACACCATATAAATTAAGGTTAAACAAAAATAAAGTACTACTTCCCAATGTGGAGTAGGGAGATAATATGTGAAATGGACAAGTTAATTAACTCAAATAGCTAGATGCTGATTTAATTAAATAAAAGAATCTATAAATTATTATAGTACATACAGTATTGTCTACTTTTTGGTGGTCTCTGAAATTAAAAATACAAGACATACAAAAATCAAGTCTGATTTTTCTACCAAAAAACCACTATTTAGCTTGTATCTCCAGACATCAGTTTTACCTAGTCAGGTTCCTTCTTTATTATTTTCCTCTCTGACTAAAGAAAGAGGTGGTATATTAAAATCAAACAATTTACCAAATATTAATAATTTAAGAAATGAACAGGTCACAGAGGGCCTATGGATGATTGTTATATTAATATTAATGACCCCCAATGAATCACACACCACCTGGCATCTGCACCTTATTGATTCCCTTTACACACTGAACCTGAACAGGCCACGTGACTTACTCTGGCCCACTGGATTTATCAAATATGATACACAGGCTTGATAAACACTTATGCATTTGAGCCTGCCCTTTTGCTACCACCACCACCATGTTATGAAGTTAAGGATGACAGACCACTTGGAAAAAAGAGACTCCATTTTCCTACCTATCACAACCATCTCAGTTGACAGTCTAGACATTTGAGGGATGTTGTTTTGGACCATTCAGGCCAGGCTGAGCCACAGCTGACCAAGACATCCAACTTGACCTAGATGGTCTGAGACATGAGAAACCTTTGGAGATGTTGAGCAACGAGGTGAAATAATCTAACCTAGATTTTAACAGATTCCACCTGGCTGCTATATTGAGCATTAAATGACTTAAAGTATTTGGCAGTAGTAGAGATGGTTGTGATCAGACTCTGACCAGCAACAGCATTTGCTGAGTGAAGGAAAAAAAAAAGAATTTTAAAAATGATTCATGGTTTTCAGCATAAGCAGCTAGAACTGGGGATGTGCCATTTGCTAACAAGAGGAAGATGATAGAAATAGGTATAGGAGGAAAGAAAGAGTCCATTTTAGGACAACAGTGCCTGGCACATGGTATTATATAAGCTCTTGCTATTGTTTTTGATAACAATGGTTACTCTGAGAAGATTATTATACATCCAAGAGAATGAACTGGTAGGTAGGTGGAGTCTGGGGTTTACAGGAAAGGTTTGGACTATAGGTATTCATTTGGGAGTCATCAGCATATAGACATACCTCACTTTATTGTGGTTTTGCTTTATTGTAATTCACAGATAGTGGGGGGGGGTTGGGTTTTTTTTGTTTTTTTTTTTAACAAATAGAAGGTTTGCGGCAAGCTGGCATCAAACAAGTCTATTGGCATCATTTTTCAAACAGCATTTGCTCCCTTTGTGTCTCTGTCATGTTTTGGTAATTCTAACAATATTTCAAAACGTTTTCAACATTATACTTGTTATGATGATCTGTGATTAGTGATCTTTGATGTTATTATTGTAATTGTTTTGGGACACCACAAACCATACCCATATTAAGACAATGAACTTAATAAATGTGGTGTTCTGACTGCTTCATCGACTGGCCATTCCCTGTTTCTTTCCCTCTCCTTTGGCCTTCCTATTCCCTGAGGCACAATAATCGAAACTAGGCCAATTAATAACCCTACAACAGCATCTAAGTGTTCAAATGAAGAGTTGCACGCCTCTCACTTTAAATCAAAAGCTAGAAATGATTAAGCTGAGTGAGGATGGCATGCTGAAAGCCAAGGTAGGCCAAAAGCTTGTACACACACACAAAAAAAAGTTACTGAAGGAAATTACAAGTGCTACTCCAGTGAACACACAAATGATAAAGCAAAAGAGCTTACTGTTGATGTGATAAAGTCTGAGTGGTCTAAATATATCAAACCAGCCACAACCTTCCCGTAGGCCAAAGCCTATTCCAGAGCAAGGCCCTAACTCTTCAATTCTATGCTGGCTGAGAGGTGAGGAAGCTGCAGAAGAAAAGTTGAAAACTTAGCAGAGTTTGGTTCATGAGGTTTGAGGAAAGAAGCCATCTCCATAACATAAAAGGGCGAGATGAAACAGCATCTCTGCTGATACAGAAGCTGCAGCAAGTTATCCAGAAGATCTAGCTAAGATCATTTGTGAAGATGACTACACTAAACAAGGCTCTCTATGTAGACAAAAGAGCCTTATATTGGAAGAAGATGTCATCTAGGACTTTCATAGCTAGAGAGGAGAAGTCAATGCCACGTTTCAAAACTACAAAGGACAGGCTGACTCAATTGTTAGGGGCTAATGCAGCTGGTGACTTGAAGTTGAAGCTAATGCTCATTGACCATTCCAAAAATCCTAGGGCCACTAAGAACTATGCCAAATCTACTCTGTCTGTGTACTCTATAAATGGAACCACAAAGCCTGGATGACAGCATATCTGTTTACAACATGATTTACTGAATAAACATTTAAGTTTATTTTTGAGAGAGAGAGAGAGAGAGAGAGAGAGAGAGAGAGAGAATGAATGAATGAATATGAATATCCCAAGCAGGCTCCACGTTGTCAGCACACAGCCCAATACGCGGCTTAATCTCATGAACAATGAGATCATGACCTGAGCCAAAAATAAGGGTCAGACGCTTAACCAACTGAGTCACCTAGGGGTTCCTACCGAATACTTTAAACCCACTGTTGAGACCTACTGCTCAGTAACAAAGATTCCTTTCAAAATATTACCACTCGCTGAGAGCACACCTGGTCACCGAAGAACTCTGATGGAGATGGACAAAAGATTAATGTTATTTTCATGCCTGCTAACACATCTGTTCTGTGGCCCATGAATCAAAGAGTAATTGAGATTTTCAAGACTTTTTATTTAAAAAATATATTTCATAACACTATAGCTACCATTGATAGTGACTCCTCTGATGGATCTGGGCAAAGTCAACTGAAAACCTTCTGAAAAGGTTTCCCTATTGTAGATGCCATTAAGAGCATTCAAGGTTCATGTAAAGAGGTCAAAATATCAACGTTAACAGGAGTTTGGAAGAAGCTGATTATTACAACCCTCATAGATGACTTTGAGGAGTTCAAGACTTTAGTGGAGTAAGATGTGGTGGAAAGGGCAAGAACATGAGAATTAAAAGTGCAGCCTGACACCCTCCTACACTGTTGGTGGGAATGTAAACTGGTGCAGCCCCTCTGGAAAACAGTGTGGAGGTTCCTCAAAAAATTAACAATAGAACTCCCCTAGGACCCAGCAATAGCACTGCTAGGAATTTACCCAATGGATACAGGAGTGCTGATGCATATGGGGCACATGTACCCCAATGTTCATAGCAGCACTGTCAACAATAGCCAAATCATAGAAAGTGCCTAAATGTCCATCAATGGACAAATGGATCAAGAAGATGTGGTTTATCTGTACAATGGAATACTACATGGCAATGAGAAAGAATGAAATCTGACCATTTGTAGCAACGTGGATGGAACTCAAGGGTGTTAAGCTAAGTGAAATAAGTCAGGCAGAGAAAGACAGATACCATATGTTTTCACTTATAAGTGGAACAGAAGAAACTTAACAGAGGACCATGGGGGAGAGGAAGGGGAAAAAATAGTTGGGGAGAGGAAGGGAAGCAAACCATGAGAGACTCTTGAATAATGAGAACAAACTGAGGGCTGATGAGGGTGGGGGAGAGGGGAAGGGGGGTGATGGGCATGGAAGAGGGCACTTGTTGGGATAAGCACTGGGTGTTATATGGAAACCAACTTGACAATAACCTATGAAAGAAAAAAAAAGTGGACTCTGAAGAGGGGACTTAATTGCTGCAAATCTCATGACAAAACTTCAACAGATGAGGAGCAGATTCTTATGGATGAGCAAAGAAAGTGATTTCTTGAGATGGAATCTACTCCTGGTGAAGATGCTAGGAAAACTAGTGAAATGACAACAAAGCATTTAGAATATTATATAAACATGGTTGCTAAAGAAGCAGCAGCAGGTTTAAAAGGATAGACTCCAATTTTGAAAGAAGTTCTACTGTGGGTAAAATGCCATCCAACAGCATCAAATGCTACAGAGAAATCATTTGTGAAAGGAAGAGTTAATCGACGTGGCAAATTTCATTGCCTTATTTTTAAAAACTGCCAACTCCAACCTTCAGCAACCACCACCATGATCAGCCAGCAGCTACCAATATCAAGCCAAGATACTCTACAAGATAATCTACCAGCAAAAAAATTACGACTCACTTGAAGTTCAGATGATGGTTAGCATTTTTTAGCAATAAAGCATTTTTTAATTAAAGTATGTATATTGGCTTTTTATTTTTTAATTTTTAATATTTTTTATTTATTTCTGAGAGAGAGAGAGAGAGAGAGAGAGAAAGCGTGAGCAGGGGAGGGTCAGAGAGACAGGGAGATACAGAATCTGAAACAGGCCCCAGGCTCTGAGCTAGCTGTCAGCACAGAGCCCGATGTGGGGCTCGAACCCACGAACTGTGAGATCATGACCTGAGCTGAAGTGGGACGCTTAACCGACTAAGCCACCCAGGTGCCCCTGTATATTGGTTTTTTAGACAAATTGCTATTGGACACTTAATAAACTATAGTGTAGTGTATGTATAACTTTTATATACCTGGGAAACCAAAAATTCATTTGACTTACTTTACTGCAATATCCACCCTACTGTGGTGGTTTGGAACTAAACCTACAATATCTCCAAGGTGTGCCTGAGAGGCCAAAGATGAGAAGAAGGCAGAGCAGTAAAAAGACTGAGAACTAACAGCCAGAGAGTTACGTGGAAAATTTGTTTAAGATTTTATTTTTAAGTAATCTCTACACTCCATGTGCGGCTCAAACTTACAACCCTAAGATCAGGAGGTGCATGCTCTACTGAGTCAGCTAGGCATCCAGGAGGAAAATTTGTTGAACATGGTGTCCTAGAAGCCAAATGAAGAAAGAGCTTCAAGAAGGGGTACAGAATCAAGAAGTGCTGCTGATGCATCAAGTAAAATGAGGCCTGAGGACTGACTACTGGATTTAGCAATGTGGAAGGCACTGGGGGTCTGATTAAGAATGATTTTGGTGGAAAAGTGGAAGGCTAACCCTATGATTTGACTTCAATAGAAAATAGGAAAGGAAGTGAGACTAAGCCTGAGTTTAAACATCTTTATTAAGGGAAGAGAGGGGCAGAACTGGAGGGAGATATGAGGGTCAAAAGAGTTCTGAAGATGGGATACGTAACAGGTTTTCTATGGGACAGAATGGGATAAACAATATGGGAAGGACTCAAGGGAGGAAAAAAGGATGAAAACAGTTTCATGAATGTCATGGGGGCCTGTTTAAATACTGCACATGTTTAAAAGGGGAAAAAAGTCCTTTAATAAAAAAAGAATAAAATGTAAAGTGAGTATATAAAGAAGGAAAGTCAACTAATAATTATTGGGGATCTAAAAAAATGGCAAGTGAATCACATAAACCATTCCCACTTTGATTTTCATAGCAACGTAAAATAACTACTATTTTTCCAATGTATAAATATGGCTCAGAGTTAGGAAACTTGCCCAAGATCACAAAGACAGTATGTGCGATGACTAGGATTCAAATCCAGGTATATCAGAATTCCAGAGCCTAAACTTCTTCTATTCATTATTCCATGATTCATGACAGATTTCAATTTTCATCAATTCACAGATTCTAAATTGTGAATATTTTATTGCTTATGATTTATTCTGAGTTTGCCTTTTTAACAGCATAAGACCCACCCATAACTTTTTTCCCTTAAACCCAAAAAACTTATTCAGGAAATGTTCCTGGTTTTATCCTCTAGAATAGTTTCTATTCCAGGAGGTCTCTCTAGATGTTATTTCCACTCTCTCATCATAGCAAAATAAAAACCTCAATTTTTAGAGAATTCTGATTAGTAAGACAACTTCCATATAACACAGGTTTACTATATTTTCTTGCATGAATTATACAGGAGAAATTAATGCACACAGACTTCAGTGGCAACAGCAGAACGTTCCTAGGAGTGAGCTTAAGTCATCACTGCTAACAATATTCCTTATGCTTAGGGCCAAAGTTACTCATAGAACAAGTTCCTGAATATATGATTGAAAAAGAAGGGGAGGGGACAACTTCATGGACAAATCTTCGGTCTATACAACTTAGATAAACAACATCAAACATAAATATCGAACAGATTTTATTATACTCTCCTAGTCCCGCTCCTCTAAAATATAAAAAGCAAGGATATGTCCTGGCCTCTCTATTATTCCTACATTACTCAAAATCTAGCTTTTAAGTTCTTACATTTACAACTTGCTATTATATTAACAAAATCAAATTACCAGGGCAACAGACCCCAAGAAGTTATGAGTTTATATCAATTCTGGCTCATATTATATGAAAAATATTTGAAGAAATAACAGAATACTTTTCAAATCTGATTGAAGTTATAAACCAACAGATCTAAGAAGCTCAACAAACTTTGAGCATTTAAACACAAAAGAAAACCATACAAAAGCACTGTAATCAACTGGCTGAAACTGAATGATAAAGAAAGAGAAAATTTTCAGAGCAGGCACAGAAAAAGATATATCATTTAAGGAAGAACAATGTCCAAATTCTTATCAGAAAAAAATGTAAGCCAGAAGGTAATGGACTAACATCTTCAAAATATTGGGGGGTGGGGAAGGCATGGAGAAGCCCTGTCAAACCTGTAACTGTATACCCAGCACAAATATCCTTTGAAACTAAAGATGAAATAAGATCGTTCTCACAAACACAAAAGCTGAGGAAACTTGATGCCAGCAAATCAATTCTGTAAGGAATATTAAAAAGGCAGTTCTTGAAGCTGGGGGAAAAAAATGGCAACACACAGAAACCTGGAACTACACAGAGATGAAGAATACAAGAAAAGAAAAAAATGTAAGTAAATACAAAATAAATTTTTTCTGTTTTTAACTTTCCTTAGAAGTTAACTGACTTTTAAACAAAAATAGCACGTAGTCTAGGATTTAAAACAAATAAAGTGGGGGGAGGGGAGCAGAGGGTGGCACCTAGCTGGTTCAGAGCATGCAGCTCTTGATCTTGGGGTCATGAGTTCGAGTCCCAAGATTAGGTGTAGAGATTACTAAAAAAAGTAAACTTTACATAAAATAAAATGCAGAAAATGTTTGACAATAACAGTATAAACAAAAGGAGAGGGAAATGAAATTATACTGCTTAAAACTTCACTTTATATATAAAGTAGTACAATATAAAAATGCATATTGTAAATCCCAGTGCAACACAAAAAGAGGAGGATACCTAATAAACCAATAAAAGAGATAAAATGAAAACAGAAATAAAGAAAAACAGATAAACCTACAATTATCTGGAGATTTCACAACTCCTCTCAGTAAGTGATAGAAGAAACGGGCAGAAAACTAGTAAAATTAAACCAATACTATCAACTAAACAGATCTAGTTGGCATTTATAAAAAATTTTACCCAACAGAATACACGTTCTTTCAAGTGCACCAAGGGAGACCATAAGCGAATCACAAAATAACTCTTCAAAAATGTAAAATAATTAAAATCATAGAACTGTAAGTCAATACAGAAAGAGAGCTGGAAAAATCCTCACATTTGGAAATGAAATAATACATTTCTTAATAATCATGGGGCACAGAAGAAATCACAAAGGGAATTGGAAAGCATTTAAAACTGAATGAAATGGAAACACGTAATGTGTAAGATGGAATAAAGGCAGTGCTCAGAGAGCTTTTTATAGCTTTAGAGGCTTACATTAAAATAAAAAAGTCTGAAAGCATTAATCTAAGGTCTACCTTAAGCTGTAAAAGAGTGTATTAAACCAAAATTAGGTAGAAGAAAACAATGAAAAGCAAAAAACAAAAACAGAAAACAAGTAAAAGCTAACTTTAAAAGGATCAATATAATTCTCCCCAAACTTATCTATAGTTACATTATAATTCCAGTCAAAACTCTAGCTGGCTGTTTTGGTGGAAACTGACAGACTGGCTTTAAAATTTATCTGGAAATGAAGAATCTAGAATAACCCAAACAATGTATTCAAAAAGAATAAAGTTGGGAGAACTTACACCAGCCGATTTCAAAATTTAGAGCTGTGATATGGTAATGGTATAAGAACAGATACACAAATCAATGGAACAGAATAGAGTACAGAAACAAACTCATGTACTCATGTATGTAGGTATATGCACATGAATGTATCTGTGTGGACAGCCAAATGATTTTTTAACAAAAGTGCCAAGGCAATGTAATGGTGGAAAAATAATGTTTTCAGGGATAGTGCTGGAATAACTGGGTAAAAATTTAAAAACTGGAGAAAGTTAACCTCAAATAATACATCATAGGGTATACAAAAATAATTCAAAATAGATCACAGACCTAAATCTATAAATTTCTAAAAAAAAAAATCTTCACTGCCCCAGGGGAAAGAGTTCACTAAAGGCAAGATATAATAAAACAAAAAATTGATAAATTAGATACATTAAAATTTAAAATTTCTATTCCTCGAAATCATTAAGTGAAAAGGCAAGCCAGACTTGGTTGTGTGTGTGTGTGTGTGTGTGTGTGTACATGAGTACACACAAAGGATTGACATTCAAAAAACATAAAGAGAACTCAATAAAAAGCAATCCAATTTTAAAAATGGGCTAATGATTTAGACACTACACAAGGAGATACATAAATGGCCCATAAGCACAGGAAAAGTAGCTCAACATCTTCAGTCATCTGCGAAATGTAAATCTACAATAAAATACAAATTCCTACTCACTGGAATGATAAAAATGAAAGGACTTCCAATACCAAGAGTTGTAGTTGAAGATATGGAAGAACTAGAACTCTTCTACAGTGCTAGTGGACATATAAAACATTAACTGTATTGGGGGAAAGTTTGGTAATTTCTTTAAAGTTACATATGCACTTACTATATGAACCAAGGATTCCACTCCTAGTTATTTAACAAAGTCCAAAAGACTTTCACAGAATGTTTCTAGAAGCTTTATTCACAACAGCAAAAAAAAAAAAAAAAAAAAAAAAAAAAAAAAATCCCAAACAAAGGTTCATCAAAAGATGAAGGGATAAACAAACTGTAGTATAATCACACAATGGAGTATCACTCAGCAGCAACCAGAACACAAAGACTAATGCATACAACAAAGTGGACTGATGTAAAAAATACATGTCAAGCAAAAAATTTCAGACAGAAAATAGTAATACTGTACTATTCCATGTATGAAGTTCTAGAAAAAGCAAAATTAATTTATAATGATAGAAATCAGAACAATGATTGCCTGAGGCACAAAGGGACAAAGAGGGTATGGACAGACTGCAAAGGACCCCAGGGGAATTTGGGGGGGATTTGGAAATGTTCTGTATCTTGATCAGAGTGGTGGTCAGAGGGTATGTGCTCATAAAACTTCATTAATTGTACACTTAAAAAATGAGTGCATTTTATTTTGACTACCTTCAGTAATGCGATTTAAAACAGTATACGCTATATGATCATACTGTGATTAAAATGCATTATCTATACATTGCATAAAATGCACATTCTATATTCACATAAAAGATTGAATAGCATGAACAGTACTGATGGCAATTTAATACTACAAATTTTCTCATGAGTTAATGATGACTGCTGAAACTAAGAACTTTTTCTAAGTCCTCATACTGCCTCAACTCTTGAACAGTATTCAATACTATAGTGTATCTGCATTTTTTTTTTCAAACTTCAGCCCACATCAGAATCTCTCTGAATGCTTTTGAAAATGATACCTAAATTTAAGCCCCAGTTTCTGATTCAGCAGGTCAGAGATGGGACACAGAATCTGTGTTTCTATCAAGTTCTCTGGTGATGCTGATGCTGTTGGCCTGGGGACCCCATTTTGAGAACTACTGCATTAGAACAATCCTTTGTCATTTCTTGTTTCTTTTTTCTGCTTCCACTTATATAGAGTGGCAAAGTCATTAAGAATGAAACACCTAGGGGCGCCTGGGTGGCTTAGTCGGTTAAGCGTCCGACTTTCGCTTAGGTCATGATCTCGCGGTTCGTGGGTTCAAGCCCCGCGTCGGGCTCTGTGCTGACTGCCAGCTCAGAGCCTGGAGCCTGTTTCAGTCTGTGACTCCCTCTCTCTCTGACCCTCCCTGCTCACGCTGTCTCTCTCTCTCTCTCTCCTAGAAATAAAAAAAAAAAAAAAAAAAAAAAAAGAATGAAACACCTAATAATCAGGGAAATGTAAATCAGTCAAAACCACAATAAGATATCACCTCACACTGTCAGAATGGCTAAAATCAAGAACACAAGAAACAATAAGTACTGATGAGGATGTGGAGAAAAAGAAACTCTCATGCACTGTTGGTGGGAATGCAAACTGGTGCAGCCACTAGAACACAGTATGGACATTACTCAAAAAATTAAAAATAGAATTACCATATGATCCAGTAATTCCACTACTGGGTATTTACCCAAAGAATAAACAGTAAATTAAAAAGATATAGGCACCCCTAGGTTTACTGAAGCTTTACTTACAATAACCAAATTACGGAAACAGCCCAAGTATCCATGATAGATGAATGGAAAAGGAAGATATAACATATATATTACATATAATACATAAACTATATAATGGAATATCACTCAACCATAAAAAAGAATGAAACCTTACCATTTCCAACATCATGGCTGGATCTAGAGAGAATAATGCTAAATGAAATAAGTCAGAGAAAAACAAGTATGTGACTTCGTATGTAGAATTTAAGAAATAAAAGGTGGTAATCTCACGGTTCTGATAGTACAAAACCTGCTTGGGATTCTCTCTCCCTCTCTCTCTGCCCCTACACAGTTTGCACGTGCTTGCTCTCTATCTCTCAAAATGGAGGGGGGAGGGGGAGGAAACAAAATATGAAAAAACAAGACAAGCCAAAGGAAAAAAGGGGGGAAGGGGCCCAGCCAATTAATAGTCCAACTCTTGTTCTCAACTCAGGTCTTTTTTTTTCCCCCTAAAGTTTACTTATTTTAAGAAAGAGAGGTAGAGACAGGGGGAGAGAGAGGTTAGGGAGGGACAGAGAAAGGGGGAGACAGAATCCCAAGCAAGCTCCAGCCATGGGCACAGAGCCCAACACAGGGCTCAAACCCACAAACCTTGAGATCATGACCAGAGCTGAGATTAAGAGCCAGATGCTTAATCAACTGAGATACCAGGCGCCCCTCACAGCTCAGGTCTTGATCTCATGACCTTGATCTCATGAGATCAAGACCTGTGTTGGGGAGGTGGGTGGAAGGATGGCGAAGGAAAACAAACAAACAAACAAACAGGAATGGGACTTGACCCTATTATCATCTGGGTCCTATTCCCTAAGGATCTCACCCTGATACCTATACACATCTATCATTCCTTTCCAGCTTATGAGTTCAAGTGTCACCATTACTGAAGACAACTACAAAATCAATTATTTCCAACCCAGCTCATGGTTATATCCTCATTCCAATTGCCTATTTGGCATACCTGTATGGATATTCATTAAATTTTCCCATCAACACCCATACCTTTATTACCCATTTCCATGAAAAGTGCTACCATTTCACCACAACTAACTTCACTATCATCAATGACTCTCCCCTCTCTCCCTTAATATGTAATGTTATTAATGCCCCATTGGTTACAACCATGTATTATCTCTCCTAGATATTTCTCAGTATCTGATTCAACCTTTCATTATCTCTTACATAGATTTTGGCAGTTTCCTCAAACGGTTTCCATGACTTCACTTGCATAGAGCTCCCAAATATATGATACCAAACAATTCCAAACACATCCATATCCAGACTGAAAACATTAAATGAATTTCCATTTATCCACAAAGCTCAAACTAAGTAGACTGCCAGTCAGTATCCCCCAATTTAGTTTCCGACCTTGTCTCCTTATACCTACCCATTATGAACTATGCTCCTGATGCTTCTGACTCTTGTGTTTGTTTTTTGGTAATAAACACTATATTTTCTGCCTGGAATATCTGTCTCCCACTCCTAAAAAAAATTTTCCTATTTTCAGGAGATGATATACTCCTCATAGAAAGTTCTAACACATTTTTGTGAAGTCAACCCTTTGATTGGTATCTCTTATCCTGCACACTATATCCTAACTTGTTATTTCTTCAAGTAATCTCTGAAAGTGTTTGTTACTCATACTATAACCCCAAAACTGCCTGGAAGAGTGCTTTATTATCTAGTCTTCCCTGAATAAATATGTTGAATGAACGTAGTTAACTAAGATATTGTGTATTTTTTATTTTTTTAAATTATTTTTAATGTTTGTTTATTTTGAGAGCACTCAAGTCGGGGAGAGGCACATAGAGGGGGACAGAGGATCCGGAGCAGCCATTGCGCTGATAGCAAAGGGCTCCATGCAGGGCTTGAACTCGCGAACCACAAGATCATGACCTGAGTGGAGGTCAGATGCTCAACCAACTGAGCCACCCAGGTGCCTCTATTTGTGTATTTTTAAAGTATATATTAAGTAAAAACCTCTAGATTACAAATATGATTTCACACATGAAATTTTTTAACAGTAAAAATCCTTGGATGGAAACTCCTTATGGTCTATACTGCTACTGGACAATAGAAGGAAATATAATGTGAGTGCATATTTACTATATGTAACATTTCTTTTTACTTAAAAAAAAGGTAGAAACAAAAAGGAGAAAATAATTAATGTATTTTATTTCATCTAACATATCAATACATTAGCATTTCAACATGTAGTCAATATAAAAATTATTAAAGATTTCAAATTCTTTCTTTCATGCTAAGTTGTCAAAATGTTGTATATATTTTACAATTATAGCACCTGTCAACTAAGTAGCTAATGCTTTATCAGAAATATCTGATCAGGGGCGCCTGGGTGGCTCAGTCGGTTAAGCGTCTGACTTCGGCTCAGGTCATGATCTCATGGTTTGTGGGTTCAAGCCCAGCGTCGGGTTCTGTGCTGACAGCTATCTCAGAGCCTCGAGCCTGTCTTTGGATTCTGTGTCTCCCTCTCTCTGACCCTCCCTGCTCGTGCCGTCTCTCTCTGACTCTCAAAAATAAATAAAAAACATTAAAAAAATTTTTTACTTAAAAAAATATCTGATCAGTATTTAAATGCATAAAATTTACTGTTAAAAGGTAGATTTACATACCCATATTGTTCTGACAACTCAGTCAAGTATAAATTCTTAAAATTTAAATTAATTAAATAAAAATTATAGTTCCTCAGTCACACCAGCCACATTTCAAGGGCTCAATAACTACAGGCAGCTAGTACTTACTATACTGGGCCAGGCAAGTGTAAACCATTCATGAGAGGATCAATTATTTTAGCAATATGAAAGAGAAATTACAAAAGACTTTTAACTCCTGAAATTATTAAGATTTTAGCTGGGGGAAAAACCTCCAGAAAAACCAACCACTTTGCTTACTCATAGAAGCAGCTATAGAACAGAATTCGTACTATTAATTTCTCTTTTAATTTTCTTAATGTTTTATCCATTTCTGAGAGAGAGAGAGGGAGAGAGGGAGAGAGGGAGAGAGGGAGAGGGAGGCAGGCAGGCAGTGTGAGCAGGGGAGGGTCAGAAAGAGGGAGACACAGAATCTGAAACAGGCTGCAGGCTCTGAGCTGTCAGCACAGAGCCCGACGCGGAGCCCGAACCCACAAACCATGAGACCACGACCTGAGCTAAAGTTGGATGCTCAACCGACTGAGCCACCCAGGCGCCCCCGTACTATTAATTTCTTAGTATTTCAGACCTACTATATCGTAGACATTATTCTAGGACCTGGGATATCGCAATCAAGTACACAAGGTTCCTGCTATGAAGGAATTTATGGATTAGGGATTGTGGGAGGAGACAAAAAGCAAACCATATATAATCTAGCGGCATTACAGCCTGAAATTGGGGATCAGTCTTGGGAAGACTCCCTGTGAAAAGCTAGATCCATTCATAGGAGTGTGAGGCCCCTTTTCTACATTGTTCCATTTGCCCTGCCTTGCCAAGCCCAAGCTGAAAAATGCAACAAGAACTGGAGAATAAGGCCCAGGCTAGGGCAGAACAGCTAGCTTTTTCAGAATCCTAACATTTAACACAGTACTTAGCACCAGAGTACTTTAAGTTGCATTGAGTATAATTAAATAATACAAGCCCCTTCTAACTCTGCTGCTTGACCTTTTGATCTCTCTTGTCTTCAATTTCCTATTTGTGGGGCGCCTGGGTGGCTCAGTCGGTTAAGCGTCCGACTTCGGCTCAGGTCATGATCTCACGGTTCAGGGGTTCGAGCCCCATGTCAGGCTCTGTGCTGACAGCTAGCTCAGAGCCTGGAACCTGTTTCAGATTCTGTGTCTCCTTCTCTCTCTGACCCTCCCCTGCTTGCGCTGTCTCTCTCTCTCAAAAATAAATAAAAACATTAAAAAAATTTTCCTCTATGAAACCGTAGAGTTTCTAACTATAGTTAGAGTTAATTATGCTTATTTTGCAAAGTTTACTCTATCAGTAAACATATACATGTGAATGAGTGGATGCTGTGAACTTATATAAAGCATTATATAAAAAGGAAAACTTTATCTGGGGTATTTAAAAAAGAGCTTATTAAACATTTCATTCTTCCTGATTGACTCTTAAAACAATAAACATGCAACACCACTGGGATAGACGTGGGCTGTCTAATTCAGTAGCCACATGAGCACTTGACATGTGGTATGACTGAGAAACTGAATTTTAAATTTTATTTCATTTAAATAAAATTAAACAGCTACACTTTCCTAGTGGCTAACAGCGCAGGGATATATCAATACCAGTTATTGATTAACCTACTGGAGTGAAAGAAAGCCTCAAAACCTGCCTACCTTTCTCCATGTCACCATTCAAAAGGCAAAGGTACAGGTGACAGCAATTTTTGATAAGCAGATGAGAGAATGAAATGAAAATGAAAAGCTTTCACAAAACAGAGCTGGCTTTCCATCAGCTAAGAGCTGAGAGAAATCAGCACTGATTTATGTTACTGTACTGGCACATACATGTACATGGCTTTCCCTTCCTGCTCTGGCTGGCACCAGAATGTCTCTTACTCATCTGTACATCTCTGGTACAAAGTTTATTAAATGAACAGAATCCCATTACCAATGACTCTCCACTGTACTTACATACTCTCCCTAGTTGGCATTCTTCTTTGGAGCCCCGCATCTGAATTTCCCCTCCTATTTTTAAGAAATCCCCCAACTTACAAGGCAGAAACTGCCTTCCACTCCAGATTTGCCAGCTTCCCTTTGTCAGCTAGGGTACAGACATGAATGAGACTTCTCAGTGAGCACACCAACCCCACATGTAAATGGCAGTTAGTGAGAGAAGAGGGGCTGTGACAAGCCAATCCTAGACAGCAAGAGGAACTACATCCAAGTCCCAGTATCAGTGGTCCAGCACGTCAGGCATGAGTCAGGGACAGAAGTTATGGAGAGGATCAAAGTCCTGCACAGGAGTGGATTCACAGGCGAATTTAAGGTTGTATTTTCTCGAGGCTATGTAGCTGTTGTGGCCTCCCCAAAATGCCCATATCCTAATCCCCACAACCTGTGAATATATTACCTTACATTATTGTACAAGGGACTTACATAAATCAGACGTGATTAGGGGTTTTGAGAAGAGATTATTCTGGATTAATGGGGTATGTCCAGTATAATCACAAGGATTCTTACAAGTAAAGGAAGAAGCAGGAGGGTCAGAAGTGATGTGATAAAGGAAGCAAAGAGTACAGTGAGAGGATTACTGGTTTTGAAAATGGAAGGGGATCATGAGCCAAGGAAGATGAGTAGCCTCAAAACCTAGAAAAGGCAAGGAAATGGATTCTCCTCTATAATCTCTAGAAGGAAAGACACCTAGATTTTAGCCTAGTGGAGCCCATTTCAAACTTCTGACCTTTGGGACTCTAAGATAATAATTTGTATTGTTTTAAGTCATCAAATTTGTGCTAATGTGTCAGTGCAGCTGTTGAACCTAAGTCTCTAACCCTTTCATGCTTAAATGATTCTCTAGCTCACTTAATTGATACAGTCCTCTAATTCTCCCATCTTTAAATCCATATAATCTATCAGCATTGCTTAAAAAGACAATGACACAGTTTTTGTTTCCTTTCATTGTCTAAGTATGCTTAGTTTTATTTATATCACAATGGGGAAAAATACTAAAGATACAGACTTGAGCATCTCTTGAAAACTGAGATGCCAACCATTCTGAGTAATTAATACATTTCAAAATGTTTGCAATAAATATGATCTCATACATTACTAGTCAACATTTACTGTTAGTATTGCTCTAAAGTTGTTCAAAGATAACTGAGAAAGCCCTCCCTTCCAATGCTAACATGGGAACAAAATGGTGAACAAACTCAAATGATATAACCAATGAAAGAGTAGTCAGAATAAACAGAAACAACTGGTCATTCACCTGACAAAATTCTAAGATGATTCAAATAAAGACTTTCTGGAACAAAGAACTTTTCGAGGACAATGTGAAGTCACATGAAAAGAAGTTAACCCTGTGAGATTAGAGAAAGGTTGTCCCTTTTCTAGAGTTAAACACAGTCTTACTCTCTCAGTCTCAGCTGACTGTGTTTAAGCAGGAAAATGGTAAATTCAAAGACGTCAGGCCACATATGAAAGCTTTAGTAATTTGTTACTTTTCAAAAATCACAATGAACTTTCCTTCCGAAGCAACTTATTATCTAAGATTTGAATTTCATACACGTATTAAATATAATTTCATGTTATTTATATTATTATCAAATATAAAGATAATATATATTTATATAATTATAAATTCACATTATTTATAGAATTTCCTTATGCTCCTTAGTGGCAGAAGCCAACACCTGCACACCTCTGGGTAATAAGTCAACCAAGACAATAAGGAAAAGGCAATCCCAACCTTCTGTTCTTAAGTTACAAAACAGGCAAGTCATTCTGCACTTGTCTTATTAGCCCAGGTGGGTCAGGAGTGTTTTTACTCACAGTTTATGGTTCTCAACATTCCCAAAGGTCCTAGAAAATATACTGCATTTAAGTAAAAACTGAAGGCAGAGACTGTAGGAAGAACAGTTATGAGAAAACAGCAGGCCAACTAGTCAGTAAGAGTTCAAAGCAGTCTAAATTCATCTATTACAAATATAAAAGAAAAAGTCTCCCCCTTCTGTTTCCCTTCTGGCAGAACTACCGTGCCCTCTCCCTTATTATTCTAAAAAAAAATAAATGTATTAGGAAGGTTGAGATTGCTAAATCTATTCATATTGTATATACTACATATACAATATACTTGTGCATATTAAATGTTTTGTACAAATACAGTAAAACCTTGGATTGCGAGTAACTTGTTCTTTTGAGAGTTCTGCAGACAAGCAAACATTTCTAATAAAATTTAACTTGATAAATGATAAACGAGCTATGTCTTGCGATATGAGTACTACATGATGCCAAATGTCACATGATCATAACTGAGCCAATGGTTCTTTTCTCTTTCTCTCTCTCTCTCTCTTGCTGTGAGATTGTGGGTGATCCGTCTCCCATGCTCAGATGCTCGGTCTCAGGCTGCAGTGTTTTGCAGATCAGTGATTTTTCAGAACGTTGGAAGGTGCCCATAACTGGCCCTGGTGTAGTGTATTTTTTGTCACTTCAAAGGACCTATGGGCAGTCCCTTGCTTTTCCATACAAGAGCAAGCTTAGGAATGTTTTGCTTCATTCTAGGTCAGGCTGCCTGCAGATACAGACCCTTTCCTCTGCTCCCTTATTGCCAGTTACATTAAATACAGTTTATGACAAGAGTTTATTAATACTGTACTGTAGTCAACATCCATGTGAGTATATAAAATACCCCCCCCCNNCCGGCAGAAAAAGGTTGAAAAGAAAGGCGCTAAGAAGATGATTATGGTGGAAGGAGCAAATCATCAAGAAGTACGAACGAGGTATAGGAGCGGCCGAAATGGCAAGATTTTAAAAGAAGTCTAAGTCTGCATCTCGTCCAGAAGACAAGAAGCAAAAGGCAGAGGAATCCCTCACTTCAAATGAGATTGGGGAGATGTGTAAAATGTGGGGAACATTGCAAAATTTTGTAAAAAAGCACCACCCGAATAAGGCTGTAGCAGTGCAAGTGATAAATCTGATTAACAAAAATGCAATGTCACATTTCTACAAAACCCTTGAACGGATTTTGTTAAAGCTGCACAAAAAGAAAAAGATTCCATCAAGCCAATAGATACTAGTGATTCAGTTAGTGAAAGTCATTACACAATAACTCTTCTCTTGTCTCCCTCACACCAGCCATGACGGTTTTAAAAGGTTAAGTGCAGGCTAATTTTATTTTTCTTTATATTTTGTATTTTCTTTATTGTATTATATTACAGTATTGTAATGATTTTTATATGAATTTCTGGGTTGTGGAACGAATTATCTGAGTTTCCATTATTTTATGGGGGAATTCACTTTGATATAAAAGTGCTTTGGATTACAAGCATGTTTCTGGAACAAATTATGCTTGCAAACCAAGGTTTTAATGTATATTATCTAATAATAGGTATATAAATAAAACAAAAATAATATAAAGACAAAATCCTATAATCCTAAGCAAGTAAGGACATAAAACTATAGAAGTACAGTCCACATGATGTATGGTTAAAATCATGGCTTCTGGAGCCTGACTCCTGGCTCAGCTACTTTATGCATGACTCTGGGCTCAACTCTTCTACTTCTCTGTTCTTCTATAAGATGAAGTCAATAGTATACCTCTCACAGCAGTACTGTGAGAGTCCAGTTAATATACAATGTTTGGAACAGTGTCTGGCACAAATTAAAATTGTTGGCTTAGTCTTATTAATCATGTCAAATGCACAAACCAGTGACCTCTCTCCATAAGTTATCACACCTCACTGCTCCTCTATGCAAGCCTCCATGTCAGAACTGGGGGGGAAAAAAAGTTATCTTAGCACTGCCAAGTTACAGGTGACTAAAAGCTCACCAAGGACCCATGTGGCAGAGGGTGGAGTGCATAAACATTAAGAAGCCATTCAAACAATAAACAGATCAAATGATTCCTAAAAATATTTAATAAAACCATAGAATAAGATATCAAAACAATTTAAAATGAAGGATATTAAATCAAGATTCCCTATCAAAGTTTCACAAAGATTTACATTACAGGGTATACTTGTATGGCCACAAAAATCAGAACATCTCCCAAATGCAACAGGAAAACAAGTAAATTCTCATACCAAAGAAAGCAACTCCTTGTTAGCATTAAAAATGAGAAAAAAATTACTCATGGTTTTGAATGCTATCATCACTTGTAGCTTCACACCAGCTGCCAAAAATAGTGGAAAGACTGTCATTTCACGAAGAAACAGTGTAGGTAACAACTAGAAGAACAGAAAACTTGAAAGGTATTTTATTAGTTTGGTATCACACTGTCTCCCTTTCAACCACACTTTACAGTGCATGGCCTCAGCCACAATTCCTAGCTTCTAAACTGTTCTCTCATTTTCATCTTGCCTCACTTTGGACCACGGGGATCTGAACTAATTAACATAAAGAAATAAATTATGTCCACATCTTGGTCTAAACCCAAAGAAAAGTAACTCCCATCTTATCACGAAAAGCACCTATTTCACAGGATCTTGTATGAAGATAAAAGTATGACATTTAGTCACTCCATCTGGCCCTGCATTTCTCACCTGGAACCTCCTAACACAGGATAGTGGTCTTTCTCCCTCTGACTCTATCATTTTCTGTTTAAAACCTTTCCATGATTTGCCATGGCTTTCAGAATCAAATTCAAACTGCACTGAGTTTCATAACTTTCACCTGACCACCTCTTTAGCCTACATCACACCATTCTTCCACACAGACTCTTAATGTTACAGTGTAAGTCACAATCCCTCTCAGAAAACAAATTTGCCTTCTACTGGAAATGACGTTATAAATAGAAAAATCCTCTAAGGCTCTTGGAATGGTCTCCTTTAAAGCAGTGTAACAGTAAGCCAATTTGACAATAAATTATATTTTTAAAAAAACAGTTTATAACATCCATCATGGCACGCTAATATCCCAATTTCCTTAAAAGCAATCATCTAAATAAATTACTACAGTAAAGTTCGATTCCTAGTTCTTGGAGATTAAAAATAAAATGGCCATAAGTCAAAGCACATGTATTCATAGGATTGTCCCTGATCCTGTGTTCCTAGCACAGTCCCCAAACTTGGAATATGTAAGTTCAAATAGAGAAAAAACTGAAGAAATCTATTAACAATGATATGGAACAACTGCTGCACAAGAATCTGAGGTTTTTATATACCAAATAATACATTCCTACTAATATTAATAACAACTGCATTTATTGCCTCTTTTCTAAAAAAAAAAAAAACAGGAACAAGATACCATGTTATGTACTTTTACCCTGTTACCTCATTTATTCTTTTTCAAAACAGATCCTCTCCATGTTACCACTGATAACACTAGAATCAAAAAGTTAGGTAACTTATCCAAGACCACACACCCAATCTCAAACCCAGGGCTGTCAGAAAACAAAGGCCATGCTCTTAAACCACTATACTTTTCAGTGTCATATTTGGCCAATGCTCTCATCTGGAGCATCAGGCTAAACTTTTTGTTGACATACTGCTACTTTTAATTTTTTTTTAATGTTTATTTATTTTTGACAGAGAGACAGAATGTGAGAGGGGGAGGGGCAGAGAGAAAGGGAGACACTGTATCTGAAGCCGGCTCCAGGCTCTGAGCTGGCAGCACAGACCCTGACACTGGGCTTGAACTCATGAACTGTGAGATCATAACCTGAGCTGAAGTCAGATGCTTAACCAACTGAGCCACCCAGGTGCCCCTAACAGTGCTACTTTTAAAAGGAAAGTAACACATCAATAAGGTAAATCCCATGAGATAACTATTTTCCATATAAAGAATCCAGTGTAATCTAATATTTCTAAATTTATTTTGCCTTGGAAATATTGAGAATCCTAACACCTATGAATTTCCCAGAGAATTCATGTTCAATGGAATACACTCTGGAAACACTAGAGTATTGGACAGATTTGCCCCTTATGTAATACAAATAAATACATCAGGGAGTCTATGTAAAAAAAAAAAAAAAAGTGAGATGCATGAGAAGTTCAGTAGTGATGAGGATGTAAGAAACAGGTACTTTTAAACTCAGAGCCAGAATAAACAGTACAAACTTTCTGGTAGCATGTACTATGTATTATGAGTTCCCTTTTGTTGCTATAACAGATTACCACAAATGTGGTGGCTTTAAAATGACACAAAATATCTTACAAGTCTCAAAGTCAGAAGCCTAAGTGGGTCCCACTTTAGTAAACTAAAATCAAGGTGTCAACACAGCTATGCTGCTTTCTGGAGGCTACAAGATTCTGCCTTTACCTGGTCCTAAAGACTGCCTGCATTCCTTGGCTTATGACCCCTCCATTTCAGCGGAGTGCTATCTCTATCTTCTATCTCCTTCTTCCATTCTTCCAAAATCCTTGGGATTACATTGGGCCTACCAAATAACCTGTGATAATCTCTTCATTTTAAACTCAGCTGATCAGCAACTCTTGCCATGTAACAGAGTATATTCACAGGTTCCGGGGATAAGGATATAGACACAGTCTAGGGAGTTGGGGTGCTATTCTGCCCACTACACCTAATAAAATATTTTTAAATGTGCATACCCTGTCACTCAGGATGGCATTAGTGTATACAAGGATATCTATGTATGAGGATGTTCATTGCAGCACTCTTTCAAATAATAAAATATTGGAAATAACACAAATTTTCACTGTTATGAAATCAGTTTAGAAAACTATGGTATTTCCACACAAAACAGTGTGCTGTTTCCAACAATGCTGTAGATATATAAATTATAGACATGCCTTTAATAAAATGTCAAGTGAAAAAAAGCCAGATTACAAAACCAGATGATATAGCCCAATCCCAGCTATTAAAGAATATGCATACATACAAATACACAAGTATGTGAATGTTACTATACGTATATAAAAATAACTTGAAAGTGACACAACCCTGGATAGTAGAGTAACCATAAATTTCTGTGTGTCTGGAACAGTCCAGATTTATGCCTATCTTCCCAGCAATGATTTGCACTCTCTTTAATGATCATATGATCACTCTTACAATTTCTGGGGTTTGTTTTGTTCTATTTCAAACAAGTATGTATTACTTTTCTGGATGCCAAACGTGGCAAGAATCACATCTATATTAGCACTTGAAATTTTAAAAAATAAAAGTAACTTAAGAAATAATCTTTTTAATATATGAATTTGCAACCACTAATTGTGAGCCATCTAAATTACATATATTACACCATTTGACAGCATCGATGCCAAACACAGATACCAAAAGGGAAACTTCATTTTTAAGAGCACTGCCCAAGTATGCGCAGTGGACAAAGTGGGAGCAGACGAAGGCCCATTGCAACTCTGCCACTAATCAGGTAACTTAGGTCTTCTTTTCCTTCTCTACAATATGCCAATCCAATTACACAAAGTTTCTGTACACAAGGCCCAAGAAGACAATTATATAAAAGTATTTTGAAAAGTATAAACCACTAATAAAATATAAGACAGTACCCTTGAGGAATAAAGTAGTCCACTTCACAGTAACCATTACTCAACAAGAGCCATTTAAGGCACAATCTTCACCTGCCCAATTCAAAAACTACATTCGTACTAAATGAATACAATGCATAAATTAGGCTCTTTACTATGCTGTTTTATATACACATCTATGCTGTTTTATATACACATCTTCTCATATAATTCTCTCAAGAATTCTATCATTGTCATTTTAGAGAAACGAAAACTAAAACTAGAGAGGGTCAAGGTACATTGCCATGCACAGCAGAGGGGGCATCTGAACTCTGGACAATCTAAACACAAATTGGGCCAGTCTTAATTCAAACGCCTTGCTCATTCAACGTCCTACCCCACCCTGCTTTCTTAGGAAACCAAAAGACCCTTGAGTAGAAGGAGTTACAAACAACCTAAGCAATAATTTTAATTAATCTATTAATATTTTCTTTTCCTTTCCTATTATAAACCAGAATTTATGACCAGTATGCCTTTAGAGTTATGCTTCTTAATATGTTCTGACTCTTTTCCATTAGAAAATAAATCAAAGCAAAAGTATCTGGGTGGCTCAGTCAGCTGAGCATCTGACTCTTGTATTGGCTAAGGTCATGAGGTTGAGTCCTCACATCCAACCATCCATCCATCTCTCTCTCTCTCTCTAAGTAAATCATTAAGACTTAAAAAAACAAAAAGCAAAATAAAATAAAGCAAGAGTAATTATTTCAGGCAACCAAATATTATTTTAGTAATTTAAAATAAGCAGAGTCTGAGAAATACATGTTACAGAATTAGATATTAAAATACAAAAATTTTGCTTTAAAATATCTTACACAAACTAGGGGCACCTGGGCAGCTCAGTCGGTTAAGCCTCCGACTCTTGATCTCACGGTTTTGAGTTCGGCATCAGGCTCTGTGCTGAGAGTGCAGCTGAGATTCTCTCTCTCCTCTTTCTGTGCCCCTCTCTCACTTGCACTGTCTCTCTCGCTCTCTCAAAATAAACAAACATTAAAAAATAAAATAAATACCTTACACAAACTGTAAGTGTGCACATGCGCAAAATTTTGTAGATGCTCTTTTTATATTTATATTCAAATTCATCCGGTGGTGGTTCTCTTAACATTATGGTTTTTTATTTTTTTCCACCAGCAATAAAAAAAAAATTGTCAAGTAAGGGACGCCTAGGTGGCTCAGTCTCAGTTGAGCATCCGACTTCAGCTCAAGTCATGATCTCATGGTTCATGAGTTCAAGCCCCATGATGGGCTCCCTGCTGTCGGCACAGAGTCCGCTTCAGATCCTCTGTCTCCCTCTCCCTCCCTCCCTCCCTCCCTCTCTCTCTCTCTCTGCCCCTCCCCCTTCAAAAACAAACATTAAAAGGATATTTTTCAAGGAAGCAAATCTTTTTAAAAAATTTTTTTTAATATTTTTGAGAGAGAGAAACAAAGCATGAGAGGGAAGAGGCAGAGAGAGAGGGAGACACAGAATCTGAAGCAGCTCCAGGCTCCCAGCTGTCCGCGCTGAGCCCCCCATGGGGCTCAAACTCACAAACTGCGAGATCAGAGATAATCATGACCTTTCTAAGAGACAGTACTAATAAAATACATTCTAATTTGCTCTGTCCCAACTAATTGCACTGAAATACCAGACTTCTGGGAAGAGAAGGGAAGGAAAAGCACTCAACTTATGTGTTCAGTGAACCCATGGAGTTTTAGGAAATAGTGAGGATATTAACACATTAAATACAGCAGCTCTTTAAATATAATAGATTTTAGAATCATGCCTCTCACGTTAGACAGACACTACAGGGAAAAAATGCCATCAAGAACTGTGAGAATAAAATGTTAATCATCAAAAAAAGGTCTCCAATATTTTGTTTTCCCCCCAATATTCTTTCTTCCCTCACCTCCACCTCTATTCCATGTCTAGATTCAAGAGGCGAAGATTCCAGAAAGTCCCATCAACTCAATCATTTTCAGAATTACATGTTTTCACTAAAACTCTCATCTCCTACATAACTCCAAATAAATAATTTTTGCCTAAGATGAAGTTACTTTGAAGCTAAGGAAATTTAAATCTTTGTTCCTCAAAGGAAGGGCTGTAGGCATTGTATCTTTCTCTTTCTCCCCATTCTAGTTAGAATGGTTACAACAGGGGCGCCTGGGTGGCTTAGTCGGTTAAGCGTCCGACTTTCGCTTAGATCATGATCTCGCGGTTCGTGGGTTCGAGCCCCGCGTCGGGCTCTGTGCTGACTGCCAGCTCAGAGCCCAGAGCCTGTTTCAGTCTGTGACTCCCTCTCTCTCTGACCCTCCCCTGCTCACGCTGTCTCTCTCTCTCTCCTAGAAATAAATAAAACATTAAAAAATAAAAAATTTAAGAATGGTTACAACAAACATCAGCCATTCAAATACAAATTGCCCCCATAAGATTAAAGACCAGATTTGTTGTTTTAAAAGAACCTTAGNACATCAACCAAACTCTCAAACATTCCTAATACTAAACTTTTTAGAGTTCTTCAAACATATTGCTCCCAGGCATTTATTGGTTGTGTTCCTCTGCCTGCAATATCCTTCCCTTCTTTCTTCACCTCATTAATCCTACACATCCTTTAAGACTGAGCTCGAGATTCAACTCTGGAAGCTTTCTCGGAACTCCCCAGGCAATAAAAGTTCCTCAGTGTACTCTAGCATCCTTGAAAACATTTAACATAGTATTTACCACATTATATTGAAATATCTCTGCAACATCCATCTCCTCCAGGAGACCATTATCCTAAAGAACAAAAACCAGTTCATTTGTTCTTCATTCTCAGAGCCTAGCACTGGCGCTTGTAAGTATTCCATAAATGTTTGGCAAAACAAAACAAAAAAGCGTGAAAACTTTATTGAACACCGATTAGGATACACTGTGAACTTAAAAATGTTGAGACATGGTCTCTTTCATAGTCTAGCTGGAAAGATAATTCACTTATATGAAAAAAGAGATTATTACAAATTTAAGAAATTATACGTACCAAATGACTAAGAGACAGGAAATACTACAAAGCTCAAGAATGCAGAAATCACCAGAGCATAGAAGTCTTCACCAAGAAGATGAAGCTTAAGTTAAGACAGTACAGGACTGTACTTTCTACATAGAAAATGGCCTAGGAAAAGAGATTAGAGCAGGAATGGATAAACCATGTTTAGAAGGCAATGAGTAGATTACTCTGACTAGCATAGTTGGTTCTTACAAAAACATTACAAGATATCATTTGGCAGAGGCAGATGAAAGCCATTTTATGGAAGACCCAGAATGCCAGACTAAAGAGTTTAAGCAAGGGAAAGTGACATACAAATGCTCTGCAGGAATACTAACATAAAAGCAGTGCAATAGATTAACTGGCGGGGGACAGGTGAGGAGTGTGAAAGAGAATCACAATTTGCCAAATATATATAAACTTTTATTATTTTAACACTGACAGCAATTTTATGAGGTCAGTGTTCCATTTTAATGAGAAAGAAATCAAGACCCGGAGATGCTGTTAGTGGACAATGTTTAAAAACCCAAAGTCAGTGCTTTCTTTTTGCTATTTGTGAGAACTGTAGGCAAGGTATCAGTTGGAAGACTATTTCAACAGTACGGGTATAAAGTTGACAGTGCCAGACATAAAAAGAAGACAAAGTAGGAAGACAACATTTCCCAGAGCAGTTTATGTGCAGAATAGTCTGAAGACACTGGAAGAACTCAAAATGACTGCAAGATTTTAAACCTGATGGAAGGATGCAAAGTGGCAGCACTGAGGACAAAAATGAGTAAACACATGGGACATGGTGAGAGGAGGAAGGGTAAGGATTACGAGTTTACCTTGAGGAGAGTGGAGTTTGCTATGACAGAAAGACTTCTAAAATGAGGAGTGTCCAGAAGGCAGATATGCAAAACCATCAGGTAAGTTTTCAGGCATTATTATCTATGGCTAAGGCTTACATAGTGCTTATAATATGCCAAAACCATACCAAGTACTTTGCCAGTTAACTCGCTTGATCTTTATAACTTTATTAAATAAATAGTATTATCATCACCATTTTTCAGATCTGGAAACTGAGACACAGAAAGCTTAAGGAACTTGTCCGAGGTAACACAGCCTATAAGTGGTAGAGCTGTGATTTGAATCCAGGCAGTTCTCTAAACTACCATACTCAAATGCACTTTGTTATGTATTATTTTATGCTTCTGCCTATTTCATTAAATAGTTTATAAACTCCCTGAATAGTAGACATGATATCTTATACCAGCGTGTCTCTCTAGGATTTAACACAATGATTTATACTAAATAGATTTTAAACAATGATTGTGTGGTGACAGGAGTGGATGTAGTATCTGCAAAAAAGAAACACTGAAAAAAGAAAAGAGGAATAGGGCTATGCATTTCTTTTTGCCACTGGTGGGGCAAGGCTGACCAGGAGAATGGAATGGAATGGAATGGAATGGAATGGAATGGAATGGAATATAAAATAAAATAAAAAATAAAAAATAAAATAAAAGGCAAGATATTCAGAACCATGGAATCCCAGTGCTAACAAAAGACTTCAAGAACTTTCCTTAAGGCCCCTGTGTATATACCATAGCATCTATGAACTATGTGATAATTATGTACTTGTTTGTGGGCCTGGTAAAACTACTTGACAATAGATTCTCTTTTTATCCTCCAGGACCTGAGATATCTACCTTGGCAGAAACTCAATGTTTACTTGTGGGAGGAAGGGATGGCTGTGTATGAGAGGACACAGAGAGACAGAGAAAAAGGGAAACAAAATTGTCAGTATTAAGTGAGAAAGAAGAGGAGCCTGGGTGGCTCAGTTGGTTAAGTGTCTGACTCCTGATTTTGGCTCAGGTCATGAACTCAAGGCGCTTGAGATCAAGCCCCGTATCAGGCTCAAGCTTGCTTGGGATTCTCTCTCTGTCCCTCTCCTGCTTGTATCTGTGTGCTCTCTCAAAATAAATAAATACACTTTTAAAAAGTATATTAAAGTGTATTTATTTTTGAGAGAGAGAAAGAGACAGAGCACAAGCAGGGAGGGGCAGAGAGAAAGGGAGCACAGAATCTGAAGCAGGTGCCAGGCAGCGAGCTGTCAGCACGGAGCCTGACATGGGACTCGAACTCACAAACTGTGAGATCATGACTTGAGCCATCCAGGCGCTTCAAAATAAATAAACTTTATAAAAGAAAAGAAAAACAATCAGCAGATGAATTTGGCCATTAGTTCTATGGCACCTTTGGAAATATCAATTCCAATAATGTATTAAGGAAAAATAACTGGATTACAAAGGATAAAGGAAAAGCAGATGGTAAATAAAAGTGAAAACACAGTATAGGGTAAACTTGAAATGGTTCGCCATAAGAAATTTCAGTAAGGAAGGAGAGAACCTGAAGGGAAAACAGGAAAGGATTTTTCAGAGAAAACTGGGAGTGACCCACAAAAGACTGTTTAAGGGTAATATTTAAAAAGACAGACAAAAAACAGAAATAAAGTTCTGGAGAAATGGTATATAACCAAGAGCATAAGTGAAGGAAGGGATTCTTCAGGACTCTATCTAACCAAACTGGCTTTCTCTTTCTGTGATCTACACCAGCCATCGAGTCTTCAGAACTACCATTTCTACATCCCTACTTCTCTCTCCATTCATTACCTACCTTACCCAAGAAAAAACTTAGAAAGGCCTGACTAGAATACGAAGTCATATATTAAATGGGAGTAAATGAAATGTTTAAAAATCTATTTGTAGTGGGGGCGCCTAGGTGACTCAGCTGGTTAAACATCTGACTCTTGATTTGGCTCAGGTCATGATCTCACAATTCATGAGATCAAGCCTCCTCGTGTCAGGCTCTGCATTGACCCTGCAGAGCCTGGTTGAGATGTTCTATCCTCCTCTCTCTCTGCCCGCTCCCCAACTCATGTTCACCCTTTCTCAAAACAAATAAACTATAAAAAATTATTTGGTGTAGGGGCGCCTGGGTGGCTTAGTCGGTTAAGCGTCCGACTTTCGCTTAGGTCATGATCTCACGGTTTGTGGGTTCGAGCCCCGCGTCGGGCTCTGTGCTGACTGCCAGCTCAGAGCCTGGAGCCTGTTTCAGTCTGTGACTCCCTCTCTCTCTGAACCTCCCCTGCTCATGATGTCTCTCTCTCTCTCCTAGAAATAAATAAAACATTTAAAAAAAATTATTTGGTGTAAATAAGCTATGAGATGTTCCTCCTGCCTGAAATGTCAATTTTCCTAATATCAACTTTTAAAAGTCTCATCCATCTTTCAAACCCCAGATCAAATCTCATCTCCAAGATCCCTTCCTGACCCACCTCCACTGGAATAAAGTTCTCCCCTATATTTACTTACACAGTACCTCTTTCTCCATCCTAGCACTTTCCAGCTTATCTGCTATTATAGTTAAATGCCTTTCTCCAGTATCTTTGAGTTCCCATTGGTAAAGCCCCTATAATTGTGCTCTGCACATCCTAAGTGTTAACTGCCAATAAAACAGACCTTAAAAACATTTCAAATAAGTACAGTGGTTTTTTTTTAACTTTATTCATTTATTTTGAGAGAGAGAGAAAGCATGGGTCAGAGGGAGCAGAGAGAAGGACAGAGAAACCCAAGCAGGCTCCACACTGTTAGCAAGGAGCCCAATGTGGGGCCGGAACCTACAAACCACCAGATCATGACCTGAGCAAAGTCCAACGCTTAACCAACTGAGTCACCCAGGCACCCAATATGTGCCAGTTTTTAAAAGTATGATAACTAGCCTATTACACCTAAAAGAAAAAGTTCAGGGAAGCCTAAGAAGTCATCTATGGCTTGAAGGAGGAGGAAACAAGAACATTAACTGATGCCATGCATATCTGATATATCCCTCCTATGTGTATTCTCTAAATCAGCGGTTCTCAGCTGGAAGTGGATACGCACTCACAGGGAACATTTGGCAATGTGGAAACATTTCTGGTTTCCACAAATGAGGGTGAATGATACCGGCATCCAGGGGGTAGAGGCTAAGTGTGCTGCTAAACATCCTATGATGCACAGGACTAATGCCCACCACAAAAAACTGTCTGACCCAAAATGTCTGTGAAGTGCCATGGTTAGGAAAGCGTGCTCTAAATGAAGCAATGAAGAAAGAAACTGAAACAAAATTGTTACCTTGTCTATGTGAAACTCCTAAAATTTTCTTGAACAGTTTCTTAAACATCTACTCTTCCCACTGACTAAAAATTGGGTCTAAGGGACAGTGAAAACACCCCTCCTAAGGATTTCCACTTACATGTTAACATGAAAGGAGTTGGTTACAAGTTCTCACTTACTATGTGACCTGTTTGCCAAAACTCCATCCCTGCATATTCCTGTAACTGCTGATTAGTCCCCCTTAGTTACAATCTTCAAGACCATTGATAAACCTGTCTACAACAATTCAACAACTAAGTTAAAATGAAGCTTGATTACAAAACTTAAATGACAACATATGATGACCATCTGCCAAAATACCCACATACAGATATATGACTAATCGACTACCCAAAAGACATATGCTTAATAATCTATTCTCTGAACAAGATCAATCGGGAAAACAAATCCACCTGAATTTTCAGGTACTCATTCATGTCACCCATCTCTAATCTACGCTAGCCAGGATGAGACACGTAGTTGGAGCCTGCACACAATATTTCTCCACTATAAAACAAACGCCCCTTTAAAGTCTGAACCACCCTCCATCCCAAAACTGCCTCACAAGAAACCTGCTACACTAGTGAACAGCATCTTAAAAGACCAAACAAAACAAAAACTCAGCAATTGCTTCATCTTCCATGAAGGTAGAACATAGCAGCTTTTAGAAAGCAGTGAAACATAGTCTAGGACAGGAAGCATACATTTTGAATCCAACTGAAACCACAAGGGAAGCAGAAATTAACTGTCAAAATAATTCAGCCAGTCAACATTCAAGCAGGTAAGATGCCATTAACACCATTATAACAAAAAAGAGTTATAAGCCTCAAGAGGGTAATTTTTTCCAACGATTTTACCATGTTTGGTAAATCAGCTGTGTTTGGCTGATTCTCGGGGACCAGAGCTATTTTACTTTAAATCATATGCAGGGAAAACATGAATGGGTCCGGGGCAGGGGAAGTATGTGTTATAGGATTTCTTGACTTGAATTAGTGTGTGTTATAGGATTTCTTGAAGCTTCTACAGACAGTGAATACCCAGCCCAGAATTACCAGAATCTTCCAGAACCTATTTAGTATACATATTCCTCCCAAATTGCTCCCACTAACTTCCCTGCTCCTCTCCCCAGGCTAGGATAAGGCTCTGCTTGCTACTGTATCTCCACCTTTTTTTTATCTCTCTCTGTCCCAAGATTCACCATGACACGTTTTATCTTAACAACATATTGGATTATTCTTATTAGTACTTAAAATTTTTTTAACTTATTTTATTTATTTTGAGAGACAGAGAGAGAGAATCCCAAGCAGGCTCCACACTGTCAGCCCAGAACCTGATGTGGGGCTCAAACCTGAGAGCTGAAATCAGGAGTCGGAAGGGCAACCAACTGAGCCACCCAGGTGCTCCCAATTATTTTAATCAGTACTTAAATAACAACCATTTTCCTGCTGTCTCAGAAAACCACCTGTGTCTGTTACATTACTTCTACCTCTGGCAACAAAGTGTGCCCGTAGAATGCAGCCTCTTTGCTAACAGAAGTACCAATGCAAAAAAAAAAAATTCTAACAATATGCAGATGTTTCTTATAAAGGGGTCTAATACCAGGGATCAACTTCAAATGGATCTCCCTGGCAAACCTACAGCATAGAAAGAAAAAACCAAGAATAGGGAAGGAAGGGAGGGAGGGAGTACAGTGACACAAGTAGATGTCATTCAGTAGTACCTGTGCCACCTTTTATAACAGGATTTGACCTGTTTGACTGGTATTCCCTCTGGCTATTATTCTACTTTCTCGACTTCCCAAACAACTTTGATGATGTCTTCCCCGTCTGGTCCTTCAATACTTTCCCCATCTCTGCATTTCCAACTTTGAAACGCTAACCACTGTATTTCTATCCTTTAAATTGCTACTCTTTTAAAGCATAATCTATATCACCCACTATCTCGTCCATGGGTTACCTTTACCCTTCTCCCACCCTTTTTAAATGAACAATATTCAATATTCCATTTACTTTCACGCAACAGAGGTGTCGAAGTCTTTAAGATCTTTCTATTTATCCATAAATCAATTTTTCTTTGAGAAATAAATTTCCAATGATATTCTTTGTAGAACCCTCATATTTAAGACCAGTTCTTATTTTTATAAAATGTAGGAAAGTACTCTCAACTTATTCACTTAGGAGCCTTGTCAATCTGCTATTTAAAAAAAGACACTGCTTAAAAAAAAAGATTTATCTTCCAACAACAAAAATAAATTCCTCATCCTATCTTGTTCTAGCATCACCTTCTTTCCCAAACAGAAGATGGGCTTTCTTTCCTATCATCTCTGCTCTATTTCTGCAACTCAGGACTAATTCAGTCCCCTTGATTCTGATTTCTCTGTCTTCATCTTACTGATGCTTCTTACCTCATATCCTCCCATCTCACTCTTCTGAAACTGCCATCTTTCTCCCTGGTTTGCCATCAACAAGGTGCCACTTCAAAGCCAGACACCCCATCTCTTTACTCCAACAAATGAATCTAGCTGACACAAAGCTAATTTTCATCTCCATGAGGAAAGATCTGTAGCTATGCAGTTTAAAAACTGCCCAGTCATGGTCTTACACCACCAAGAAAGGTAGGCAACAAAATTCTCCCTAAAGTCAAGGGTCACAAAGAATAATTATTAAACCCCCCAACCACATTTGTTCAACAATATCTAGCATCCTCCCCAAGTTGTCTAAAAACCAAAGGTTTGGTTTCCAACAAAGAAAAGATAGTGAACATGATGTTTCCCTGAAGACAGTCTCTAGCCTCCTCACAGCAGACTTTAAGTGGAATGATCCAAAGAAGAGATAGAGGGAAATTCGGGCTGGTGCAAGTCTTTATTACTCCTTCCCCTGAGTCCCCGACTACTGTCAGCCCTAAGATTTGCTTTACTTGAAAAAGAAAAGACTGGCTCCCAGGAATCCTTAAGAGACTCCAAGTCCTACGCCTGTTCAGTTCTGCTTATTCAACTATAGTGAGAAAATATATTTAAACATAGTGTTCTTATTCTTTTCTCCCTTCTTCAAAGAACTAAACTCACCTCAAGTTGTCTACCACTGATTCCACAACCTAAGGATAAGTCTTCCCTACCATGCTAATTTACAAAATATAAAACACATTAACATGGAAGTCACCCAAAACCAAATGATCTTCCTATTAAAATTATCACCTCTCTCCCAGTCTACTTTTCATATCTTTCTACTCTACCACCTTATCTCTGGTCCTAACTGTCCATTATTACACTACACAGAGTCATCTTCCTAATACTATCTATGAGCATGTGAATGCTCTTCTAAACTAATCTTCTCAGACTCTCCATTGTCCATCCACTTTAACTATAAACTACAGATCATGACTCAAGACCCTCTCAAATATGGGCACCTTATTAAATAGGCTTTCCTTGATCACCCTGTCTATATAAAAGAAGATATCCATGACTTGCTTTTTCCTTCTAGTTGTCACCACCTGACATAATTATCTCTTCAAATGTTTACTGATTGCCTAATTCTATCAGAATATATACCTCACTATGTTTACTCTTTCATTCACCATTGTATCCTCAGTGCCTGGAAGAGTGACTGGCATATAGTAAGCTCTCAACACATATTTGTGGAAAGAATGGATGAACTCAGACATGTCACACAGTATGGCTGACAGAGTCAGAAGCCCTACGTGTGAGAGCTTCCACTTTCCAGCTCTATGGTCCTCAACAATTTTAACTTCGTTATGCTATCTATATTTTCTTCATCTGTGAAAGGAACGGATCAACTTGATCTATAAAAAAAGTCTATTAAAAGTTATTTCAGCTGCATCACCCTATATTCTTGTTTAACTGGACTGAACACCTTCCCCAGCCCCCAGCCCCCCTTATCTGCATATCCTGGCTCAGTTTCCTTCCATTTGGAGTCCCTGTTCTCAGTCCACATCTGTCAGAATACTGCTTATCCTTAAGGTCCATTTTAAGTGCCATTTTCTCCTTGAAACCAAACAAACTGTAAACTCTGTAAGAAGAGGGTGGAGCTCTTTTCTGTTCTCAGCAGTTGGTACAATACCTCCCATATAGGTGATCAACAAAATGACTGATGATTCATGAGTGAATGAATGGGCAAATGAACAAAGGAAGCTTTTCCTGGTTCCCCCCCAATTGCTTAAGTAATCTCCTGCCTTTGAACTCTTAATGACACTTGGCATCTTTTATGATACTTGCCATATTTTACGCCATGATACTATTAATTTACTTGTCTATACACTAGACTGCAAATTCCTTAAAATTGAGTACTGTCCTGATGGGTTTCCACATCCCTCTCTACAACATCTACCATAGATCTTTCCCACAGTTATATTAAGTGTATCTGATGTGTTGAACAATGAAAGGATAATAGTGGAGAAAAAGGACTATAATATACAAGTACCCTTCCAACTGTCCTAGAGTCAGCCCCTAGGCACACATGTGCGGACCCCGTCTCTGTTAAACCCAGGCATTCAACTGCAGTTCAAAGAGCTCATCATTCTCTCCACTTTCTGCTTAAAGAAACTACTACTACTTTCCTAAGTACAACAGCCACCTTCTGGTATCACTACCTACCTTCTCTTGTAATATGCATTTAGGAAGCCAATCACAATATTTTCACTTCACTAAACAGAAGTGTTTTTTCCACTCATTTCAGACTTCTACCCCAACCAATTCCCTCTTCTACAAGGTATGAAACCATTTTTTAAAAAAACATCTTCCCATAAGCCTGCCTTTCTTAGTTCTGCTCCTGAAGGACAAAAAGGATCCGTTTGAAGGTCTTCCCCTTTTCTAAAAAGCAGCAACTCCCCAATTAATCTCAAGACGCTAACCACCTTGTTCTTCCCTGCCATCAAAATTTTGAACCTTTTATCTCTACGTCCAAGCTCCTATTCTGCTTCCATGGAAACTTCCTGGCTGCTGGTGTCTTTCCATTCAGTATGCTCTCACTAGCATGTACTTGGTTGCAATGTATCTTCCCCTTCCTAAAATGTTTGTCAGTCGCTCCCTTTACACCACCCCAGACACCCATCACATACTCTCAAACACTGTACTCATGCGTCACTCTACCTCCGACATACAAGTTCTTTACAACACTCTTAATGAATGTACACGACTCTCAGTATGGTATCATCTGACTAGACTACACTAATTCTAACTCCGTTTCTTCTGGGGAACCCAACCCCGTCCATAGTACCTCCCTCTTTCCTCACTTCCTCATCCCCATTCCCCCGTTTATGCTCCCACCCCCGGCCCACCAACTAACTACACATGACATTGTTCNCACACAACGTTACCCCCGCCACCGGGACGAGACTCCACACCCACCTCCACTCGGGGACGCCGCTCCCCCCCACCCCTCGCCTGCGAGCCCGCGACCCCGAGGGCGCGCGCGCACACATTCTCACGCTTTCCTAACCTCCTTCCCCGCACCGGGNCTACCCCGCCGCGCCGACACACCACCTCTGTGTCTGTTACTCCGTGCCCGAACCTTCAACCCGCACCCCCCACGTACCGGGCCGACCTCTGCACTCACCGGAGATACTGCGCGCTCTGCAGGCTCATCCTCCGCCGCCGCGTCTTCCCGCGAAGCCTCTGTGGGTCTCTCAGGCTCCTCGNGCAGGGACACTGGGCCCCGGGAGGGGGGAAGGGGAGGGAGAAGGGAAGGGGGCGGGGGAACGAGGAGGAAGAAGCAGAGGAAGGAAGTGGGGGGTTCCTCTCGCGAGATTTCAGTGGCGCCCGTCCCTCCGGGTGACTTCTGCCTCTCTGTAGCGCTCCCTCTTGGGATCGGCTACCCGTGAGGGCCCTGTGCGGCTGCTGAGCGGCCGGCTGCAGGCGCTTGGCGGCTTCCGGCCAACCCACCCCTCTCCCGCGCGAGGGGGCAACCCCGGCCTCACCAGGAACATCGAGCCCAAATCAACCAGGAGTTACACTCAAAGTCTTCCCCCGTCTTTCCCCTCCACCCAATTTCTCTCTTCCTTTTTCCACTCCTCCACTCTTTCCTACCGGAAACGCTGCCCTTTCCTCCTACAGTTCCGCCTGCCAGTCCCTCAACTCTAGTCTTCCCTCGCGCCCGGGAGGGTGACGCTAAGGACCCCCTCCCCCTGTCTGCTGCCCCTCCCACTGCACCCCTGGAGGCTGTTGGAGGGGATAGGGTGGAGCCCATGGAGGAAGAGAAAGGAAACCAATCGGATTGGATAAGCAGCTGCCATGGCAACTGGCGGCTGTGGTTGTATTGTCATAGTAACCAATGTGTGCGGACTGGGTGACCCTCCCTTGGCGAATGGATTCCCGGGAAAGTGCCCAGGGTTCCCCCTTGGCTTCCCTTCCGTCCATAGGCCTCCCCCAGGTTGGGAATCCGGGTGATCTACTGGGCGGTGAGGTTCACTTCCTCTTCCCTTTCCCCTTCCCGCTACAATGAGGGGGCCCCCGAGGCATTCACCGTGGGCTTTTCCACCCGCCTGCGGGCTGGAACCACCTCCAGTTTCCTCTCAGTGCCGGGCGTGGAGAGGGCCGGGCCTGCGAGGCAGACGCCGGGCCTGAAGGCTGGCGAGCTGCGAGCTGGAACGAGAAGGGCGAGGCGGTGGCGTGAAGCTTCGAGGCGGGCTAGGGGTTTCCCCAGGACTGCCTCCGGCTCTGAGAGGCGGGATCCCGCCAGGACGGGGTCCCTAAGGGAGGAGAACGGCACACGACGACCCAGATTCCTCTCCTGCCGGGCAGGGACCACCTTAGACTTTTCCTGGCGGGTCGCCCCCTTTCCGAAATCCCCCAAAGCGTACCCAATACACACCCTCGGCGACTGAGCCACCTCCTGCCGCGGGGAAGCCCGAGTGAAAGCGGGAACACATCCTAGAAGAGTAACAAGTGGTTTTCTAGCATTTAGAGCCAGGAACGTGGTGAGATGCCCTCCCTCTCGAAGGCACCCCTTCCCCCGTGGGGGTCCACGCAATTATCGAAGGCTGTCCTGTGAGTTCCTCCCTCTGCAGACTTCTCTGATGGGGCTGCTCTGTTTTAGAACTTGTCACTGTATCTTTTGGGTAGGAGAGGGAAACTTTGGGTAAAAGTATCGAGAAGAACTTAGATACTGGCGCGGTAAAATAGAGAAGAACATAGATACTGGTGCGAGGTTCCGAGGAAAGGCATCGAGGAAGAGGATTTTCATTGTTAAATTTTTCTGAAAGTCTATTATGTGTATTTTGTGTCAGGTTTGGGGTTAAAAACCAGAAATAAAGAATGGGGTCATTGATAACCTGGAGTGTGAGAAGTAGCTGGAGAAATGGTCCTTCTAATGGCTTGAAGGACTTGACATTTTACAAATTATATTTCGATTCGTATCGTGGAGTCTTTTACGCCGCTGTTTCAAAGTACTTTAGGCAGTGCAACTGTAAAACCCCCCACCTTCACCCCCCAGAATGCAGCCCTCACTAGATAGTTTAAAACAAGATTTTAATGGGCTGTTTTGGTTTAGCTCGGTTTGAGCAACTGATTCCTGCTGTCTTCCATGCTAGGTGAGGAGGCACTTTCAAGATCCTTGAGACCACACCCATTAAAAGACTAGACCATTGTCTTTATGGAACATCATGTATTCGTTTGGAGAAAATGAAAGTACAGGTTACTCTGAGGTAAGTCCGAAAAATAGATTATCTTTAACGAAATAGAAACTAACCTATGCCCCTCCCCCTGTGAGCACCTACTGTGATGCGGCGCCGCGAGGAGGCGGTGACTGCAACTGTATAATGAATGCCCCCTGTGACCCCTCCCTGCACCAACGCGCCACCCACTCACGGAAAAGAGAGCCACCTAGTGAAATACTGTTCTCATCTTTGGTGTAGGTGCTGCATTTCCTTCAACCCTAGAGCCCAAGGATGGAGATTACTACCACATATTATCTAAAATACCCTACATCTCTTTCCCGAAATGTATTGCGAATCGGCACAGTTAACACCTTTTATGTGTGTGGCTCCTATCTCCAGTAAACAGTGTTTGAGCATATGTCATGACACTTCTCATAAGCAATCTAGGAGAATATTACTGTCTTCGCATTTTGGAAATAAGAAAACTGGGATCAGAAAGATGAATCCTTTGGTTGTTTTTTTTTTCTACAAACATTTACTAAGCATTATTATATTTCAGTCTATGCCCAGGTTACTGTGGATACTATGGTGAAAGAGACATTGTCCCTGTCTTGGAGAAACGCATCTTCTGGTAGAGATACCAGAGGATGGAGAAGTGATAAGAATGCAATATGGTGAATGCAGTAATTAAGGTAATGACAGAGTATCCCATGTACACAGATGAGGGTCAGAAATATAAATAATCTTTGTATTTTATAGCAGCTTTCCTAAGAATTTTGTGACATTCTTCAATAGCTTTACAATGCCCTACAAACTAGGTAGAATTATAACATTTACATTACATTGTAGGTTGTAAGACACCAATGCCCATTTGAAAATAACTTCTGAAAATCAATAAAACTCAGAAAAATTATGGCCCAGAATTTACATATTGCTTAATGTACATTCTCCAATCTCATCTCTTTCCCCTGCCTCCCATCAAAAGATTTGTAGAATAGAAGCTTCTATACTAATAGCTTTTATTCATTTCTTTCCCTGCAGATATAGATTACATCTAAACCAAAAGAAATAAAAGAGAAACTCTTAATCCTCTTAAGTTTTTCAGTTTGTACCTAAGTACTTTTGTGGAAAGATCAAATGCTAGCAGACCTGAGTGCGCCTTCCAACTCTTCCCTCTCAGCCTCTAACCTTCAGTTTCTTCTTATTTTTCTTCCCTGACCAAAATGGAAATAGGCTTCCTGTGAACTTTATTGATGATATAGGTGACTGAGGATAAGTGACTTGATAAATATTAATTTTCTTTTTGCCCTTTTACTCCTTTATATCAAGCTAAAAGGAATAACTTAGAACTACTGCAGCATAAAATCTTTTTTTTTGTTAAATTTCTTTTTTAATGTTTTATTTATTTTTGAGAGAGAGAGAGAGAGACAGAGACAGCGTGAGCAGGGGAGGGTCAGAGAGAGAGGGAGACACAGAATCCGAAGTAGGCTCCAGGCTCCAGGCTGCCAGCACAGAGCCCGACACGGGGCTCGAACCCACGAATGGCGAGATCATGACCTGAGCCAAAGCCAGACGCTCAACCGACTGAGCCACCCAGGGGCCCCTAAAATCATTTTTTTTAATGGTAGCTTCTCTAGTCTTTGTAATACTCATAGGTCTGACCACACACCCAAATTTTTTCTCATTCGGTGCTGGAAGATAGATTTCTTTACCCATGATTCTGATCACAAAAAGAATACAGTATCAGAACATTGTGAGTCAGATTCTAGAGGGTTGAAACTTTTAAATAACTTTTTATCTAAAAATAACTTAAAATAACTGCATTTTGGTGGCGCCTGGGTGTCTCAGTCGGTTAAGCATCCGACTACAGCTCAGGTCATGATCTCACAGTTTGTGGTTCGAGCCCCACTTCGGGCTCTGTGCTGACAGCTCAGAGCCTGGAGCCTGTCTTCGGATTCTGTATCTCCCTCTCTCTCTCTCTCTCTGACCCTCCCCTGCTCCCGCTGTCTCTCTTTGACTCTCAAAAATAAATGAAAACCATAAAAAGAATTTTTTTAATGTTTTTTTTTTATTTCTGAAAGAGAGAGAGAGAGTGAGAGAGAGAGCATGCGCAGGGGAGGGTCAGAGAGAGAGGGAGACACAGAATCTGAAACAGGCTCCAGGCTCTGAGCTGGCTGTCAGCACAGAGCCCAATGCGGGGCTCAAACCCACAAACTGTGAGATCATGACCTGAGCCAAAGTCGGACACTTAACCAACTGAGCCACCCAGGCACCCCTAAAAAGAATTTTTTAAAAAATAACTGCATTTTGGCCCAAGTAAACAGTGTCCAGTCTTCAACCTGAGAGCAAGTACTTCCTGAGAAGCTACTCTTAACATTCCTGCTACATTTACCTAGAGCTTTGGTAACCTGATAATTAATACACAGGACGCCTCCTCCCTTTTTTATAATAATAGACATCTCACTTGACCCATGTAACCATAACAAGCACTAATTTATTTTAATCTTTAGCCTACATATTCTGCATGTTTCCAAATCGTGTGCACAATTAGGTACTTAATAAACGTGTTTCTATTTTGATGAGTAGAACAGCAGTCAAGTACACAAAGTGTGTGAAGCAAGTCTGTACTGTCCTTAGTACCACACCTCAGACCACAGAACTGAGTGATTCATTCTCTTCAAATAGTGAGTCAGACACAAATTGACATTTCAACCCAGGTCTCTCGTTGCTCAGGGTCTCGTAGACCAAAGGCTAGCAGCCTTTCTCAAACAGTTTGCCAAGTATTTATTTATTCATTCACTCCTTCCAGGGAGTCACAGAGCCTGAAGAACAGTCGGGAAGATTTGCAGTCCGAGATCCTAGAGAAGAAATTGTGGTTTTTGGAGGCATTGAGGTACCAGAGAATGGTAGTCAGAGCACGTTCTCCTTCTCTGCTCTCCTAATATTGACTAAGAGAAACCTTATTAATCTTCAAGAATTTCTCCCAGTTCCCAATTAGAAATACCTCTGGGAAAGAACCACACCTTAAAATCTTATCTGCTAATTTAATGGCCACCAACCATCTGGAGAAGACAAGAAGAAATTCTCCTAGGGAAGACTGAAGAGTATTAAAAAAGAAAACTAAACATTAGCCTCTTCAGTCTCTCATACTCTATACTGTCCAAGAGCTATAGTGTTCAGGGACCTCTCTTTACTGCTCCAAGCACAGTCCTTCAGAAATCATCTTGGTGTCCCTAGTTTGAAATCAATGTATTTCATGTCAAAATCTGTTGTATTAGCCAGAAGCTGCCATTTTTTTCCCTAAAATACTCAAGTAAAAGAAGAAAAAATCTTTTTTTTATTTTACAGTCCGTACTTCCCTAATTTCTGTAGGGCAGACTACTATTTTTGAAAACAGAGAATGTGATACTGATATTCTTTGCCATAAATCTGCTCTTTTTCAAAACCATGGGAAGCCACATGTGACCACACATGTGCATGTACACATGTACACCTTCTTCCTCTCGCTGTCTTCATTAATCACCTCTATTTGCAACGCATGATACGTGATAGATGGAAAGTGAAGAAACTTGGGATGTAAGTTTGTCACTTCAAGGCATACTAAGGATACACGCCCAAGGATCGTTCTGCTCTGCTTAACTATTATAAGGTCTTTGCTATTTTCCGAAAAATTCTACATGTCAGAAAATTAGATAGTTTGTCCCATATTAATAAAAATTCCTACACATTGATATATTTACGTATTCTATGTATTCGCTGTATTAGGCTATAAAATGTTTTTTATTTTGTGGCTTAAATTCTCCATTGGTTTTCCATTACCCTTAGAATAAAGTCCCCCATGGTTAGGATGACCTATGTGGTCTGGCCCTTGCCTGCCTCTACTGTGACACTTCCTGGTGTCACCACTCTAGCCGCACTGACCTTTTCTCTGGTCTCTCAGTGGGCGACAGCCTTTTCTCCTCAGAGACTTTACACAAGCTGTTCCCTTCTTTCTCTTGGACCACTCTTCTCCCTTCTGATGCTTCAAGCCTAAACTTGAACTTCTTTGGAAAAATCATCTCTACCCACCCCCTCTCCTAATCACACTGGATTAACTACATCTCTTACATAGTCCCTCAGCACTCTTCCCTTCCTTCTTAATGGCATTTGTCAGGATTGTAATTCTTTTTGTTCAATGTCTGTTCCCTCCAGTCAGCTCTGTAAGTTCTATGAGGGCAGACACAGTGACTGTTTTTCTCACTCCCCTAACAGGGTGCCTGACACCAGGGGTCCTCAGTAAATACTTATTAAATCAATGAATCTTGGGGAAAAAATAGAAATTTAGACCATGGCATTCATATAAATGCTTAAAATTCTTGACTACCTAACTACAGAACATAGGAGTAATACCTAAGCAATAAAAAAAGAATTTCACTGGGCCTTCAACCCATCTGGTGAACTGAAATCTGCTATGATATTTAACAAAATGAAAGTTTTAATTAAATGAAATTTACTTAGGTAATGAGTAAAGAGCACACTTAGGAGATTATGGGTAACTCATCAATTATCTTGCAGCAAAGTCCCATACTTGAGTGTAGAAAAAGAAGTCTTCAATATCCAAATCATTTTTACTTAACTTTTATGCTTTCAGATTTGGGAACAGGGGAAGCAGTCAACCCTTTTACTGTGTGACAAAGTAAAAACACTGCTGGGGGAGGCTGGCAAGAGAAAAAAGAGGAAATCACCTAATTGGTAAATAGGATAGAAAAAATAGATTTAAAAATTCAGAAAGAAGAGTGACTCATAGAATAGAATGGAACACTCCATAATCTTTGTATCTCTCACCAGAACAGTGTCTATAAATTTCTGGAATTTTTTTTTCAAAAAAAGTTTTTTAATGTTTATTTATTGTTGAAACAGAGACAGAACATGAGTGGGGGAGGGGCAGAGACACAGAATTCGAAGCAGGCTCCAGGCTCTGAGCTGTCAGCCCAGAATCCGATATAGGGCTCAAACTCCTCAACCGCGGGATCATGACCTGAGCCAAAGTTGGATGCTCAGCTGAGCCACCCAAGTGCCCCATTATTGATTTTTATTGTTTTATTGTGGTTTTTTTACATTGTGTGTTGGGATAAGGCTAAAAAATTGAATGTAAGTTTGCTAAGGAAAGGGCCACATGCAGTTTCACTGTAAGTGATATATTGAAATTGTTTCTGGCAGCAGATCGTCCAAGTTCAGTTAGATAGTGTGTGTATCATACCTACGAGTACAAGGCGCTTCATAGGCACCCCGACAGGTGCTACTGCTGTTATTATGCATATGGGGGGAAATCAGAGCTTCACTCACTCGACTTTACACTTATTTTTAAAAAACAAACACAAAATGTAGAATTGCATTTGTGGAGAGAGAGGTACTAGCACACTGCCTCAAAATCACACGGCCAGCTGTATTATACAACCAATCATAAATTGCCAAGAGGGAAAACAGCTTTCATCTCCTTACAGAGGATGTCTCCGTTCACTAGCAGTTCTTTGTTGGAATGAGATGAGATCCAAGATCTGTCAAAGCTGAGGAGGGTAAGGAGGCTCATAAGGAGCAAACCCAGCTGCTTGTGCTTTCCCCTGCCCTCTTTGAAACTAACATCCCTGGGATGGCTCTCTGGCTCATTCTCTTTCACTCTCTCACTCTCAACCAATGGCTGTAAGCTTTCTGTTATACTGCTCCCACCCCCAAGCAATCCAGTCCTTCATCCAAAAGGACATGCATAGTTTTACCTCTTTAACAATGTCTCTGTGGTGAGACCAAGCCTATGGCACATGCCAAGTGTTAGAATGCCAATATTTCCAAAATGTAGGCAGCAGCGGCCTCGACGTTACAGGAGGTTATTAGCTGTAGAAAGAAGATGAAATTAATTTTCTATAAGTATTTGTGGGACAGCCTAATTTTAGCATTAAAGCACAGTAGGAGTCATAGGTTGAGTTATAAGTTTAGGGTCTATGAGGAACATTCAACTGATGATCATTTCTCAGTCTTTCACTGTTCTTTCAAGACAAATCTAAACTACGGGCGCCTGATTTCAGTCAGTTGAGCACCCGACTCTCGATTTTGGCTTAGGTCATGATCTCATGGTTCATGACAGCACAGAGCCTGCTTCTGATTCTCTGTCTCCCTCTCTCTCTGCCCCTCCCCCACTAGTGTTTGGTCTCTCAAAAATAAATAAATAAGCTTAAAAAAATTTTTTTTAAAAAAGGACAAATCTGAACTAAATTTATGTCTGAGAACCTTAATCTGTATATATCCTGATACTAAGAAAACTTGTGGATCCGCTAGAATTTTAGTATTTAGTTATTTATTCATTTAATCTTCAGAAACAGAGAATTTTCTGTGTTGAATCATATGCTCATCACTGGGGTAGAGATGGTGAACAATACAGTCTTATTGTCATATTTTAAAGTTTAGAGGACAACTAAGTAAAGAGATAGTTATATTACAGAGTAATAATGGTAGAGGTCTTTGGAATCATTCCACCTTGAGATCAAATGCAGACATGCAATCAGATAACCCACCTACGTGTCCCAGTCAACTACAAAGTCCTTCGGAATGAGACTTTGCAGAGTTAACTTTTTCAAATTCTATTACTTGGCAGGAAAAGGAATATATACAGTTCAACTGTTCAGAAATGTGATGGAAAACTATATCCAAAAGTATTTTAGACGTAAATATACCTGCGAGATACAAAACTGTACATATGAAGTATGACTGCAAAATAGAATTGCATAGAAAATAGAAAGACAATAAAATATTAATATCAGTTATTTCTGTGAGGCAAACTATTTATGGGTGGCTTTTATTTCTCATATATGTTAGTATCTCCCATTAACCAAAGAGTAAAGTAAATTAGATGGTTGTTGTTACTATTATTGTCAGGAGTTTCATTTTTTGTCATTGTTTTTAAAGAATGCCAGAACTATCCACCACATTACAGGAGTTTAAAAGGAACATTAGAAATTGAAAAGGAGAGGGGCGCCTGGGTGGCTTAGTTGGTTAAGCATCCGACTTTCGCTTAGGTCATGATCTCGCAGTTCGTGGGTTCAAGCCCTGCATCAGGCTCTGTGCTGACTGCCAGCTCAGAGCCTGGAGCCTATTTCAGAGTCTGTGTCTCCCTCTCTCTCTGACCCTCCCCTGCTCACACTGTCTCTCTCTCTCCTAGAAATATATAAAAATATATTTAAAAAAAAGAAATTGAAAAGGAGATAGATGAAAGATAAGTGTAGTAGATTCTCACATCCTGGTGGTTGAAACAAAAATCTTATTATAAGCAATTCCTAAGGCATTTCCTAAGGCTCACCCTAATGCACTATCAGGCATTGATATACTTTCATACAAACAAAAACTGATGGGGGTGGTCATCTTTGAAATGCTTTATTACTGACCCTCTTTGGTAATTTTGGGTCCAGTGGGAACCATCACAGCCTGAGAAAGATGGAATTCCCTAGACGGGATTCATACAAGGAACATTTTAAGTAATAAATATCCAAAATTAAACCTTTATTTATCCCTTCTACCTTCTTTTANGAGTCACAGGCTCCGAAACAGGCTCCAGGCTCTGAGCTGGCAGTCAGCACACAGCCCGACGCGGGGCTCGAACCCATGAACTGCGAGATCATGACCTAAGTAAAAGTCGGACGCTTAACCGACTAAGCCACCCAGGCGCCCCCTTCTTTTACCTTTAGACTACTCTTCTCTTCCTGACTTTAGGTCATACCTCTGAACCCCCCCCCGCCCCCAGTTATGTATAACCTGCATTTCCACATTTCTCTGCAATGTGACCAGTCAGGAACCTTAACATTGTGCTTTTGGTTTCTTTTTTTTTTCTTTTCTATTTATGGGTGAGAAAGCAAAAGAGGCAAAAGACCATAAAGTCTGAAGGAAGAGGAAGATACACTGCCTGGTGGTAGTAATAGTTCTTAGACACCTACCTATTAGAATCTACTTTCTATGAGAGATATTAAAAAGAGATTAGATCCCCAATCTGTCTTAAAAACAAGAAAGATGACCTCTAAAATATACTTCCAGGGGCACCTGGATGGCTCATTTGGTAAAGCATCCAACTCTTGATTTGGGCTCAGGTCATGATCTTACAGTTTGTGAAATTGAACCCCATCTTGAGCTCCATGCTGACAGGGCAGAGTCTGCTTGGGATTCTCTCTCTCTCAAAATAATAAACTTAAAAAAAAAAGTAAAATATGTTTTGGACTCAATAATCTCTGTCTTCTGCATGGGACATCTCTGGTCTTGCTGCCTATAATCTTTGACAATTGGAGATGATTCCTATAATGATCCAGATGAAGGAGGCTGGTATACACCAAAAGAAATTGTGTATTCCCATTTTAAAGACTGATATTTTCTGGGGTGCCTGGGTGGCTCAGTCAGTTAAGCATCCGACTTTGGCTCAAGTCATGATCTCGTGGTTCGTGGTTCGAGCCCCACGTTGGGCTCTGTGCTCACAGCCAGCTCAGAGCCTGGAGCCTGTTTCAGATTCTGTATCTCCCTCTCTCTCTGACCCTCCCCTGCTCACCCTGTCACTCTCTCTCTCTCTTTCAGAAATAAATTTTAAGGGGCGCCTGGGTGGCTTAGTCGGTTAAGCGTCCGACTTTCGCTTAGGTCATAATCTCGCGGTTTGTGGGTTTGAGCCCCGCGTCGGGCTCTGTGCTGACTGCCAGCTCAGAGCCTGGAGCCTGTTTCAGTCTGTGACTCCCTCTCTCTCTCTGACCCTCCCCTGCTCACGCTGTCTCTCTCTCTCCTAGAAATAAATAAAAACATTAAAAAAAAATTAAACAAAGAAATAAATTTTAAAAATTAAAATAAAAAAAATTTTTAAAAGACTGATATTTTCTGAAACAAAAGATATCATCTGAATTTATCCTGTCACTACAAAGTGGAATGTCACCCTACTTTACCCATTTGGGAATGAGTGAAAACACCATTTAAAACAAACAAACAGGAGAGCCTAGGTGGCTCAGTCGGTTAAGCATCCAGCCTAGGCTCGGGTTATGATCTCACAGTTAGTGAGTTTTGAGCCCGGTCTCAGGCTGCGCTGACAGCTCAGAGCCTGGAGCCTGCTTCAGATTCTGTGTCTCCCTTTCTCTCTGCCCCTACCCTGCTCGCCTGCTCACTCGCTCTCTTTCTCTCTCTCTCAAAAATAAATAAACATTAAACAAATTAAAAAAAAAATTTTTTTTTAATTTTAAAACAAAAAAATACAAAACAGTTACAATCCAGGAAGTTGTTAAACTGCTATTTACTACCATCTACTCTACAGAAAGAAAGTCCTTTTTTTACTTCTCAGGTAACTGAAATCACAAAGAACTTTCTAACCAAATCTAAAAATCTCTTGTAAGTTTTTTTTTCAAACTTTATGTTCCACTGGGCAATACAAATCATAGTTTCTTTACTGAAACTATTTTTACCTTGCATCTAATGACATTTCAATTTTTTTAAAAAATTTGCTACCTAACCTCATCTTTAATTCATTTTAAAGCTATGGCTCTAGTGATACCTAATAAATAACTGTAAACATTCCTTAAATGGAAATAGAATGAAAAGACTTAGCCGCTTATTGGATGGGAAGGAGGGAGAAGAAGAAATCAAGGAGACTCCTAGGTTTTTGCTTGGGGAAACTGAATGAAAATAGAAAACATAAGAAATCAGTCAGAGAGATGTATGGATGTGAAGATAAGAATTTGTTTTAGACATATTGAACTGCAGTTGTCTGGGGTTAAGGAAGTCTTGTGGACATGTAGAATCTGAGAGAAATCTGAGCCAAAGTTGTAGATTTGGAGTCATCAGCATGTAGATGGTAAGAAAAGATACTTGAGGGGTTTCAGAAAGCTTGCCTACGAAATGAGAGAGCTAGGAGAGGTTTTGTCTATAAAGAGGTGAGAGACTTCAGCAAGAAAGGATCCAGAATAGAAAATGATAGATAAGATAGCCTAAGTAGACAAGAGAATGGCTTCTGAGGAAACAGTAGAAGATAGATTCAGCACACAAGGGCAGAAAGGGGAAATCTCTTTTCTAGTAGAATAATAATGAGATTGTAATTGTGGGGTTTTCCTCTCCCTACTCTCACCCCTATTTCTTTTATCTTGTGCCCTTATGGATTTCAAAATTTAAGGTTACAAAATCGCATAGACTAGAGAATCCAGGACAAAGACTGATGATATAGGACTAAGGCTTTCAGCACTAGAACATATTAAAAAAATTCCTCTAATTGTATGCAGAAAATCAGAGATGAGAGCAAAAAACAAGGAGACTTTGTATTCTGCCTCCCACCTGAAACCAGAAGCCCCCCGAGGAGATTTATAGATATTCTAAATAGGTTTCTGGCATTTGAGAATAGAACAAAAACCTCAATCCCCATTACTCTGTAAAGCCAAAGAAGGTAGCAAGACCACAGAGTTCCACACTAGCACAGGAATATAGTTAAAACAGTATTGTGAGCTCATGCTTTGAATTTCTACATCTTCAAGAACTGGAATCCTAAAAACATTTTTTTTAAGAAAACATCTCTTAAAATATTAAAAAAAAAAAAAAAAGGGACGCCTGGGTGGCTTAGTCGGTTAAGTGTCCGACTTTCGCTTAGGTCATGATCTCGCAGTTCGTGGGTTCGAGCCCCGCATCGGGCTCTGTGCTGACTGCCAGCTCAGAGCCTGGAGCCTGTTTCGGTCTGTGACTCCCTCTCTCTCTGACCCTCCCCTGCTCATGCTGTCTCTCTCTCTCCTAGAAATAAATTAAAATATTAAAAAAAAAAGAAAACATCTCTGCGTTCATTAACAAGATTATTAACTCCTGACATCAGATCGAATGAGCAACACAACTGGGTTAATGAGGACAAAGCTGTAGACCTGACTCTGGGTCTGAAAGCAGGTAGAAGTTGGCTAGGACTCTGAATCCTTCAGAGTAATGGAGAGCAAGGGCACCCCATACAGAATATGGCCTGTTGAGTCAGACTCGCTGTGAAACTGGGATTTGGGAAAAGCTATGACTTGCACCCTGAGCTAGAGTTTAAAAAACAAAATGAACAAACCAACCAACCATTGCTTGTCCCTGGTAGTGGAAGTAAGCAGAGAAATTTCAAGACTTGTGCCAGACTGCTTTCCAGCCCTGTTCCCCAATATCCCTGATGAGGAACAGGAGCCCTGAGATACATTGTTCTGGACTGGGGGCTGGGACAGGGCCTCAGGATCTACATGAGGGAGGGCTCCACAGAGTAGGTAGAAAGATAGAGCTACCACTTAAGATGAGCTGCAAATTACAATTTGCACACAAGGCAAAGTAACACTAAAAACATAGCCAACCACTCAACTTAATTCTAGCTTTAATGCATCTGTTAGTTTCTAATAAAGATATATTAAAATTTTCCAATAAAGGGGCGCCTGGGTGGCTCAGTCAGTTAAGCATCCAACTTCAGCTCAGATCATTATCTCATGGTTTGTGAGTTCGAGCCCCGTGCCCAGCTCTGTGCTGACAGCTCAGAGCCTGGAGCCTGCTTCAGATTCTGTGTGTGTGTGTCTGTCTCTCTCAAAAAATGAATAAACATTAAAAAAAGGAATATTTAAAAAATTTTAAAATTTCCAATACAGTTGTTGATCTACTTTTTTTCCCTGCAATTCTGTTACTTTTTAAAAATTTCATAGTTATAGGGTTAGCTGGATAGAACTTGGTGATTTTTTTCATTTTCTAATATAATGTAATTTTTATCAGTATGTAGTATGTCTTTATTAATACTTACTTGCTTTAAACTATTTTGTCTGATACCAATATTCTACTCCAACTTTCTTTTGGTTATTTGCTTATTGTAACTTTTCCTTTTCTTTATATTCAGCCTTTCTGTTATTTTATTACTGGCAGATCTTTTGTAAACAGCATATACCTGGGTTTTTTTTTAATCCTGACCATCTCTTTATTAACTGGGAAGTTCAATACTTACATTTAAGTATGATCCATTTGAAATTCTCTGGGTGATTGCTGGCATGTAATTCTGATTTTCTGTTTACAGTGCTTTCACCTTGTTTTTTTGGTTGGTTGGTTGGTTTGCCTTTCCTGCCTTTGTTAGATTGAAAACCTTTTGTTATTCCTTTTCTTTTACCTCCACCGATTTGGAAACTACAGATTATATTTTATCTGTGCTTACAAGCAGCTACTCTTAAATTTATAAATGAATACTCAACCATTAATTTTCCCATTTATAGTTTTTAATTTTTTTTAATTTAAGTTTGTTTTTAATTTTGAGAGAGAGAGGGAGAGAGGGAGACCACAAGTGGAGGAGGCGCAGAGAGAGAGGGATGGAGAGACAGAATCTCAAGCAGGCTCCACACCATCAGAGCAGAGCCTGATCTGGGGCTCAACCTCACAAACTGTGAGATCATGACCTGAGCTGAGAACCAAGAGTCAGATGGATACTTAACTGACTGAGCCACCCAGATGCCCCCAATTTATAGTTTGTTAAATACAACCATCTTACTATTCCAATAAGATTGTGTTGTAGCTACCAAATGTATTGGGCAGTTTTTGGCATCTAAAATTTTAGTTCCATATTTTTTACAACATAACGTAAAACAGGTATTATACAATCAATGTATAATTAGATTTGTCAGTCTAATTTCTGTTTTTGTATTTAACTTTTGTTTTTTTAATACCACACTTTCATTGTTAATTCACTTTTATTTTTACTGAAATACATGCTTTTATTAATTCATTCAATAAAAATTTGTGGTTGGTAAATTCAACTTTCAAAGAAAAGTTCTCTATTTCATCATTCTTAAATTTAAAAAAAATTTTTTTAATTATTATTATTTTTATTTCTGAGAGAGAGAGAGCACGAGCAGGGGAGGGTCAGAGAGAGAGGGAGACACAGAATCCGAAGCAGTTTCCAGGCTCTGAGCTAGCTGTCGGCACAGAGCCCGACGCGGGGCTCGAACCCACAAACCGTGAGATCATGGCCTGAGCTGAAGTCGGACGCTTAACCGACTGAGCCACCCAGGCACCCCATTCATCATTCTTAAATTATAACTTAGCTAGGTATAGAAATCTGTGTTGCTAGTTATTTTCCCCTTAATGCATCAAAGATACTACCACATTGGCCTCTGGTATTTGTTGTTATTGATGTGAATTCTGGCATCTAATTGTCATTCTTTTATGGGTAATCTATGTACTCTCTTTGGTGGCTTTTAAACTTTCTCTTTGTTCTCAGTGTTAGGCATCTTCACTACAGAACATCTAGGTATGAATTTATTTTCATTGTTTTGCGCCTAATACATGCTTTCATTTCAAGAACTTTAGAAAATTCTCAGTATCATCTCTCCAAATATTACTTCCACCATGTCTTTTATTCTCTGACGCTGCTAATTAGTTGCATCCTGCATGTGTTCTATGTATTGCTGTGCAACAAATCATTCCAAAACATAGTAGCATGAAACATGAAGCATGTTTTTATACTTACAGATTCTGTGTGAAAGGAATTCAGGGATAGCTTGACTCAGCTTCATGATGTTCAGGGTTTCAGATGAAAAGACTTGAACAGCTGGTAATCACTTGAATGACTGGGTTCTTTTTCACTCCAATGTCTAGGCTACAGTGACAAAGGCTAGACTATATTAACTGGAGATTGGAGTACCTACACATGACTTCTCTATGTGGTTTGGGTTTTCTCACATCACAGGAGCCGTCTTTCATCAATGTGAAAAATGGAAATATGTATGTTTGTAAATACATAGAATATCATGGAAGGATATTTAAGAAATTAGTAATAATAGGGGTGCCTGGATGGCTCAGTTGGTTGGGTGTCTGACTTCAGCTCAGGTCACGATCTCACAGTCTGTGAGTTCAAGGCCCACACTGGGTTCTGTGCCAACAGCTCAGAGCCCGGAGCCTGCTTTGGATTCTGTGTCTCCCTTTCTCTCTGCTCCTTCTCCACTCATGCTCTGTCTCTGTCTCTAAAAAATAAAAATAAACATTAAAAGTATTTTTAATAAAAAAAGAAATTAGTAATAATTGCCTTGGAGAAGAAAATGGGATGCCTGAGGGACAGAAAAAGGACAGAAGTATGCTTTTAATCACATATTCTTTTGTGCCCTTTACATTTTATGTCATGTGACTGCATTACCTATTAAAAAATTAAAATTAAAAACAAAAAATCCCCAGCTGTCAGATAGTCATTTATTTATTCATTAAACATAAATAGATACTCCCCTACACTTGATGTTACATATGAAACACTGCACCAGGAATTCTAGGACTATTGAAAAGAAATATACCACACAGTCAAGCATGGCTCCTTCAAATAGAACATCATACAACAGATTGAGTCCCCTTCATGTAAAGACAAGACGTGACTCTCAAGTGATACAATCTGTGGATCATTGAAGATCCATCTAACCCAAAACATTTCCTCCTGTTAACCTGCTCCAGTTCTGAAAACCCATCAGGTAAAGGGATATTTTCAGTAAACCCCTATTATGCTGCAAATACACAACCTGGCTAGCCTGGTGACAAGATGGGGTAATTCATAGGTTCTCTCTAGCAGAAAGTTAACTAAGAGGTTGGTTTTGGTGGGAGGGAGTTAAAAACCTCTGATGCATGCAACCCTGCAAAGGATTACACCCTCGAGATTTGCCAAATGAGAGTTCCTGTGTAGTAACAGGATAATGAAAGTACTGAGCATTTAGGAGAAATGGAGAAAAGCATGCATCTTACAAACCTCACCTAGTTTTCACGAAGCAGTGTCTGAGTGTATAGTAGAATGAAGCTCTACACTGAAATTACAGGAAAGCCAAAAGGCATAGTAATTGACTCTAGACTGACAATAGATTATGGCTCTCAGTATTTTTTTTAAGCCATAGGACTAATATAACCTGTAATAGGGGCTCCTGGGTGCCTCAGTTGGCTGAGCATCTGACTCTTGATTTTGGCTCAGGTTATGATCTCATGGTTTGTGGGTTTGAGCCCGGCATTGGGCTCTGTGCTGACATCATGCAGCCTGCTTGGGATTCTCTCCCTCTCTCTCTGTCCCTCCCCTGCTCATAATAAACAAATAAATAAAACTTTAAAAATTTTTTCTTAATTAAAAATAAATAAGTAAAAAAGAGTAATATAACCTGTTATAAAATGGTCTCATACACATCATCTATCCTAATACTAATCAATGTATATTCTGAATAATACTTGCCTCTTTGGATGTTAATAGATGTTGCTAACATAATGTATTTCATGACTAAATACATTTGAGCAACAATAGTTTAAGCAGGATTTTTGTTTTCTTGACAAGACTTCTTAGAGCCTATAATATGCAAGTATATATTTCCCCAAAGGGAAAAAAATATTATGCAATGTGCTCAAAATTATCTTCCCACAGAACCCTTTTTTTAAATCATAGCACTTATGGGCTAATGTTATATAGGACACTTGGGAATAGCTGATCCTTTCTACTCTTCTCCTGGTCCCACTTTCTATCCTGATGGTCACCTTCATCTGGTCTTAACTTACCCTCCCCTGAATCATTCCATATCCTCCATTATGATGTTCATACTTGGAAAATGTTGATGACATTAAAAGTAATGTTGACCTTCGTGCAAGGTCTTCCTTCCCCCTTGTTACCATATGCCTAGGCATGAGTGCCAGCAGGAAGCTCTGCATTTTCTAAGTGATTACAATCTGTAGCAAGACTCAGAGAGATCAGTGGCAGATAGGACCAGACCTGAATGTAGTATCTTCCTGTCAGTGAGACCTGTCCTTGAGGTGTCATGATGCTCTCTGTAATCTGGTCTTGCCTTCTCTTAGGCCTCAAAATCTGGGTCAGTAATAGTGACTTTTCTACCCTTCCATGTTTGATTCAACTGAATTCTAAATCCTTTAAAGCTAAAATTAAATTTCAGTAGAGTTAGAAAGTCCAGGCCATAAAATGCCACCCATCTCTGACCAACGTGTTCTCCAAAGGTAGGAGATAGCCATAGATGGTGGCACCACTGATTATGTTCCTCAAGAGAGTCCTCAGAAAATATACATTTTACTAATTTATATTACATATAATTGTATGCCAAACTAGGGCTTACTCCAGCCTTAATGTCCATCTGAATATTTCATCTATTTCAAAAGACACAAATCCATCTTTAGAGAGCTTTGCAAGATAACTTATCTTTACTGAAGTCTTAAAGACTTAGTGAATCACACCACATAACTAGACCTTAGTTAGCACCCTCCTTATTTATTTCCCCAAAGCCCCACGCCACAGAGCAGCTTCTTTGCTTTTCAGCCACTCCCTCATTCCTCACTACCCTACTTTCTCTGTCCCATTCCACTTCCTTACACAGCTTCTCCACTGTGGGTAATCTCTTATCTTTTTAAAAATTAAGGTAAATCACGTAGCTTCTCCAGTTCTTTCTGTCTCTTATCACACTTTCTTCCCATCACCTTCCCTGACTTACCCTACCAACTCAACAAGGAAGCTGGGGGAGAACAGAAATAGAGGAAATATAGTCCATTCTTATATGTTACACTTTTTCTTGTTATATACATATATATGACATATATGCATATCATGTATATGTCATGTAATATGCTCAGCAAAGCCTCAATATAACAATCCTTGCCTGTTATAGTCTGTCCTGTAACATTGCTAGATTAGTGCACCAATCAGGTATTTGTTTCTGAAATCCAGTAACTAGTTTAACTAGGTCTTTTTAAAAAAAAAATTTTTTTTTTAATGTTTATTTTTGAGAGAGACAGAGAGACAGAGCATGAGCAGGGGAGGGGCAGAGAGAGAGAGAGAGGGAGACACAGGATCTGAAGCAGGCCCCAGGCTCTGAGCTGTCAGCACAGAGCCCGACACAGGTCTCAAACCCATGTACCATGAGATCATGACCTGAGCTGAAGTCGGATGCTCAAATGACTGAACCACGCAGGCGGCCCTCCAATAACTAGTTCTCTTAAAAAGTTCATGCCCTTTAGTTAGTTCCACATGTAGCAAATGGTGTTCTAAGTTCTCCAAAGTTTGTATACCTGGGAAGTGTGGGATGAAAACAAATGGACAAAATATCCACGTATTGGTCATTCATATGAATAAAGCTGCCTATCTATCATCCTCTGATCAAACGGTCTGAGCTCACATGGGAAGACCCTTTTATGTCTTACTCAGGCTAAGCGAGATAAGGAAACCATTGACTAGGAACTAGGTCAGATGCCTCCCACTGCTTATCACAGTCATCAAAGCAAATTTCTTAGCTTAGAAGTTTCATGTCTTTTAAATGGATTCCCTGTTCTCGTTTCTTCTCTACAAGCCAGGACTTTGCTAAGCACCCCACCTTCAGGCAAGTTTATACATCATTGGGTGTATAGGTTTGTCTGATATTTCTCAACATCTTATATTTTGGCTTGCATATCTAGTCATTCACTGGACAAATGCCTCATACATAAACTGCAAAAACACATATCCAGGCTGAATTTAAGATTTTAGAATCAGAAGGAAGAACTTCAGAGAAACTAGACTTGAAAAAGAATAGAAAATGTCAGCGTACACTCCCCAGTCACCCTGCTGCTTGATGTTGGTCAGAGTGAAATCAGGATTCAGTGGTGAAGACCACATCCTGTTACCATGGAAATTATTGTACTGTCACAAATTTAGTGCTGTGACTTCATGGTGAAGAGGAACAGATGGTCTGGAAAAGAATGGAGGCCTAGGGTTAGCAAAATTGTTTGGTGAATAAGCCATCGTACATCCTTCCTGGAAGTGGGTAAGAACATAAATAATAAGCAAAAACGACTTTACTGGAGCTTTATAAAAGCCACCAAGGAAGGAGTTTAGCCAGGGTAAAACTACAAAGCTCTTTTCCAATGACAGAAAAACAAGCATTTTACTGTAGGGTGAAGCATGGGTGGGAATACAGTACAGCTTACAATAAGTCCATGTTCCAAAGCTGCCCCTTCACTCTTTACCAGCCTCTCACTTGACCACCATTGAAGTGACATCTAGAGCCCTCGGGGCCAGCAATCAGGCCCACACTTGCCACACTTTCACACTGTCCCATTTTTTAGATATTTCCGACTCTAAGTGTTGGTTTGATTCCTGCATCCTAGGTCACATACTTCCAAACAGCCTTCAGAACCCAGGCCGGGAGGGTTGGGTGGCAGGCTCACAGCCTGCGCTGGGGGTGTGTGTAGCTAGCTCATCTTGCCTGAGAGGTCACAGTCCAGAGACTGAGTTCTTGCCCAGCCACGTCGGCACTCCGGAAACCCGTCTCCACCCACTGGACAATGAAACCAAGGTATTGCTGGCAACTCAAAAATTGACCAAAAGCACTGATTTTCAGAACTATCTGCCTAGTAACTTTCCACCGTGATATTGTTCATTTAAAGGGCAATGAAGTTTCCCAAGCTTATAAATGCCACTAAAGTCAGTCATCCTCAGAAACACACTTTATTTGGAGGAGAGGCAATGAGAAATTTCCCAGCATTATCACCCTCTGGGGATGATTATCAAGCAAATTAAGAGAAGCTAACATCAGCTAACAACTAGTGTGTGCTAGCCTACATGCTTAACGTTGTTTGTTTGTTTTTTAAATAACTTTAGATTTTATTTACAAGAGAGTTGCAAATACAGAGAGCTCATGGATATCCTTCATCTGGCTTCCTCGATGTTAACATGTTATGTAACCACAGTACAAGATTGACAAGGTGAAATCAATGTTAGTACTGTACTGTACTGTACTTCATTCCAATTTCACCGGTTTTTCCATTAATGACCTTTTTCGGTTCTGAGATCCAGTCCACATTAACATTTAGTCATTGCATCTAAGTCCCCTTCAATCTGTGATAGTTTCCTGGTCTTTCCTTGTTTTTCAAGACCTTGACAATGTTGAAGAGTATTGGTCAGGTATTTTGTAGAACATCCCCAAATTGAAGTTTCTCTGATATTTTCTCATTACTAGACTGAGCTCACGGATTTTTGGAAATGACATCACAGAGGAGAAGTGCCCTTTTCATGACATCATATCAGAGGTACACGATATCAATATAACTTATTATTGATGATGTTAACTTTGGCCACTTGGTTAAAATTATGTATGCCAGGTTTCTCTACTGTAAAATTACGTTTTCCCTTTCCATACTCTGTTTGTTAGAACAGATCAATATGTCCAATCCACATTTAAGGAGAAGGGAATTAGGCTTTACCTCCTAATTACCTCCTAAAGATAATTATCAAAGAATTTGTGCCCATATAAACATTTCAACCATCCAAATAACTAATATTTTTGGTGAAATAGTTTAAGGCTATATAAATATTCTGCTTCTAATTTTAGGGGATATTGACTGCAGCAATTATTACCATGGTGTGCCAATGGTTATTTTAAATGTCCCGGAGGGCGCCTGAATGGCTCAGTTGGTTTAGCCCCCAACTCTTGGTTTCAGCTCAGGTCATGGTCTCACAGTCTCTTGAGTTCGAGCTCCACACAGGGTCTGTGCTGACAGCATGGAGCTTGCTTGGGATTCTCTGTCTCTCCCTCTCTCTGCCCCTTCCCACTCATGCTGTCTGTCTCTCTTAAAATAAACTTTCTTAAAATTTTTTTAAAAATATATCCCTGATTCCTTCTATACGTATTATTTGAAATCCTTCTGTAAGATTTGGTTCCCCTCATATATACCCTGCCACCACTAATTTATTTGTTTTCTTATTTATATCAGTATAGGCTCATGGATATTTATTTTATTCTTTGAATTATAATCCAAAACTGTGATTACTTATTTTGTTGTTTGGATTGTTCCAATTCTGTCTTTTGGGGGTAGCTTTGGGTTGTCCCTGTGTCTTCCTGATATGCCCTGTACAGGAAAGAGGTAACATGGGTCAGAGGCTGCTATGTTTACTGCCCATAAGGTTGCCCTTGGCTGGCATGTGGAAACTTGGCTTGTAAAAAAGTTCCCTGTACAGATATGAAAAGCTCTATGCCCTTCTGAACTTGATCTGCCCATTGAAGCCACTGAACACCTGCCTCTTTCTGAGAGGCCACGGTTGTCATAGTTGCCAGGCAGAGAATGCCAATACTACCAGCCCCCAAGAAAAACCCTGAGTCTCCAATGGGCTTCCCTAGGAGAAACATTTCTGTACGTGCCACTGCATTTTCACTACCAGAAACGGAGCACACCTAGTTTGCCCCCTCCTGGACTGGGAGGGAAAGGCTGTGGATAGATTTCTCCAGATTCTATGCATCTTTCCCAACTTAATGATCTGCTATGTAATCTTACTGTGTCATTGTAATAGACTTTAGCCATTAATGCAATAGAATCCTGTGAGTTCCGCTAGCATAGCACTGCGTTTATCAGTGGTCTCGGATACCTCTAAACATGCCCTATCCCCCTTCCTTCCTCCCTCCCTCCCTTTCTCCCTTCCTCCCTCTTTCTCTCATTTTCTCTATTTAGTAGCGCTTCCTTACTTAGTAGCACTACAAGAAGCACCAGACTTGTATTTTCCTTGTCTTGGTCTTANGGGAGTCACAGACTGAAACAGGCTCCAGTCTCTGAGCTGGCAGTCAGCACAGAGCCCGACGCGGGGCTCGAACCCACGAACCACGAGATCATGACCTAAGCGAAAGTCGGATGCTTAACCGACTAAGCCACCCAGGCGCCCCATGGTATCATTGTTTCTAAGCCCTTTGGGTAGGTAGACAAGGATGTGTATGTAGTATGTTTTCTAACACCCCCCCCACACACACACACACATACCACACACAATTTTTTTGAGGGGTGGGAGGAGGGGCAGAAAGAAGGGGAGAGAGAGAATCTTAAGCAGACTCTACGCTCAGTGAGGAGCCCAATTCAGGGCTGTGTCTCACGACCATAAGATCATGACCTGAGTAGAAATCAAGAGTTGGAAGACTCACTGAGCCAACCAGGTGCCCCAACCAAATGCATCTAAGATACATCTATGTTGTTGTGTGAATCCATAGTTCATATTTTTTAAATTGCCGAGTAGTATTTTACTGTATGGATGGATTACAGTTTGTTCATCTGTTCACCTCTTGAGGACATCTCAGCAGCCCCCAGTTTTGGGTGATTATGAGTAAAGCTTCTATAAATATTCATTTACAGATGTCTGTATATACAAGTTTTCAATTCACTTTCATAATTACCTAGGATTCAGATTGCTGGGCCAAATGATAAATGTATGTTCCACTGTGCTGAGAACTGCCAAACTAGCTGTACCATTTTGCATTTCCACAACCAATGACTCAGAGTGCTTGTTGCACCACATCTTAACCAGCATTGGGGATTAGCAATTAAAAAAAATTTTTTTTATCCATTGTAATGGATATCTATTATGGTTTTCATTTACATTACCCTAAAGACTAATGACTTAGAGCATCTTTTCATATGCTTATTCTCCATTTGTATATTTTCTTTAGAACCATATCTTTCGTCTTTTTTTTTTTTTTTTTAATTGGGTTATCCGGGTTCTTGCTGAGTGAGAGCAATTCTTTATCTTCTGGCTCTAAGTCCTTTATTGTACATGTGATTTACAAATATTTTCTTTATTCTAACGATTTTTTTTCCAAAATCTAAGTCTCGAATTTCGGTAAGTCCAATTTATCAACATTTTCCTTTTATGGATTGTGCTTTTGGTGTCATATATTAAAACTAGTTACCAAACCCAAGATGATGCCAATTTTATATTTTCTTCTAAAAGCTTGATAGTTCTACATTTTACATCCAGGTATATGATCCACTTTGAGTTGATTTTTGGATAAGGTGTGAAGTATGTGTTAAGGTTATTTTTTTCCTTTCTGCATATGTACGTTGAAATGTTTTAGCACCATTTGCTGGAAAGATTATACTTTCTTCATTGAATTGACTTTGCACCTTGTCAAAACTCGGTTGACTATATGTCAGTGAATCTATTTCAGGGTTTTTCTGCTTCATTCATCTATGTGTCTCTACTTTTGCCAATTCCATACTGTCTTCATTACTATAGCTTTGTAGTAAATCTTAAAATTGAGTTTGTATAGCTCTTCTCTCTCTGTTCATATATATTTACATATAAATATAGATTCATATGTATCTATCTGTTTTTATTTATGTCTTTATATATAATTATATAAACTATATTTACTTCATATATATAAAATGTAGATACTTTATATGTAATATGTAAATATAAACATAAAATACATACCTATATATAAAATATATAAGTAAATATATTTTTATATATTATGTGTCATGTATATTATTCCCTGGTCTCGCTCTAACATCCATATCCTGAGTTTACTTGTGATGATTGCTCTGTCTATTCATGCTGCCAGCTTAGATATTTTAAATGAGTTATCTCAAAGTTTTCAAATGCATCTATGACTTCAAAGAGGATTTTTTAAAATGTTCCATCTACATTTTATGATCATCTAATATGAGATTATTTTGGATCTTGTCATGCAGTGTTAGTCCTCATGTTTGTTTCTAGCCGAGTTTGTACCAATGAATATCTAAAGTAACAGCATATAGTATTTAATTAGTGGGAAAGCATGTCAGACTGTTGTTAATTTGCATGTCTTAAAGTCAAAACGACAATAATTTTCCTGCATATAGTGCTGTACTCGTGTTGATTAAGGTTACCTGTTATGTAGACAAAACTAGGCTTTTGCATAGAAAAATACTTTGGCTTAAGTTATTTAATAACTTGAAATTTTGGCTAACCATGATGAAAATGACATAGTGCCAGCTAATTAGTAGAGGCTGACCTAGTATGTAAATTTCTTATTTGCATCAAGTGAAAGCTAAATTATGTCATGCTAGCTCTCTTTTTCACACAAAAGTGTCCCTAGTAGTTTAAATAAAGGAGTAGGAGAATTAAATAAGCTGCACCATAAGAGTTTTTCATACCGCAGGTGGACATATTGTTTCAATGTTCTCTTTGTCAGCCCAGTTCTAACAGAGTGTTTGTTGGTTGTAAAAATGTAAAAAAGAATTTTGTATTAACTAGTATTTTTCCCAGAATTGTTTTTTTGGGGTGCACTGTCGAATCATGGACAGTTTAATAGTGGATTTGGAGTTAAAAACAAATTCATTGTTTAAAATGAAAAGTAGGGTACCTATGTGGCTCAGTCAGATAAGCGTACAGCTCTTGATTTCGGCCCTGGTCACGGTCTCACATTTTCATGAATTTGAGCCCCCAAGTCGGGCTCCACAACTTTCTGTGGAGTCTGCTTAGGATTATCTCTCTCTATCTCCCCCTCCCCTACTTGCATTCTCTCTCAAAATAAACAAATTAACTTAAAAATATGTATACGTGATTAAAATAGACAAAAATAAATAAAATGAAAAGCAAAAAGAATAACAACAGCCCAAATTTTAGCCAATTAAAAATCAAATTAAGTCCACAAGTGACAGAAAGCACTCTCCCCCTTATCTGGAATTGGCAACTTCAACCAGAGTCCTCTGAAGAGACGCAGCCCTCTCACGTATCTCGTAAGGAGGCTACTTGGTGATCGATAAAGGGACCAGGGCACCTGGCAAAAGAAGTGGGACCTAAATCCATCTAAAGGAAATCCATCTAAAGGAAGAAGCAACTTTTCTAACTTACACAGAGGTGTCAAATGGGCGTATTGGTGCCTTAGTTGAAGAATCCTTTGTCAAGTTTGTTGCATCAGTTAGCATATATATATAGCTGCAAGTCACAGGGCATGTGACAAAGCCTGCCTTAAGTAATGAACATATTTATCTGGAGATAGATGGTTCCAGGGTTTGGAAGTAGCTTGATGATGCCATTAAAGTTTTTTTTTTAATCTTTCCAGTCTGACATCCTTGAGTGTTGAAGGTTGATCCTCGGATAGTCATCTCCTCGTAACAGAATTGCTGCTACAGCTCCAAGATCACATCTTCATGGAATAGCATTGAACCCCCATCTCTGTTTTTATCAGAAATAAAAATTATTTGCAGAAATGGGATGCCTGGGTGGCTTTGTCTGTTGAGTGTCTGAGTTCAGCTCAAGTCATGATCTTCATCTCAGGACATGATCTCACAGTTCGTGGGTTCAAGCCCCACATTGGGCTCTGTGCTGACAGCTCAGAGTCTGGAGCCTGCTTTGGATTCTGTGTCTCCCTCTCTCTCTCTGCCTCAACCCTGCTTCTACTCTGTCTCTTTCTCTCTCAAAATAAATAAACATTAAAAATTTTTTTTAAAAAGAAAAGACATTTTTAAGACAATGATTCACAGAAATAAATCCATCCTTCCACCCTGGCCAAAACCTCATGTATCATTGGCCAAAACTGGGTCGCGTAGCTACACTGGCTTCAAAGAGAGGTGGGAATGACCGCCTAAAAAAGGAAGAGTTGGCAACCAACAGTGTCTACCACACCTATAAAAGAAAAGGTTCTTTTTTACTTTCTGTTTCAAAAGCAACCTCTAAACCTAGTGAGCAAAAAGCATCGCCAGTAACCCTTTTCTTGGACTCTGGAATTTTTCTTGAATCATTTTGTAATCTTTATGCTATCCCATTCATTCATTCAGACTAATTGGGAGGAAAATAATTCTGAGTTAGTTTGAAATTTAAAAATATAATAATCTTAGTAACTTGTACGTCTATCACTTTGAACTACACATTATCAGTAAAAACTGGGCTAGCCAGAGAAGTCGAAGAACAAATCCTTTGGAAGAAGCTTTAAGGAATGAACACTCATCACCAGAGATATACATTCTTTATATGCAAATAGACCCATGGAGCTTCTTAAACATGTATTTTCTGCATTCCCCTTGCAACCCCATTTAGTATGTGTGTTTTCTGTGTATGCAAGGTGGAGGAGTGGTTAATCAAGGGAGCAACTAGGAGCACCTACCTGGCTCAGTGGGTTAAGCCTCAGACTTTGGCTCAGGTCATGATCTTACAGCGTGGTGTGTGCATTGGAGCCCTGCGTTGCGCTCTGCTGTCAGCTCAGAACCTGCTTCGGATTCTCTGTCTCCCTCTCTCTCTGCCCCTCCCCCCCCACCCGCTCCCTCACTCACACACACACACACACACACACACACACACTCTCTCTCTCTCTCTCTAATAAATAAAACATTTAAAAAGGGAGAGCAACTAAAGGAAACTTTAGTAAATTAACATGATATCAGCTTTTCAAATGAGTTTAGTTGTAGTTTAGCTTTCAATTTAGTTTCCTAATAATTCAATTATTAGGAATTTTGGTATTTAGGGAAATCCTACTTGTGACTCTTTCTCTAAGACACGAAATCCATCAATAATCAAATAACCACTCCCTAATTATCTCTTGTGTAAATATGGATTTACACATAGGAAGCTTGGCTAATAGATAACATACTTTACTGCCTTGGTTTCCCTTAGTTATATTATCTTTAATAGTATTCACATCTCTCATAACAAAAATTTCCAGGTAAACTCTTGTTTTTATGCTGCCTGGGCAAGGCACTTCCCTCTCCCCCCACATACACCTCAAACGAATATACCAAACCTCACTTTATGCTTAGAAAATGTCCATCTTAGGGGCACCTAGGTGGCTCAGTGGGTTAAGCGTCCAACTTCAGCTCAGGTCATGATAATCGTGATTCGTGAGTTCGAGCCCCATGTCGGGCTCTGTGCTGACAGCTCGAAGCTTGGAGCCTGCTTTGGATTCTGTGTCTCCTCTTTCTCCGTCATTCCCCCACTCATACTTTGTCTCTCTCTCTCTCAAAAATAAACATTTAAAAAAAAAAGAAAAGAAAAAGTCCATCTTACCCAAACTTGCCTTTTTTTTCTTTTTTTCCTTAGCAGAGCTTTAGGAAAAGGTGTGAGCAGGCTTCCTTCTTCCTCCTCTGAATTCCATTCCCAAGGTTGATAAATTAAAGCTGATCCAGGTCATTCTCATGTGAAAGGTACTTTCCTTTCTTTCAGTGTCCTGGATTTGCTGAAGGGCACAGTGGTAAGAGAAGAGAGAACATGTCACAATCAGCTACCAATGCAGTTTCTTATCCATTACATTGTGAAAGCTACTCCTTTTGAGCAGCATACTTCATTTTTTAAAAATGTTTGTTTATTTCTGAGAGAGAGAGAGAAAGAGAATAGAGGGGAGGGACAGAGAGAGAAGGAGATAGAAAATCCGAAGCAGGCTCTGAGCTGTCAGTACAAAGCCCAACGTGGGGCTCTAACGAACCCAAGAATCGTGAGATCATGACCTGAGCGAAAATCTAGAGTCTGAAGCTCAGCTGAATGAGCCCCCCAGGCGCCCCAGCCTCCTTCATTTAAATCCACATGATGGGTCCTGCATTTTTCCAGAGAGGCTGAGAAAGCAAAAGACCCATCATTTCTAATTATACAAAGTTTGATTACTTCAGAGAACCTTTTCGGTGTCATTTAGGTGAGGAAGTGATCCTTTACTATTCATGAATAACATTTCCTCTACTGTGATGAAATTGCTGAGATCACGTTGGAGAGTACCTCAGTGCATGGACAGCCTTGAGTTGGGGGCCCAAAATGTCCTGTGCTTTCCGTCTGTCAGGAAGTCTTCCTTGAAAAAGATGTCCCCTGAGATTAAAAGATCCTAGAAGTAGGAGAAAGTTGGAAAGCCAGCTGAGCCAGAACACTTTCAAAGTCTCACAACGGAAGGGGAAAGGAGGCCCCAGCCAAGGTGCGCCAGTGTGGGAGGAAGCAGAGCACAGGTGCTGACAATCAGAGGCAGTGAGCGCTGCCTTACCTGCCTCATATGTCGCCAGAATTCCAACTGATGGGACTCTGGCTGGCAGTCGCTTCTGGATAGGTTGTTGGGCTCAGCCTTTAGCTGGAAGTATCACTGGTCTTCAAAGTGGCTGGCATAGCCTTCTATCTTTGCCTAGGCTAATTACCATGTTTGAGAGTCAAAAGACCCTCACCTACTTGATTGTCCTGCAATTGATAGAGAAAGGTGTGTATCCCCATCCACAGTCTCCCTTCAAAAAGGCAGCTTGGGGGCACCTGGGTGGCTCAGTCTGTTAAGCATCCGACTTGGCTCAAGTCATGATCTTGCAGTTCACGGGTTCCAGGCCCACATCGGGCTCTGTGCTAACAGCCAGCTCAGAGCCTGGAGCCTGTTTCAGATGCTGGGTCTCCCTGTCTCTCTGTCCCTCCCCTGCTCATGCTCTCTCAATCTCTCTCTCTCTCTCTCATAAATAAATAAAACATTAATAAATTTTTTTAAACAAAAAGGCAACTTGGGGCCTTGCGATAGGAGTGGACCCTGGACTCAAACAACCCTGGTTCAAATCCTGGCTCTGCCACATGTCGTGGCTGAGAGTGATCTGGGGCAAATCATTTGACTCCTCTGACCTTTTTCCCATTTGGAAAACTGTGATAATCCCTGCCAACCCCCTTCACACACCCAAGTTTCAAATAAAAAGCCAGAAAGCAGGACTTTTAAGCTCATCTGACAATTTCCTTTCTTCCCTTCACTTAAAAATACAATCCTGCTGTGGTGTGGAGAGTGAGAAGGGCCCCCGTGCAGAGGGATGGCAGGGGAAAATTTGTAGCCCTTGCAGGCCGATGGACGTGTGCACAAGGGCAGTTCAAGAGGACGACGTTAATCACAAGCAGCCGCAAAGGTGAGTCATAGAATGCACCCTCCCCACCTTTACAAAACGAAATCTCAGATCTTCCGGAGCCTGGGACCTCTAAGTGCATCTTTCGGGGTTTAGTTCAAATACCTACGTGGCCATCTGTCAGCATTAAAACTGAGGGTGAATTGGATGTGTTCGTTAACTTGGTTGTGGTGGTCATTTTACAATGTATACATTTATCAAATCATATTGTACACCTTAAATATACACTGTGTTATTTGTTAACTATATCTCAGGAAAGCTGGTGGTGGCGGGGGGAAGACCGAGAGTGTATTTTTTGCAGACTTTCAATATTCTATAGTGTCCTCTGGGCTTTGCTCTCTAGAGTGCATCTACTGAAATTAAAGACATTTCTACAAACAAATATCCATGTAGAGTAGCTCTCAGTTCCTATCCTCTCCTCTCCTTCTCTGAGTCCCCTTTATTTATTTTTTGACATATATTTATTTATTTTTGACAAAGAGAAAGAGTGTGTAGGGGAGGAGGAGGGGCAGAGAAGGAGGGAGAGAGAGAATCCCAAGCAGGCTCTGCACTGTCAGCGCAAAGCCCCGCACAGGGCTCCATCCTACGAACCGTGAGATCATGACCTGGGTTGAGATCAAGAGTCAGATGCTTGACCGACTGAGCCACCCAGGGACCCCTCTTTGAGTCCCTGTTAGATCCTCCACTCTGACGGACAATTGCAAGTGAGTGAGAGCCTCCCTTCCTTTCATTTTCTCTTCTTTCCAGGGCAGCTAGCTGGAAGCCCAGCTAACCCTAAAGGGACTATTGCCTGCATTTACCGAGACAGGGGCTAGTCTAGGGCAATTGCCACCAGATCTGGCCAAAAAGCTCTGTAGTCCCCCTAAGACAGTGTTTCCTCTTCCCCACAATTCCAAGGTCAGGGCCAGGTGCATTTGTGTTTATCGTGGTGCCAGTCACCCAAGGTACAGAGGACTATCGTCCGTCCACCAGATACTAAAGTGTCCTCCAGGCAGAAGAAATAAATCATGGAGCCCCTTTTGGTTCCTCTGGATGACTGCTTATTCCCTTGACATTTCTCAGCAGCCATTGGAGTATCACACTGCCACTGGAGACAGCTCTTGCTCCCAACCCCTTGCTTATCTGCACCTTAAAGTAGGATTGACCCCCAGGATAGGAAGTGTGAGAGCAGAAGTGGACACGAACGTCAGGGGCCCTCTGTGTCCCAGTCACCGTAAGTCACAACAGGAGTGCTCAAAGGCTACTCTGTCTTAAATGTTACCTTAGAACCAAAACTTAGTCCCTCACTTCACCCCAGTGCCTTTCTCCATGAGAAGTCATAACAACTCAGCCAGACTTTTAACTGCAAGAATAACTTTACTACAATATGGGAGCATCAAGCCAAGGCTATCCACCGAATGCCGAATTTACCCAGTATGGAGACTGAATCCACTTTGCTCCTCAGTCCCACTATCAGGCTACACACCTTCCACCTCTCAGAAACTCGTGGGTGAGAAAGAAGAAAGAGGCACCTTCTAATCTTGAGAAAGGCAAGAATCTCTATGACTCGGCTCTGTAGTCTTTGTGTTCAGATTTAAAAATAGCATTTCTATTCTCCTTGATGGTCTGAAATCCTCAAATCTCTCTCATTCTTGTTTTCTTTTGCCTTTATATTTTTTTAATGTTTATTTTTGAGAGAGAGAGAGAGCACATGTAAGTGGGAGAGGGANATGCCGAATTTACCCAGTATGGAGACTGAATCCACTTTGCTCCTCAGTCCCACTATCAGGCTACACACCTTCCACCTCTCAGAAACTCGTGGGTGAGAAAGAAGAAAGAGGCACCTTCTAATCTTGAGAAAGGCAAGAATCTCTATGACTAGGCTCTGTAGTCTTTGTGTTCAGATTTAAAAATAGCATTTCTATTCTCCTTGATGGTCTGAAATCCTCAAATCTCTCTCATTCTTTTTTTCTTTTGCCTTTATATTTTTTTAATGTTTATTTTTGAGAGAGAGAGAGAGAGAGAGCACATGCAAGTGGAAGAGGGACAGAGAGAGAGAGAGAGAGAGACAGAATCTGAAGCAGGCTCTAGGCTCTGACCTGTCAGCACAGAGTCCGACATGGGGCTCGAACCCACAAACCAGGAGATCATGACCTGAGCCGAAGTCGGCTGCTTAACCGACTGAGCTACCCAGGTACCCCTCATTCTTTTTCTTCTTTAAGTTTGTTTATTTTGAGAGAGAGAGTGCAAGTGAATAGAGGAGGGCAGAGAGAGAGGTAGAGGGAGGGGGGGAGAGGGAGAGAGAGAGAGAGAGAGAGAAAGGATTCCAAGCAGGCACCGTGTTGTTAGCACAGAGCCCAACACAGGGCTTGAACCCACAAATCAGGAGATCATGACCTGAATTGAAGTCAGATGCTTAACCAACAAAGCCACCCAGGTGCCCCAAGTCTCCCTCATTCTCTTTTCTTTTATTTTTTTTTAAATGTTTATTTATTTTGGAGAGACAGAGAGAGAGAGAGAGCATGAATGCGGGAGGAGCAGAGAGAGAGGGAGACACAGAATCCAAAGCAGGCCTCAGGCTCTGAGCTGTCAGCACAGAGCCCAACATGGGGCTTAAACTCACAGATCTTGAGATCTTGACCTGAGCGAAAGTCGGACGCTCAACCAACTGAGCCACCCAGGTGCCCCAAATCTCCCTCATTCTTAAGCTAAACTAATTTCTATAGGCAGCCGCCTGGAGGTTCTGATCTGGACACTTCCTGGCTACAACCCTGACGAAATCACTTAAACTTCCTGAACCTTGCATTCTTTCCTCATATGAAAAATCCAGAAGAGGGCCTGCAAACACTTAGCTTACAGAATCATTCCTCGTAAGGATCCAGTAGAATAACATATATTGTGCACTGTGTGCTAAATGGCTCCACACATGTAAGCAATTATTGGATCAAGTTCTTAATAATAAATGTATTCATCACAGCTGTGCTCGGTTAGTCCCTTGTAGAACCCTGTGGTCCTCTGTGCATCTTTTCTCTTTTCCCAGTCATTATCCATCATTCTGCTTGATTCATCCTTCCCACGTTCTCCCTTCCCCTGCTCATGAAATACACGTGCACAAAACCTATAATTCTTTCACCCATTATTCTAACTCCTGTCAGTTTCTTTTTCATTGCATATTTACATTTCCCAAATAACCGCATTTACATATTATTTTCTCTTGCCCGCACAAAAAGAGGGTACAGCTAGAGACAGCATTTAAGGGGGTGTGTCAGATTCCAATTCAGGAAACAAACAATTGTAGGTATTTTAAGCAGAAAGGGATTAAAAACAAGGAATTGGGGGCTTATGAAGTTCCCTGGAAGAGTTAAACAAACGGAAGTTAGGGGCCACCACTGGGGTCTAGATTGTAAGGGCACATCGCTGTAGTCCAGAGGTCACCTGCCAAACTGCCTCTCCATGCCCATGCCTTCAGTGACTAAGATCTGTGAACTACTGGAATGTGGGTTGTGGCTTCGGACATCAACAGTGTTGCTTAGCAGCAAGAGCAACGGCAAGATGGCCTTAGCCTCCCTTCTGCCTTCCAAACCTCATAAAAGGGCATTGCCCTGGTAGAATTTAATTCGCATCCAGAAATCTACTTGCAAAGGAGTCTGAGAGAGGTCATTTCTGATTCTCTAGGGCCAAAAGTTCAGGAGGGTACCTATAGGGCTTTGGGCATGGATGTCTACTTCCATCTGATGATAATCTGCTCAAAGGAGTGACTTTACTCCTTAAAGGGTAAACAACACTGTGATAACCTAAAAGAGCCTGCGGAGACAGGGAAAGAAAAAGTGCACAGATCATGTATGCAGGTGTTAGCAGTACTATTGTGATTCACGTGGGCCATCTTTTTCTCAGTTTAAGACCTGTAACTCAGAATAGGAATAAAAAGTCTCAGCCTGCCCGCTATGAGAAAGTGGAATTCTGAATATTAACAATGCATGTTCCCGGCTTCAATCAGATTGTTGAACTCGATGTCTACACTATATATTTTCTTCTTATAGCAATGTTGGGGGCATTATTTTGCCAAGTTTGTCTACCACGATCTCTAACAATCCTGCCCAGCCGAGTATTTTGGATAGAGTCACCTCCTTCCTGTTTTCCTTCCCTTTCAAGCCCAGGATCGGTAAATGACCCAGATTTGGCCAATTAGAATACTTCTCTTTTTAATCACAGTGATCGATCAGGGATGGGCACAAGATGAATGCAGGAAAATAAGTCTTCCTTAAGACTTTACTGACATTCCTGGGAAGGATGTGCCCTCTTTCGATGAGATTATGATCTGTAAGACAATGTCATTTGATGGGGCTCCTGGGTGGCTCAGTTGGTTTAGTGTCTGACTCTTGGTTTGGGCTCAAGTCATGATCTTACAGTTTTGTGAGTTTGAGCCCCACATCGGGAGGGAGATTCTCTCTCCCTCACTCTCTGGCCCTCCTTCACTCCCTTTGTCTCTGTCTCTCTAAAAATAAATAAATAAACTTAAAAAGAAAGACAATGTCATTTGAGGCTGCCAGCAGCTACGTTGCTTTGATGGGGAGAGCACCCATCTGAAAATAAAGCAATCACAAAGGAAAGTAAATTGAGAGATGGTAAGAGAAAGAAATGGGGTCTTGAGGATATTATGTAAACTCTTGGATATAGCTTTGCCTAATGCTACATCTACCCTTTAGCTTTTGTTATATCTATAATATATTATGATGTTTTAGCATCTTAAAAAAACAAAACACAACACAACTCTTCTCTCTCTTGGGAGAGACTGCCGGTCCCAGAGCTAGCCAATTCTTAGAGATAAGAAAGGGCCCAACAAAGAGTATACCTTTGATATGCAAACTACTCCAGAACCAGACCTTCTTCTCTATCTGGTCCCGGAACTCTAGGAGGCAAGATTCTGTCTTTACCATCCTGGGATCAGGCACCAGGCAACTAGCTACCACCCCTACAGACCAAAGCCCTCCCAAATTATTCAAATTAGCCTATCCTGAATTGCTGACCCTGCCCTGCTTTGCCTTTTCTATGGAAATAAAGGTTCATGGCCTATGCTCCCTCCTCATTCCTATTTTCTACCTCCTGACTATCCTGGTGTTTTTCCCTGTGGCCCTTGCATGACAAGTCTCTTGTCTCTTGTCTCTTAAAACCTGTGAGGATATTAAACTTTGTTTTCCTGGGCCTCTCCTGTGTCTCTTCTTATTTTTTCTTTTTTTTCCCTTAACAATATGTTAATATTTATTTAATTTTGAGGGAGAAAGAGCACGAACAGGGAGAGGGGCAGAGAGAGAGGGAGACAGAGAATCCAAAGCAGGCTCCAGGCTCTGAGCTGTCAGCACAGAGCCCGATGCAGGGCTCAAACCCAGGAACGGTGCAATCGTGACCCGAGCAGAAGTCTGACGCTCAACCATCTGAACCACCCAGGTGTCCCCTGTGGCTACTCTTATACCCTACCTGGCTGACCATCTAATAAACTACAAAACAACTCCCTACTCACACAGATCAATAAAACCTTTCTTTGGCTTAAGCTAGTTTCAGTAGGATTTCTGTTACAGATTTCTGAAATAGTCCTGAGAAAAACAAGCAATTTATACAATCTAAAAATGTACTGGGCCAACCTTGAGCCTCCTCGACTCCACCAATAAAATGAATACAGCTGGTGAAGATTCAAACTAACAGGTCCAAGTGGTACACATTTTTTTTAAATTTTTAAAATTTATTTCTGAGAGACAGAGAGAGAGCGTGAGCAGGGGAGGGAGACACTGAATCTGAAACAGGCTGCAGGCTCTGAGCTTGCTGTCAGCACAGAGCCCAATGCGGGGCTCGAACCCACGAACTGTTAGATCATGACCTGAGCCGAAGTCGGACACTTAACCGACTGAGCCACCCAGGCGCCCCTACAAATTTTTCTTATGTCTCTATTTCTTCTGAAATCAGTTTAATTAGTACCAGCAAGTGGTGAGAGTAGCTCAGTTGTGCCACTGTTGTTTTCTAGATTTCATAGGTTTGGGGAATCAGGAATCATGGGATTATAATTCTAGGTTAGATCTGACTTAACCAAATTGTGAGGTAGTGACATCATGGGAAAGCATATTTTGTAGTTTAAGTTGCCTATCTTTTATTTAGCACTCCCTCGAGCCAAATGTGTTTTCCATTTGGGTGGTGTAAAGGAGAGAGGCAGAGATATTCTCAGATGTCATTTCAGGGAGTACTTAGACTTCTTTATACTTCTTTCTAAGTCTGCTAGAACCAATTTTTCTATCTCCTATTTCTGCTCTTGAGAAAACCTTATGAGAAATGTGAGACATTCCGTCTCAGGATGAAAATAACGATGTTTACTCTCCTTCCCCACCCCCATCTGAAAGAAGCCATGGTGAATAAATTAGCAGATATCTGAGCTAGCTGAGGAAATTTATTTTTAATGGTGTACAATGTTTACTGGTTATAAAACCCTGTGTACATCCCTCTCACCTGTGGTGCCGGCTGTATTGCCATGTTTGTAATTGAGAAGCAGGCTTGAAATTTGGAAAACACTTTTCATTTGTGAAATACGATTGGAATAATTAGAGAAACTATAAGTCTGCGTGAGGTTTTGGGGATTTAGAGCCAGAAGGAGAATTTTGATCTAGAGGCATTTTTTACTTCACAGATGTAAAAACATTTGCTTTTAGCTGTACCCTGAAGACATTGAAGAAAAGTGGAGAAAACAAAGGAGAGAATTATACAAATGTAGAGAAGCCCAAAGAGTCATGGTTCTCTCAGAATTATATTTTTACAGGAAAAACATAAAGCAAATGTTCTTGACTTTATGTCAAGAACTAAAGAAGACACATCTAGGGGCACCTAGGTGGCTCAGTAAGTTCAGCGTCTGACTCTTTATTTCGGCTCAGGTAATGATCTTGCGGTTTCAGGGGTTCAAGCCTGCTTGGGATTATTCTTCACTCCCTGACCTTCCCCTACTCACACTCTCTCTTTCTCAAAAATAACTAATAAATTAAAAACTTTAAAAAAGAATAAAGAAGCCACATCTATGTATCTACGTGTGTGTCTTTTTGCTCTTCCCATGAAGGATGAGCCCTAATACTACTTTGGAACTAGCTTCATAAACATGGAATGATTTCCTCCTGATCTGTGATGTAAACAGATGATTGATCTCAACTAGGTGAATAGGGAGAGAAGGGAGCATGCATACCCACTTTGCTAAACTTTGTATGTGTGCATTTCAAATCAGAGCCAATAGACACTTATGTCTACTCATCAGAAGACATATTTACAGTAAGGAAAGTTCTGGGTTGTCTTGACCCATTTGGAAACTGAACTGGCTAGACAGAGTAAATTGCAGGATTTAGGCTGTGGGAGAATGACTCTGGTTCCTTTTCAGCCTAAAACAATTACCCAGGCGTTGGAAAGCTGAAATATTGGACCAAATTATATGACCTAAGTTAAAATAAGCACTCCTGAGAATAGATCACTATATATATTAAGGTACATGTATTATGCAAGAGTTGACATTCCCCTTTCTATATCTTATGACCCAGCCTTGGAATCTTCCCTGAAAATAAATTCATCATTAGTATGTTTTTGGCTATTTGTTTTTGTTGGTTAATATATACACTCCTGGCACATTTCCAAAGCCATTACCCTCTATGAACAGAACTTCCAGAAACCTCCTCGATAAAGCCATCCATAGAAACAACTAAACACTGAAAAATGATAGGTGTTTTGTATGGAACAACTATAGAGTATGACCTAAAGATGACAGTATGCTTTGTAAAAAGTCAATAACTCACACATGGTGTTATTTGATCCATAACAAATGGATCCATGCTCTCCATGTATTTTTTAAAAATTTTTATCTATGTATTTATTTTTTATTTTTAATTTTTATTCATTTATTTATTTTTAGGTAGATTTCATGCCTAATCTGGGGCTTGAACTCAAGACCCTGAGATCAAGAGTCTCATGCTGTACTGATGGAGCCAGCCAGGTGCCCCACCCATGTTTTTATATTCCAATTCCAGAGCCTTCTTTGGGGATGCAGAAATTAGATAAAAGCATAAGGAAAATGACAAGAGAAAATTAGAATCACAGCCAATTAATCTAATTGATAGAATTTAAACTATTACTTAAGACATAACCTACAAGATTAAAAACATTTATCGCATTGTATAACACAATCCTGTTTCATTGTTACTCTCTGGGCAGTTGGCTGGCAAAAAGAGTTTAAAAAATTTTTTTTAATGTTTTATTTATTTTTGAGAGAGAGAGAGAGACAACATGAGCAGGGGAGGGTCAGAGAGAGAGGGAGACACAGACTCCAAAGCAGGCTCCAAGCTCTGAGCTAGCGGTCAGCACAGAACCCGATGCGGGGCTCAAACCTATGAACCATGAGATCATGACCTGAGCCGAAGTCGGATGCTTAACTGACTGGGCCACCCAGGCACCCCGGCAAAAAGATTTTTTATCTTAACTCATCAGTATATAATCTACTGACTACTATTCTGTGTGGCGATTCAGAGTTGGATATGTTTCGTTCTTTTTACTAAAATTAACTTGTAGGGGCGCCTGGGTGTCTCAGTCAGTTAAGCGTCCGACTTCAGTTCCAGTCTGATCTCACTGATTGTGGGTTCAGAGACCTGCTGTCAGGCTCTGTGCTGACAGCTCAGAGCCTGGAGCCTGCTTCAGATTCCGTGTCTTCCTCTCTCTCTAACCCTTCCCCATTCACATTCTGTTTCTCTCTCTCTCAAAAATAAACATTTAAAAAAAAAATACTAGAGTTGAAATCTGGCTCCATACATACTCGTTGTCTGAACTTGGACGAGTTTCATTTCTCTGTTCTCCCTTATGCTCATCTTTAAAATGGGATAAAGTACATGGACTTATTATCATTATATGAACTCACAGAGTTACTTTGAGTGTTAAATGAATTAACATCTGTAACCAGCTTATGGTGCCTGGGCTTCTTAGCAATACTCACAGAATGTTAGCTACTATTATTAATTTGGTGTGCCCCAGGGCTGAAGCTGAGGGACTCTTTTCTTATTTAGGTATCTGTTACTCCTCAGATGACCTCATTTAATCCTATGGTCTTAAATATAAAACTGTACTGTTGACTCCAGAATTTATATCTCCTGCCAAGCTGATACTTTTCTTTCCTTTTTTTTTTTTAATTTTTGTTTCTCTTTGCTCCATCTTTTTTTAATAGTTTTTTAAAACTGATTTTTGAGACAGAGAGAGACAGAGCATGAGCAGGGGAGGGGCAGAGAGAGAGGGAGACACAGAATCTGAAACAGTCTCCAGGCTCTGAGCTGCCAGCACAGAACCGGACATGGGGTTCGAACCCACAAACCACAAGATCATGACCTGAGCCGGACGCTTAACTGACTGAGCCACCCAGGCGCGGCAAGCTGATACTTTTCAAGTGTAAGTTAGCTCGTGTCACTTTTCCACTCAAAACCCTCCAGTGACTTCGTATCTCTGAAAAAGTCAAAAGCCCTAACCATGGCTATGAGGCCCTATCTATATGTCTGTTCTAGTTTTCTGATCTGCCTCCTACCCCTTTTCACTTTCTTTCTTTTCTCTGGCAACATAAGCATGCTTGTTGAGATTCCCAACCATTCCTGCTCCACCAGGCTCTTTGTATTTGCTATCCCATTAGGTATATTCTTCCATTTGCTTCACATTCCTGCTCAAATACCATCTTAACAGAGATGCCATCCCTGACCACCTTATAGAAAGGGGAATTTCCCTTTCCTCTTCTTCTTACCCCGCTTTGTTTTTCATTGTGGTATCTATTGCCATTATATTTATTCTTTTTTTTTTTTTTAATGGTGTGTTTTCCCCTCTAGAATGTGAACTCTATTAAATAGGGTCTTTGTTTTGTTCACAGTTCCTAAAGCAAGTGCCTGGCACAGGGCAGACACTCCAAAAATATTTATTGCTTAACTATAATTATGCTAATTGTCCAGCTAGTGTCAGAGTTTCATATCCAAGTCAGCTTCCCTTCAATATCTCTTGCTCTTTCTACCCCACTAATCTGCATCCCATGCCAAGGAAGATACTAACCCCATTATAAATGTACATCGACTCATAGGACTTTTGTATCTGAACTAGAAATTTTGTGCACATTAGGGTTGATTTGCAATTCAGCATAATTTAGCAAATATTTACTGCACAAATATTTACGTGATCTTGGATATGAAACAACAATCAACCTACTGATATAGGGTAGCAATTTATTCAAGAATCTCAAAGCCTAGGAAAATATTTGTATTTGTGGATCTCTAAATTCAGAATTATTATGTACACCTAAAATTAATACAATGTAGTACGTCAATGATACCTCAACTTTTAAAAAGGCCATTAAATGTAAGAATTATTAGGTCTGTCTATATCACAATAGAACACTTAGATATCCCTCAAACTTTCTTTCCCCACTTTGTCAGTCTCAGTGCACTCCTTTGCTTAACCCAAATTTCTAGACATTTTCTTAGATTTCTCTTTCCCTCATCCCACACATCCAATCCATATGCAAAGACCATAAACTTCATCTATGAAACTTGTCCCGAGACCGCCAGCTTCTCATCAATTTCACCTTTATAAGTCCTAGTCCAAGGACAACTCTACTTAGCCTAGGCTACCAGCAGTTTCCTAGATGCTTGCCTTGCCCTCCCACTTTTCACCTGTCAGCCAGAGTGATCTTATGAAAATGTAAATTACTCATCACTCCGCTCCTTAAAGTTTCAATGGTTTCCTTTTGTCATTCCTGAGTTATTCCACTTAGAAAAGCATCCCAACCCAACCCTAGCCCCCAAGCCCCACTCAATTCTGTCCTGATCAGAAGTTCAATCTTGTCTCCTGGTATTTTCCCCTTATTCATGAACTCTAGATGAACTCTAGTCACACTGGCCTTCTTTCGCATCTATGAGCACACACACACAAAAAACCTTTCTAGTCCCAAAGTATATGTACTAACAGGTACTTGTCATGTAGGCTGGAGTTTAAATTTCACCTCCCCAGGGAGGCCTTTCCTGACTCCTGGATTTGAAGTAGTCCTCTCTCCTCCATTCACCTTTTGTTCTATCAGAGTGAAAGGCATTCACTTACTGTGCATTGCACAATTGCCGTTTAATATCTTCCTCCTGGGGCGCCTGGGTAGCTCAGTAGGTTAGCCATCTGACTTCAGCACAGGTCATGTTCTTGCTGTTCAGAGTTCGAGCCCCACATCAGGCTCTGTGCTGACAGCTCAGAGCCTGGAGCCAGGTTCAGATTCTGTGTGTGTGTGTGTGTGTGTGTGTGTGTGTGTGTGTCTCAAAAATTAATAAACATTAAGAAATATTTTCCGCCTCTGTTTATTGTCTGTCTCCCTCCAGCAGCATGAAGAGGACAACTTTGCTTTACCAGCAGGGTTTATAACAGCACCACACACATAGTGAGCACTCAAGAAACACTTGTTGGATGGGTAAATCTTTGTCTCAACTTTGGTAGCTTATGTAAGATCACAATAGTTTCCTAATACAGCTTTGATAACTCTGCCCCATCCATGTTTTCAGCATTGCTTCAACCCCCCACCCCCACCCCAAAGTCCATTATTCTAGGGAAAGGATTCAGATTTCCCCTACTTTCTGGGAACCTCTAGGTCAAGATCTGGACTCAGTTAATCAGTTCATCAAAATCATCAGATAAGGGGAAAAAGAAAGACAGAAATTAGTATTCCTGACATGAACAATTGTCATTTCTCCCTTAAAATTTTGAGGAAGAAAAAAAGACCGATCTTAAGATCAAACACTTTTGGAGTTGGAAATGTTAGAGAAAGTAGATGTGGACAGAAAAATGTTAGCGTGTGGGAGGAAAAGTCAGAAGGAGGTAAGAGAAAGAGCTCACACCATGCTGTGAGTATTCATGGTTCTGAGCTTGGGTACCACGTCTTACCTACAGAAACACTAGGGAAGAGCCTGATGGAGAGAGGTGGGTGGGGGCGAGGAAAGGGAGGGGCGGAAGACCACGACCAGAGCCGTGGAAAAAGGAGAAAACGAAAAGAAAAGAGAAGGACGGAGCAGAGCAATACAAAAGCAGCTTCGGATCTGGCCGGAGCTGCAAGCGTTAAGGGGAGGCGGGGGAGTGACGCGGTTTGCGTCTGGAGCGGCTCCTTGGAGTCCACAGCATCCACCGCCGGAGCCTCGCCTTCCTTTCTCCCTCTGCAGACATATCGAGACACAAAAAAAGAGGCGACCCCTGGACCCGCGCGAGAGACCCACCCGCAAAATGACCGAGACCACCAAGACCCACGTTATCTTGCTTGCCTGCGGCAGCTTCAATCCCATCACCAAAGGGCACATTCAGATGTTCGGTGAGTCCTCCCGCCCACCCCCGGAGGCTGCTTCCGCCTCTCTCCTTCCCCGGCACCTGTATTTTCCTGGGCGACTGAACCGTCAGGCGTGTGCCCCTCGGGAGGGATGCGCCAGCTGATCCCTCTGGTGGGAGGTCAGCCCCTCTTTTCCGGGCTCCTGGGAAGGAACGTAGGCTGCGCTTCCCAGGCGTCACTTGCTGGGGCCAGACCCGGCACGCGGGGGGCCGAAGGGGTGGGGGAGGGGAGGGGCCGGAGGTGACTGGGTTTGGACCCGGTGGGAGGTCGAGGCTCCAGAACTGGGGTGCGGTGGTGTGGTAGTTTGGGCACTTGGCTGGTGAGGATCGGGGTGGGGGCAGAGGTTGGGACGCGGAGAAGCAGGAGGGGATTGGAGATAACGTGCTGTTTGTTTAGGATGGGTGGAAAGCTCTCAGGAGTTAAATGATGTATATATGCCTTGGAGACACAAACACACTCACACACATCACACCATTAGCGGGGCTGGGGCTTCAAGGAGAATAATTTCGGGTTTGGCTAACGGTTCAGGGCGGCCCAGGGGCGAATGTTTGAGGGTTCTGGACCGTATATTGCCCGCGCTAGGTGGATGGCTGAGTGAAGGGGGTGGGGGGCTCGCCAGCCTAGGCTTGGCTGCCCGGACCCACTGCCTAGGAAGGGGAGGGGGCGGGGCGGCCGCTGCGGGCAGCCCTTTTCGAGGCAGCCAGTGTTGATGGATCCGGGCCCAAGTTGGCTGAGGCTCTGCCCAGGGCGGCGATGGCACCCAGAAGGCTTGCGGCGTGCGAGTGTGTGTATGAGTGTGANGAGCGCGCATCTTTGCGCGTTTGTTTCTTGGAGGCTTTGGGGCGTGGAGAGAAAGGGAGCGAGCAGGGGCTCCTGGCTGCTGCTTTGGGATTCGGCAGGGTCAAGGGAAATGTGACCGGCGCCTGATGGAGATCTCGGGCCACCGGTGGACGCGGCTTCGCTGCTGCTCGGGTAGGACCCAACGGCGCGGGGGCGTGCGCGTTTAGACCCTGAGGGAGAGGCGCGGAGGCCACTCGCGGAGGGGCATGGAGTAGAGGTTAGAAGTTGGAGGTGCTTTTTTTCTGACACTGAAGTAAACGAGAAGCGGAGAGAGAGTGGGCTGGAGATGGAGAGATGGGTGGGAGGCCTGGAGCCAGCCTGCCGGCAAGGCGCTATCCAGAGGCGGCGGTGCTGAAGCGCAGAGAGCGCCGGACTGGCTTGTGGGCACGTGTGTTTCCGCGAGCCGGAGGATTGCGTGAGCCCTCGTAGAGCTGTTTAATGAAAGCCACATCATATTGATAAACAGTGGGCGAGGTGGCTTTGATTAAAAATACTCTTCTCTTAAACCTGAAAGATGCGTTGAACTGGGCCCAATTATTAAAAACTACTTTGAGCCGAGAGGAGACCAGGTATGCAGGTTGATAGGATCCAAGGAGGGAGACTGAGAGATAGCCACCCCTTCCTCACCATCCCTTCAGCTTTTAAAAGTGTTTTATTAGGAGCTAATGCTAAGTTACCTGTTAAATAAAGACTTTTGTTTAAGCATCAGGATAGATCAGAGTATCTCCTCATTCTTCTAAGGGAATATGGGCTCCGGGAACTCTGTAGTTTCACTGGTGTCTTTATCCCTGTCCTGCCTTTCTTCTCTGTCCATATTTCCTCTAGCCGTTTTGTGCCACTGTACTTTGTTCCTCTCAGTCGCCCAGGCAGGGTTGTTGGGCTTTGCTGTAGAACTCCTTGGCTCTAGAAGTCTTCAGTGAGCCAGCCGGTACTCTGCCTTTTCTCCTGGGGTTAAAGTAGTTAATTCCACTTGCTTTGGATTGCAGGAGGGGTAGGTTTAACTTGAGAACCTAGGATTCTGTCTCGCAGCTGCAAAGAGTTTGGTAACAGTGATGAAGGCTTTTGTTAAGTTGATGCTGACCTGCCAATTCTCCGTGAGTTTAGAGAGGATAGAATATGTGGAAATAGGCATGGATTACAGCAAAGAGGTTTAGACATAGAATAGGTGAAAGGAGGCTTTCTGACAGCTGTAACTATTTGCTTGATATTGGAACTGAGGGATAAGAGAGAGAATATCTGTCAACAAAGCCTGACGAGTGTCCATTAGTGATGCATAATCTGGAGAGCAACATGGAAAGAGGATATGATATGCTCACTGTGGCTATAAGGAGCTTATAACCTAATGAGGATTCAGCACATATACATATGAAAAGGAAACAAGAACAAGAACACAAAATTCATATTAAACTATTCTGTGTAGTATCTCTTATGGGAATCTTTGAGCTCATGAAAAATTTTGTGATTTCTTTCTGTATGTATGTGATATCACTTATTCCTATAACAAACTTACCAGAAAGTCATCATGATCTCCATTTTACAAATAAGAAACTGATGTGCAGAGACAAAGTGACTTTCTTAAGTGGCTTAAGTGATATGGAGAGTGGGTGGCAGAGTTGAGACTTGAACCTCACATTCCTGATTCCTCTTGCAGAGACCTTTGCACTGTACCAAATGCAGAAACGAGTGCTCCCTGATCTGAATGTATAATTCCATGAACTCTGTTTCTTTCAAACATATACTAGCAGAGAGTAGAATTAAATTGGACATCAACTAAATGACATTCCTGAATATGCATTTCAAGAGCTTTTCACTATCTCTAAAGACACCAGTTATCCATAAACTATTTTCTCCTTTCAAATGGCTTTTAAAATCTTCTCCACACAGTACAGAGATAATTAATGCAATGGAATTGTCAAACTTTCTTTAAGGTGCCTGAAATTTGTAATAGAATTTTTTAAAAAGACCTCAACAGGGCTTTCAAATTAGGCATTTTTAATAGAGCTCCTGTATTTTGAAATCTAATTACTTACCAAAGAAAAAAGGGAAAGATTATAAACAAAAGAGATGTGATGTTCAGAACTGAAAATTCACTCTTCATCTCTGTAAAGTAGTACTTTTACAGTTTTCAATATTTTAAAAATATTTTAGAATGAGCTTTTCCTTTTACTTTGATGAATGAGAGATTGATATACCTAATTGTGGCTATAGAAACATATAGACAAAAAAAAAAGAGAAACATACAGACAAATTTACTATTTGTGAAAGAAATATTTGACATCTATATACTTAATTATAACTAAAATGTTTTCAAGTAAATTTTTGGCAAAATGAATTCATAAGCTAACAATGTTTTAGTTCACGGGTGTGCCTTATTACATAGGAAACTAACATGACACTAGAAGGTTTTTTGTGTTTTTTAACTTTTAAAAAATTGTTCATTTATTTATTTTGAGAGAGAGAGAGAGAGAGAGAGAATCCCAAGTAGGATCCATGCTGTCAGCACAGAGCCTGATGTGGGGTTTGAACTCAGGAATCATGAGATCATTACCTGATCCAAAATCAAGAGTTAGACACATAACTTTCTGAGCCACCCAGGTACATCTTAACTTTTTTTTATGTGGATTTATATATTTTGAGAGAGATGGAGCTCGATCAGGGGAGGGGTAGAGACAGCGAGGGAGAGAGAGAATCCCAAGCAGGCTCCATGCTCTCAGTGCAGAGCCTGACATGGGGCTCGATCTCACAAAGCATGAGGTCATGACTTAAGCCAAAATCAAGTCGGACACTCAACATGGAACCCTTGGAAGAAGGTTTTTTTAAACACCTAAGATCTCAATTATTAATTATGTAGAGATTATATTTCAGTATAGTTTCTTTGCAGTTATAGTGCTGTGTTTGTCAATAAATTCATGCCTGGGAAATCAGATANGCTAACAATGTTTTAGTTCACGGGTGTGCCTTATTACATAGGAAACTAACATGACACTAGAAGGTTTTTTGTGTTTTTTAACTTTTAAAAAATTGTTCATTTATTTATTTTGAGAGAGAGAGAGAGAGAGAGAGAATCCCAAGTAGGATCCATGCTGTCAGCACAGAGCCTGATGTGGGGTTTGAACTCAGGAATCATGAGATCATTACCTGATCCAAAATCAAGAGTTAGACACATAACTTTCTGAGCCACCCAGGTACATCTTAACTTTTTTTTATGTGGATTTATATATTTTGAGAGAGATGGAGCTCGATCAGGGGAGGGGTAGAGACAGCGAGGGAGAGAGAGAATCCCAAGCAGGCTCCATGCTCTCAGTGCAGAGCCTGACATGGGGCTCGATCTCACAAAGCATGAGGTCATGACTTAAGCCAAAATCAAGTCGGACACTCAACATGGAACCCTTGGAAGAAGGTTTTTTTAAACACCTAAGATCTCAATTATTAATTATGTAGAGATTATATTTCAGTATAGTTTCTTTGCAGTTATATTGCTGTGTTTGTCAATAAATTCATGCCTGGGAAATCAGATAAGTTTAAATAGAAAAGTAAGGAAGGACGGGTCAGATAAGTTTCACCATAAAAAGTAAAGGAATCAAAACACTTAATCACAGCAGAAATGAATTCTGGTTTTTGATGATTGAAAAATAACTGGATTCTCCAGTTTTTCTACCTTATAATATTTTTACTTTGAACAAGTGGGTCTTTTGAAAAGAGAAGAGACATGATCCAATTCTATTCCTGTTTAAGGGTAATGAAGAAGGGTTTTTAATTATTATGGAACTGAGAATGCAGTCCCTACTGCTATAACTAGAAATCATAAGAAAAATGAATTTCAGTTTCTACTGATAGAACTGTCAGAAGTTGAGAAACTGTTTAATATGCTTAAAATGCCTATGAGAAAAGATCATTCAGCACAAAGTGGTGCTTTATACTTCTGGCACCGTTATCTTATTTGATCCTACCCTGCAAGTTAAACTGGTTAATATTATCATCTCCCTTTTACAAATGAAAAGGCAGAGGTACAGGTATAAGTCATTTGGTCAAGGTCATAAGCAAAAGTCAAGATAAAACTAGTTTTCTGATATCTAGATTCTCTCTCTAATCCAAGATGCCTCTTTATTCCTTTAGTTGCAACAGCACCTATGAAAAGAAAATCACCAAGGGGTGCCTGGGTGGCTCAGTTGGTTAAGTGTCTGACTTCGGCTCAGGTCATGATCACACGGTTTGTGAGTTCGAGCCCCGCGTCGGGCTCTGTGCTGATAGCTAGCTCAGAGCCTGGAGCCTGCTTCAGATTCTGTATCTCCCTCTCTCTCTGCTCCTCCCCTACTCACGCTGTCTCTCTCTCACAGAAATAAATAAAAAACATTAAAAAGCATTAAACAATAAAAAATTAGAAAGCCACCTAAATTTAGTTATTAACAAAGGGTAATGGGAATGTTGTGAATTTTTTCCTTGGTAATACAGGCAGCCAACAAAATATAGTCAACAAAGATGCCTTTTCCCAATATCTTCTACTATAACAAGGAAAGGCTATTTCTTTTCTTAGTACCCTGTATCTTCCATATAACTCTATCACTGGAATGTTTTTTCCACTACTCCCTTCCCTTCTCCTTCCTCCCCACTCTTCTGTTACCACAACTAATACCTACTCATTCTTCAGATTTTAGCTTCAATGGTACTTCCTCAGGGAACCTCTACTGACTTCTAAATTAAGTACGGTTACCTTGACATTTGATCCCACATCACCTAATACTTTCCATGACAAAACTCTCATCTCATTATATGCTTAATGACTATTTTCCATGTGAGACCTTAAGTAATATTAGAACACAAACGATGCGTGGTTTCATTATTGATTGATTTCCTTGTGGCTAGCATGGAGTAGGCTGTCCATAATAGTGTAATTAATAAAAGTTACAAATAGCAAGTCTTTGCTCCATCATAGTTGTTGAGTACATCCAAAATAAATGAGTGTATAAAATCTTGTTCCAGATAGAGGAATCAACCACGCACAAGGGCTGGAGTGGTAAGACAGAAAGCCATGATGTATTAGAACAAAGTAAAGCTTAGGACAGTTCAAGGAGAAGGGGAATAAGAGGTGGTACTGGAAAGGTAGATGGAAGTCTAATCGATTCTGAAAGCTTGCAAGTTGTGTTAAGGAATTAAGATTTTATCCCAATGACAATGAAAGAACATAGCATGGTTTTTAAAGTAAAGGAATGTCATAATTGTATCTTTGAAGTTATGATTTAACTGAATTTTGAATACATTAGTAAAGAGTAAGAGTGGAAATGTAGTGTCCAGCTAGGCACCTAGTTCAGCAATACAGAGCTCAAGAAAGAGGTGGTCACATCACTCAAGGTGGTGGTGTCTGGGATGGGAAGTAAGTGTATTTGAAAATATTCGAGAGGTAAAAGGGATACTTATTTGGTGACTTGATGAGTGGGTTGTGGCAAAGTAGGCCAGGGTAACTCTCAGGTTTCTGTCCACAGTAGACGAATAAAGAACACTGGAAGAAAAGCTGGTTTAGGGTGTGTGGAGACAGTGAAGATTCATACTTACTCTACAATTTTGGAAATATACATTCTAAGCAAGCACTGATGCAAAAGAAGGAAACACTGAAATTCAAAATGTCTTTTAGCTGGGACATCCGAGTCTTCTTATAAAAGCTCCCACCCAGTAGGTTCTAGTATTATTCAAAGTTCCTCATGTGAGAAAGATATTGAAATTCATTAACATTATGGGAAATAAGAAGATAAAAAAGGGTGTGTTGACTTTTTAAAAAGTATTACATTGGAGAAAATCAAGGCCCTGAAGTTGATTCTTTTTTAATATGGAGGTTGTAAAATTGGGAATAGTCGGTGCAGTTCAAAAGACCGTTCTAGAACTTGCCCGCCACTGTGATGAAGCCTGTGATAGTATATTCAGGTGGATTTGGGCATTCTAACGCACTGATGAGCTAAAAGTCTACTAATGGAAACTCATGGATCAATCATGCTGGTTTCACTGGCAGGAGCTCTGTGTGTACATGACATGAGAATAATGCCTGAAAAAGAAAACTTAGTCATTTTTGTTCACAAAAACAGGTGGTTTGATTTACTTTCTCCTGCTGAATTGATTAACTGAGCCTCATGTGGACACAAGCTAATTATGAAAGGCAAATATCCCATCTAGAATTCATCCTAAACCAAGGAATAAGATAAAACCAAGAGGGTTGATGTTCTAACAGTTTTGAAATGACATAATATTCATTTTCAGCTTTTCTTACCTTTTTGTTTTACTTGATTTTATTCTACATGGCTAAGCCTTTTATTCTAAGATTTGCTTAGAACCATTAGAACTGGAGGTTCGTATGCCTTTTAGGAAAATGTACGAATTATTACTTAGTACGAACATCCTGTAAAACATAATGAATCTCAAGAGAAATATTTCTATAAACATTTCCTTTTTTTAATATACATTATTTTATTTTATTTTTTTTTTAATTTCTTTTTAAACATTTATTTATTTATTTATTTATATATTTTTTTACAAGTAGTTTATTGTCAAATTAGTTTCAAACATTTCCTTTTTTAATTTATGGTTTTTTTAAATGTTTATTTATTTTTGAGAGGGAGAGCCACACACAGAGTGTGAGTGGGGCAGGGGCAGAGAGAGAGGGAGACACAGAATCAGAAACAGGCTCCAGGCTCTCAGATGTTAGCATAGAGCCTGATTTGGGACTCCAACTCACGAACCACAAGATCATGACCTGAGCCGAAGTCGGACGCTTAACTGACTGAGCCACCCAGACGCCCTTCTATACACATTCCTAATGTTAGAGCAAGCCAACAGAGCAACCTAGAAATGTGGAGACAAACTAAGAAACATACCTGCTAACCCTCAAGTTTGGACTCCTCTGTTTCAGAGATATCCTCAGACAGGAGAGGAAAATGCAAAACCAGATGGATTATCTGCATTTTCTGTTATTTTTCTACTGATAGGCAATAATTGTGAAAGAAATATATGGATGACTGGGAAAACAAATGAAAACTCAGTTTTAAAAGAGATTCTCTAAGGGGTACCTGGATGCTCAATCAGTAGAGCATGTGACTCTTGATCTCAGGGTTATAAATTTGAGCCCCAAATTAGGTGCAGAGATTACTCAAAAATAAAATCTTTAGGGTGCGCCTGGGTGGCCCCAGTCTATTAGATGTCCACCTTCAGCTCAGGTCATAATCTCGCAGTCTGTGGGTTCAAGCCCTGCATTAGGCTTTGTGCTGACAGCTCAGAGCCTGGAGCCTGCTTCAGATTCTGTGTCTCCCTCTCTCTCTGCCCCTCCCCTGCTCGTACTCTGTGTCTATATCTCAGGAATAAATAAACATTAAAAAATTTAAATAAATAAATAAAATCTTTAAAAAAGTGTTTCTTTCGGGCACCTTCCTACACTGTTGGTAGGAATGTAAATTGGTGCAGCCCCTCTGGAAAACAGCGTGGAGGTTCTTCAAAAAATTAACAATAGAACACCCCTATGACCCAGCAATAGCACTGCTAGGAATTTACCCAAGGGATACAGGAGTGCTCATGTATAGCGGCACATGGACCCCAATGTTCACAGCAGCACTTTAAACAATAGCCAAATCATGGAAAGAGCCTAAGTGTCCATCAACGNTGTTGGGATGAGCACTGGGTGTTATATGGAAACCAACTTGACAATAAACTATTTTTTAAAAACTTTAAAAAAGAAATTAAAAAAAAGAGTTTCTTTAAAAAAGATTCAAGTGTAAATTTTATATCATTGTCCTTTCATCCTGTCAGCACAGATACAGTGTACTGAATACAGTGATTGTTTAATCAATATTTAATGATACTATAAAATATACACTTTCTAGTAGAGTTCTTGTTCATTTTTTAAAAGTTTTCAAATCATCTTGAATTGCTTAAAAAGATCCTAAGGAGAGAGTGCCTGGGTAGCTCAGGTGAACGTCTGAGTTAGGCTCAGGTCATGATCTCACAGTTTGTGAGTTTCAGGCCCCATGTTGGGTTCTGTGCTGACAGCTCGGAGCCTGGAGCCTGCTTCAGATTCTGTGTCTCCCTCTCTCTCTGCCCCTCCCTGACTCGCACTCTGTCTCTTTCTCTCTCTCTCAAAAATAAACACTAAAAAAATTAAAAAAGAAAAGATCCTAAGGACACAAAAGAATGCATTAAATATTTTTTCAACACCATATTTTAAAAACAATATTTGGGGCGCCTGAGTGGCTCAGCCAGTTAAGCATCCGACTTTGGCTCAGGTCAGGACCTCATGGTTTGTGAGTTTGAGCGCCGCATCGGGCTCTATGCTGACAGCTCAGAGCCTGGAGCCTGCTTCGGATTCTGTGTTTCCCTCCCTCTGCCCCTCCCCGCTCATGCTCTGTCTCTCTCTCAAAAATAAATAAACATTAAAGAAAAAACAATATTCAATATAAAATTTTGGTTAAACAAGGCATTTAAAATAATTCCTAATGACTCAATATAATAGCCTAAGAACTGGGATATAGGAATTTATTTTATAGAGAATTATATAACTTTATTTATGGATATGTTCCATATCTCAACACATGTAAGTGCAGCATTAGTTTACAAGGAAGGAAGTTTTCCATTGCCAGAGGTTTTCAAATCATAAGCATTCAATTGCATAAAACAGATTTGCTTATTTTTGGATAGTTTGGCAAATAGCCTCAGAATTATCTTAGCCCAAAAAGATGTTATATGAGGTGACCAAGGCCATCCTCCTGACAATGGTATCCTCTCTCCATCTCTTGTACTGTACAATATCTCTATGATCTTTGAACTTTGCAACAAAGTCAAGTGTTTTAACCACTACTAGCATCATGATCTTCCACATTATCATTTTAATAATGGAGCTAACTTCTTTTAGCTTCTTTAAACTCTACTATCATTAAACTGGTTTCCATTAAGTTTATCACACAAGTCTCTTTAGTTCACAACAAGGGAGCCATTCAGGAACATTCTTGTAATTCTGGAGATAAAGGGGGTAAGAGAAAAAAGTAGAAAAGACCAAGACCCAGAGGCTAATCCATGGAAGCGGTGGCAGCTTAAATAGCACTCTTTTTTCTATTTTCTTCTGCATCATGTTACCTCCACATGGGTAGCCATGCTGCTACGTGTTGACCTCATTTCATATTTACCAAACAGTAGGAGGGTGAGTGAAGCATAACCCCCAGAGAAGACTAAATGCATTCAGTTTTGCTCTTCTTCCAGTTGCTTAGGTCAAAAACCTTGGGCTTTCTTGATTCTTCTCTTTTTGCACGCCACGTCCATGTCTGCAAATGATTTTGGATCTCTTTGTCTTCAAAATACAAGTAGGGCCACCCACTTTTCCACATCTGCAACCCTGGTATAAGCCACTGGTCTCCTTTACCTGCATTATTTCAACAGCTTTTTAACTGATCTCCCTGCTTTTACCCTTGACCCCAATACTCAATCCTCAACAAAAACAACCAAAACAATCCTTTCTAAATGTAAGCCAGATCTAAGTCAGATCATGTTGCTACTTTGCTCAAAATTCTCTAATGGCTCTCTTTCTCATTCAAGGTCAATGTCATTAAAATGACCTACAAGGTTTCCATGATTTGCCACTTTTCCCTGTCACCCCTCCTCCCCAACACAGCTCTTTCTACCTCGTTCTGGTCCAACCATACTGACCTCCTTTGTGCTGAATGTACTCTCTGCTTGTAATACCCATCCCCCAACACACACACACACACACACACACACACACACACACACACACACACACACATTCCTATCTCTAATTCACTCTCCTTCTCAAAGTATTTGGCCAAATGTAAGTTTCTCATTGTCTACTTGGCAGGTCCTATTACCTTGATCATATCATTTAAAATTGCAGCTCACACACTCCCAGTCCCCCTTATTCTCTATACTTATATCTTTCCCCCTTACTTCTTATTACCATTTAATAAAGCATGTTATTTCCTTTCTTGTTTGTTATTTAATGTCCCCAGCTAGAATGTGAGCTTTTCATGAGTAGGGATCTTGGTTGACTCTGCTTACTTACTAATGTATCTCAGGCTCCTAGAAGAGTCCCTGGCACATTGTAGATGCTCAATAAAAGTCTGTCGGATGAGTGAATTAAAGAAGTGTTATAATTGCCTACCACCCTCACCTCAAGTCTGTATTCTTTTTGTGGCAGGAAGGGTAGGCAAAAGGTCATGAGAGGACTCAGTGGCAGTTGATTCAACAAACGTTTATTGAGTTATGAAGGTGCCTCAGGAACTATGCTAAGCCAAAAGGACATGACAGTCAAAGACACTCTTCCCCATGCCCCTGGGGGGGAGATAAGCTAAACATAGCACTTCAAGTCATAAGTGCTATAAAAGAGGTGAGAATGAGGTAGAGTGGGAACATAGAGGAAGAAGACATGGTGGAAGGCCATCAGAGCAGGTAATAATGAAAAACAAACTTGAAAGTAGGAGCTGCCCAGTGGACAGGATGGAGGATGACACTCTGGGCTGAGATCAGGGTATGTGTAAAAGGCCCTTAATAGCCTGACACATTGACAGATCCCCAAGGAGCTTGCTAGATGACTGGGTATGGGTGGGGACAAGGAAGAGCAGGAGATGAGATAGTCAGAAAACAGGGTTGAGAGAAGAGGGGACGGGGCAGCTTCAAAGAGTTCAGGCCTTACCCAGCCCTTTCAGTGAGCCCTTGAAGGATGATGGGCAAGGGCATACATTTCAGATGTGAGGACTTGCATCCCAAATGTCAGTGTCCCTGTCACTGTGATTTTATCTAAATATCTTTAAGTTATTTCTGTATCACTCTTTGAAAGAAGGAAGGCTTCTTCCTTCATTAAAAAAAGATTTTGTTTATTATTTTCTGAAATGGAACCATTGTCTGTTACACAAGCCGTATCTACTGAAGGACTACATTAAGTGAAAAATAATACTATGGTACAACCCACCCAAACAACCAACCTCTTTTCTGATTGGAAGTTGTTCTCAACTATGTTCTAAATGTATGCCTTCTGTACATCAATGGGATGGCCCCTCATTGTTCATATGCTCTCAGATTTGGTGAACTTGATTCACCCTAGTTTGATCTTCTCTAACTTTGTGCAATTTGGATCATGTGCTTGCTCTCTCTTCCATAGGCTTAATTGTCAGGAGAGTAAAGACTTTTTCTTCGACGCTGGTTTTTAGCTCTAATCCTTTTAGGAGGTCTTGAACAAGTATATTTCTGCACTTACTATAAAACTATGGGTTTCCATGACTTTGAAATTTAGTATAATATCATTTTAAATCCTCAAATAAGTGATGTTCCAGTAGGGGATTGGGTTTACAATGCTTTATTCTTCAACATTTCCCAACCCTTCATCTTGGTACCCACAGAGAGGTAGAATACTCATTCCATACAGCAGTGAGATTAAACTACATCAATAACTATTCATATTTCTTTTGAAATATTTATGTGCTGATAAATATTTAGCAGTGGGTGGTTTGTCACATGAAGAAGATCTCTAGGCAAATGTTTTTTGTTGTTGTTAAGTTAGAGACTGCTACCCATTATAAATTAAGGAAGACAATAAAATATTATACATATAAACTTAAACCATAATTGCTTCACTTACCGGGAACCAGTCTGGCTAAGCACAGTTTAAAAATTATTTACTTGTTATGCCCTGGGAATCAAAGTTTATAGATAATACGTGATTTTTCCATGCTGTGAATAGTGTTGATAAAGAAGGGATAAATGTCTTAGTTTTTCCTATTGCTTCATTATTTCTCTATATATGGACGTTAATAAACTGAATTGCTGCTGATTACGGGATATACTTAGTCTCATATAGCCTTTGTTTTCTCACCTGTAAATAGTGATTGGTATAACCCAGGGTCAGCAAACTATAGCTTGCTGGCCAAATGTGGCTTCCAAGCCAAGAATGGCTTTTATATTTTTAACTGGTTGGGGAAAAAAACATAAAAGGAGAGTATTTTGTGATGTGAGAATTTTATGAAATTCAAATTTTACTATTTATAAATAAAATTTTATTGGCATACAGCCATGCTCAGCAGCAGATGTGAGCAGCTGTGATAGAAACCTTATGAACTGTAAAGCTTAACCTGTTTATAATCTGGCCACTTACAGAAGTTTGCCTATCCCTGATATAACCTACCTCTGGGGGTTGGAGCGGGGAGTGAATCTAACGGTTTCCAAAAATACAAAGTGCAGTTGAAGTCCATTACCCGGAGGAACTCTTTAATGAACAATTTTCGGTCTAAACTAAATCACCAAAAAGACTTGTTTAAGCAGTAAATGTAGTTTCAATTTCATAATTGTAATTTTTCCAGCTGACTGAGTAAATGATCATGTTCACAACGGGGATGATTTTCTGGTGTTTGGTTTACATTGGACATTGATTAGCCCTTCTGGCTACAGTTGGGCATTTATCTCCCGTTGAACATTAGATGTATTTTCCCAGAACATCCTTTTTCTGATTCACAGCTACCTCCTTCTTTAAATCTAATATTTTATATACTCTGTACTTGAGGATTTTAAAAGGTTAGCACAGCAGTTGCATCAGGCTTTCGCAGGCTGCTCTTGCAGTTACAGCTCGTTTTTCTGCAGCATCTCACCTCTCTGTGAACTCGGATAGCACTTGGTTTGTACCTCTCTTATAGCACTTAGCACATTGTGTTGTGGGGTATAGCTATTTCTGTCCATGTTTCATATTCTTTATCTGATTTAGGCCCTTGCCAGGGCCATATGCCATTTTCTATCTCCTGAGGTGCCTAGCACAGTGCTCTAGGCACAGATTGAAGTTTCTATAAATATTTACCAAATAATTGAATGATTGAACTGTTAGGAGTATTTAGCATCCTAATCTGTTAGGAATATTTAGATTTCTCAAAGGTAAACTAGGTGAACAGAAATCAGACAAGAATAAGGGAAATGGCAAATACAGGAAAACAGAAATCAAGAATGACAGAGTCAGGAAACAGGACAAATAACAGAATGGTCTTCAGAGACTTCAAAATTGAGATGATTGCTGTCCCCAGATAAGAAGGCTCATGTGTCCCAGAGTGGAATCCTATCCCAGAGTATAGCCTTTATTTTTATTTATGTATTAAAAAAATTTTTTTAATGTTTTATTTATTTCTGAGAGAGAGAGACATTGTGACCAGGGGAGTGTCATAGAGAGAGGGAGACACAGAATCTGAAACAGGCGCCAGGCTCTGAGCTACCTGTCAGCACAGAGTCCGACGTGGGGTTCGAACCCATGAACCATGAGATCATGACCTGAGCTGAAGTCGGGACGCTTAACCGACTGAGCCACCCAGGTGCCCCGAGTATAGCCTTTCCAGACATCCACAGTGGGAACCGGCAAGTCATTTTGGGGAGCTATTAAGTAAATAGCTCGGCAGGAGTGAAAACATGGGGTCAAGGGTGAAGATGAATCCTGAAATTGTCCCCTTGATGCTTGAGTCAGATGCCTGGTACATCTAGGCATGGTTTCTCGGAGAAGTGGAGGAAGTTGGAGGATGGCAGAGGAGTTAAGTTTGATTTTTATTTATTCACAGTTTGAGGAAGGTTTTATGCACAAGGCACCTGGCAACGGAAACTCTACACATTGTTTGCTTCCAACAAGCAAAATGAACAGAAAACGGGGTTGGTTGATTGTAAGTTTCCATCTTCAGAAATCACAGAATCCCCATTTGAAGGAGAGTCCAAAAGTCATGCAGATATTCCGTACCGAAATCCCCTTTAAAACATCTTCACCAGTGTTTGTCCAAACTCCGTGTTCCATCTTCCTGGGCCAGGGAAGGCACTGGTGTCCAAAGCTGTCAAATAGCACCTGGCACGGTTTTACTTTTTTCAAGATTGTTCTTTTTATTACGCAGACATTGGCCTTCCTGAGACTTTCCTGTGTTGGAAGTTCTTTTTCTAGTTTTTTTCTCTTGAGATCCAGGGAAGAGGTTTAATCTGTCTTCTTCTACTTGTGAGACCTTGGAAAAGTTGAAGACTCTGTCCTTGTCACCAGGCTTCTTTGGGCCTAAAACACTCTAGTTCTTTCAGTGAGGCATCCATTACTGTTTCTAATCTTCATAATACCTTGGCTCATCTTCTTTGAACATATCTTCATTGTCTATCTTCCTCTTTAAATGTTATGTCCAGTTCACGATGCTGCATTCTAAAGTGGCCTGGTGTGTGTGTGCTGTCTTATCTACTATTGGACTTAGCTTAACTGGATGTTCCCTTTATTTATGGGGCTCTATCTCTTTCTAATTAAATCAGGTAAGGCAAGCTATTGCTACCTGCATGCTACAATGTCCTGATACTCAGAGTCATCAATCAATTTGGTGGACTAAGATATTGAACTAGTTCATTTTTTTAAACAATCTGGCCAGTCAAAAACAACATCTGACTGGTATATTGTCAAGATGTGGTATCTTCTGGAACTTTGCAGGTCAGCGCACATGCCTAGCTACGTGAGATGTCAGCCATACACTGGAATGAATGCTGCCTTTAGCATAAGAAACTTCAGGGGCACCTGGGTGGCTCAGTGGGTTAAGCGTCCGACTTCAGCTCAGGTCATGATCTCACAGTTGATGGGTTCAAACCCTGCATCAGGCTCTGTGCTGACAGCTCAGAGCCTGGAGTCTGCTCCAGATTCTGTGTCTCTCCCTTTGTCCCCTCTCCATTTAAGCCTCCTCCTCCTCGATGTCTCTCAAAATAAATAAATAATCATTAGAAAGAAAAAAAAAAAAAAAGAAACTTTGCAGGTTCCCAGACAGGGAGACTAGAAGTCTCTGAATTCCTTTTCTTTCTTTCTTTCATAGTTTATTGTCAAGTTGGTTTCCATATAACACCCAGTGCTCATCCCCACAAGTGCCCTCCTTCATGCCCATCACCCCCCTTCCCCTCTCCCCCACCCCCATCAGCCCTCAGTTTGTTCTCAGTATTCAAGAGTCTCTCATGGTTTGCCTCCCTCCCTCTCCCCAACTGTTTTTACCCCTTCTCCTCCCCCACGGTTAGAAGTCTCTGAATTCTTGGGTTATCAAGTTTCTTGATATTTCATTGCAGGTATGTTATTTTTTGTAATGGATTCTGTTGAGAGATCCAAATAAGCTCTCATCCACGTTTAAAAGTCTCACTTTGGGGACTGAACTCTGAACTTTCTTCCTACATTGTCTAGCTCTTCCTGTCACGGTTTGGCCATTGGCACTACCTTGTTCCCAAGGCTCCCATAAAAGTGGCAGAAGTGCTCTTGTTCCCAGCAATGGTGACTGTCCCAATAAAAGTGGGCAGTGTCACATTTAAATTGGGCAGGTGGAATTTAAAAACAAACAACAAAAAAGTCATTTTTCTTATGGAAATTTCCAAACATACAAAAGTAAACAATGGTATACCCAACTATAATAATGATTAATTCTTTGCTCATCTTGAGTCACTGATACCCAGACACAATTCCCCACCTTTGCCCTATATTTTTTGAAGTAAATCCCAGACATCCTTTGTTTGGAGGTGAGAGCCTTTCACCTAGTCTGTAATTGCTTCTCTGCCTCTATGAGACCTCCATTAACAAACTGAATCTTTCCCCTCCTTGCTTCATGTTTGTTTGCTTGACAGTTCGAGTTGCAGCTGGGAAAGTGGGGGGACAATGTCTGATTTTCATCTTTGAGCAGACATATGATGCCTTCACTCCACGCAACAGTAAGTGACACTTTATCGTTGGAATCGGCTTCACAGCAAGGAATTTATGGCCTTTCCCATCTTTCTCATGTGTGAGGCTCCCCTCCAGAGTTGCACTCCCACTGAACACAATGGGCCATTCTTCCATGACCTACAACATTCAGCTCCTTATCCCTTGTCATTCAAAGCCAGGAATGCCTGTGTTAGAAGATGTTCCTACATCAGCGAGCCCCAAACTGGGGCTCTGAACAATTAGGACTTCTCATAAATCAGAAGAGGGGTCTGGGAACTGTTTCCAGAAAGTGTATACATTCACCCTCCATATACCACAGGCTGGGGGCACCTGGAGGGCTCAGTCAGTTGAGCATTTGATTCTTGATTTTGGCTCAGTTAATGATCCCAGGGTCGTGGTGAACCCCATGTCACATTCTCCACTGACTTTGGAGCCTGCTTAATATTCTCTCTCTCTCTCTCTCTCTCTCTACCTTTTTCCCTGGATTGCACACTCTCTAACTCTTAAAATATATATATGTGTGTATATATATGTGTATATATATATGTATATATATATATATGGAACAGGCTAAGCATCAAGTTTCTAGGCTTTTGCATGTATTGTTATCAGTTTGGTGAGATAAGCTCGTGCGGATCAGGGTCCTGCTTCGTGGTTATAGATGTCTTTATATGTCTATAGATGTCTTTATACACATATTTATATGTGTATCTATTTATATAAATAGATACACATCTATATATATTTATATACATATAGGTGTCTTTATACACATATAGATGTCTTTATATGTCTATAGATGTCTTTATACACATATTTATATGTGTATATATTTATGTATAAATATATACACATATATTTATATATAAATATTTATTTATACACATATAGATGTCTTTATACACATATAGATGTCTTTATACACATATTTATATGTATATATATATATGGAACAGGCTAAGCATCAAGTTTCTAGGCTTTTGCATGTATTGTTATCAGTTTGGTGACATAAGCTCAGGAGTCCTGCTTCGCAGTTATAGATGTCTTTGGTGAACAACAACCAGAAAAAAGTGGGAATTTTTTTTCTTCCATTTCTTCATAAGAGGAGGAAAATAATTAAGCAAATTCTGTTTGGTGACAGTTTTGCTCCAGGGATAACATTTGAATTCTGAGCTTCTCTTTGGCCTAACTGTAACCTCTGTAGAAAATTAAAATAAAATCCTTCCTATTGGTGCCTTAATGCTTCCCTTATACTGTTTTAAATCAACTTTTCAAAGTGTATTGTCATGCAGTTTTGTCACTATTTGCATTTGAATGTAGCGAATAAAGAATTCCCTGCTGAATCCCTTGGGGAAATGTTGTAGCCCCGGATCCCTGTTTGCCCTGTAAATGTAGCAGCTCTGAATATTCATAAAAGAGGTTTGAACGACTTCTCCATATGGGATTTGCTCTTCTGGGCTGCTCTGGTTTTGTTAAGATTGGTTCTTCACGGTTTTCACTGGTGGCTGTGTGGAGCTCTGGCCATGGACAGGGAAGCTAGTAAGGACAGTTTCCGGAGTGGGGACTCTTCGTCACCGTGGCCAACTGGGTGCTTTCAGGATGTTTTTCTGGCTCTGCCCGCCCACACTTGCTCCCATCCCCCACTCAGTGCACCGCACAGCCATTTACGCACTGGCATTTCTTTTAGATGCAGATTGGTGTATTTCGGTCTATTGTGATGGGTTTGTTTGTTTAAAGAACTGCAGAAACACTTTGCGTTTGACAAGGCTGGGATGGGGGAAAGGAATAAGAAATGGCTGGCCTAGGAGGAATTGTTTTATCGAATAACAATGGCTTTGGGGTAAAGTCTGAACTTTGGAAATTAAAAGGATGGGGAAGAGGAAGGGAAACCCAACTTGTCAGTTAGGTGATCTCTCAGCTTCCTTTCCCCTTCCTTCTCCTTAGGCTTGAGCTATCCCCAGAGGACCCGTGCCTGAAGGCCTTTGTGGGGAATGTAACCACAGATATTCTTCCTGCCCCGAGGCTGCGGGGAACTATGGTAGCCTGACCTCCCTAATACCATGGAATTTTTCTGGCCTCTGTTGTGACCAACCCCGTCCATCCCCTCCAATAAATAATGGCTATAAATGAACATAAGCTACTGTTTATTGAGTGCTTACTTTGTGCCAGGCGCTGTGTTTTTCTTTTTTAAAGGTTTGTGAATGTTTTGTCTTTTTTTTTTTAATGTTTATTTTTGAGAGAGAGAATGCAAGCAGGGGAGGGACAGAGAGAGGGAGATACAGACTCTGAAATAGGCTCTAGGCTCTGAGCTGGCAGTCAGCACAGAGCCCGACGCGGGGCTCGAACCCACGAACCGCGAGGTCATGACCTAAGCCAAAGTCGGACGCTTAACCGACTAAGCCACCCAGGCGCCAGGCAGTGTTTTAATGCGCTTCTTGTCTTACTTGTTTTAGTTCTTATAACAATCCTATGATCATTCCCATTTAGCTAGTGATCAGAGAGGTCAGGTAACTTGGGTCAAGTCACACAGCAAATATGTAGTGGACAGAAATGGAGACCCAGATGCTTTGATTCTGGTTAACTATTTTAACTACTGCAGGATGCTGTCTTGCTCATTTGCTGAGTGAGAAAGGATGCTGAGCACTGGATTCAGGGCTGTGATGATGCAGAAACAGGCTGGGTCTTCTCTGACACTCGTATCTACCAAGTGGGCCAGTCCTGGGGATCGTGCCCAATGTAGCCAAGTGCGGAAGGGCCAGAGGACTCTGCAGAGCTCCAAGGAGATCTGTGGGCAAGTCCAGAGGGACAGAGAAAGGAGCTGAAAGAAGGGCTCGGCGCAGAAGCGGCAGAAGATTGGGAGCAAAGCAAGAAGGGCCCTGGGTGACAACTGTAGGTAGAGTGAAATAGCCATATTCACCTTTCGACTAACTTTTTTTTTTATGTTTATTTATTTTTTGAGAGAGAGAGAGAGAGAGAGTGAGCAGAGAGTGGGCAGAAAGAGAGGGAGACAGAGGATCCGAAGCAGGCTGCGTGCTGTCAGCGGAGAGCCAAACTCGGGGCTTGAACTCACAAACTATAAGATCATGACCTGAGCTGAAACCAAGAGTCAGACGCTTACCTGACTGAGTCCCCCAGGTGCCCCTCACCTTTCTGCTAACGTTAAGGCACAAGGTCAGAGTGGACAGATGGAAGTATAAAATTCTCTCCTTTCACGTTGTAGTTGGCAAAAGTGTCTACAAGAGATTATTTAGTAACCTCCCTCCCCTGACACAGTCCAATGGGTCTAAGAATCTCTACCCTACTGGGCTATCACGGGCATTAAATAAAATAAAAGTGAATATATTGTAATAGTACCCTGTGTGACTGACTGGCTTTACTGTGGGCCCCAGTGCATTATTTTACCCCTTGCAAAATCACAGGTCCAGTCCCTAAGGACTGAGTGATGGAGACTTAACTAAATATTTTACAAAGAGATAGAAGGGGTTATGGTGTAAATCACCAATTTCTATTTTTAAAAAATGTTTATTTATGAAAGAGAGAGAACAAGCTGAGGAGGGGCAGAGAGAGGGAGACACAATCCGAAGCAGGCTCCAGGCTCCGAGCTGCCCGTACAGAACCCAATGCGAGGCTTGAACCCACAACCGCAAGATCGTGACCTGAGCCGAAGTCGGATGCTTAACCGACTGAGCAGATCCATCCCTCTTCTTTTCAAAAATGATTTTTTAATTTTTTTTTAATTTCTGAGAGAGAGAGAGAGAGAGAGAAAGAGACAGCATGAGCAGGGGAGGGTCAGAGAGAGAGGAAGCTACAGAATCTGAAACAGGCTCCAGGCTCTGAGCTAGTTGTCAGCACAGAGCCTGATGCCAGGCTCGAACCCATGAACTGTGAGATCATGACCTGAGCCGAAGTCAGACACTTAACCAACTGAGCCACCCAGGCGCCCTGTATCTCTCTTCTTCAAGCAGCTGCCCTCCACCATCCCCAGTCCTTCCCACAAAACACCCTCGTTTCCCCCTCATCCATCCCTGGCTCAGCTGCCTCTCTGTCAGCTTCCCACCTCCCCCAAGCCCTTGGCCAGCCTGCCTCCCCCACTTAGTAAGCAACAGCCACAAGTCAGGCTCTGCCCGGCTGTAGTTCTCCAAGCAGGTCCCCGCCACGTATGTAAAGACAGTAGCCCATCCTGCCACATATAGAGTTTTTACCAAACGCTCTGGCCCACAGTAAGTGATGGGCGAATGGGGGAGAATACTGGGAATTGTTTCAGTGTCTGTCCTGTGATGTCTTGCCTGGGCCAACATGCAGTCACCCCGGAAGCCAGCTTGCCGGTATTAGTGGGTGACTGACATCAGCGGATGCTGTGGGCCGGCTGAGACCTCAAGAGACGCCTGCATGAGGGTGGGCATTGCCAGTGAGCATCCATAAGTCACCGGGGAGGCAGCCTCCTGTCCAGCACAACTTGCTCCCTCCTGTTTGTAATCACCGGTGGCTCACCTGTCAGTGAGAGCAGAGTGAGTGCGGAAGGCACCCTGCCTGTTCCTGCCGGAGGGAGCAGCTCATTTAGATGAGAGCCCTTGGTAGCTCCTGCGCCTTGAGGATCTGTGCCCCTTGTCTCCCTGCAGAACAGTCCGCTTTTGCTGCTGCTGGAAAGATCTAGGGCCAACCATCAAGTGACTGCTCATCCTCTGTGAGGCCTGGCAAGAGAACCAGGATCTGGGACCAGATTGTTGCACCTGTCCTCACCCCATCGCGCACAGGGACTCACGGTGACTTAGGGTAGACAGAGAGTCCGCGGAATGGACCATAATCAGATTTGTAGTTGGAAGAGACTTCAGAAGTCATTCAGTCGCTTATTGGATACTTTTCATGACAGAGAGCTCATTTCCAGTCTATTTCACTGCTGGCGGCTTTATTTATTAGAAAGCTCTCCCGTCATGAGCAAAATTGAGTTCTTATAACTTGGGGCTCTTTGTCCTAGTGCTGTCCTCTGAAACTGTCCCCCAGGCTCTGTTTAGCTTTAAGATCACCCCAATTACCTAGCATCTAGAGTGGGACTCTTGCACATCTATGTTATTCAGATGTATAATTTTGCAGGGTCTCCACCCAACAGTTCGAAGCACTGTCCACCCTGCTGCCAAAGGAAGGGTTTGTGGGTAACATGTTAATGAGTTATTGCTGGACATTCCTAACATTAGCTCCTCTGCTCTACTCTGCATTGACCTTTATCCCTCTCCCTTCATAGAGCTATCACCCCCTGACATATTTTAGGGAGTCTTTAATCGTTTACTTGTTTATTGACATGTCTTCTCTAAGAATAGACACTGCACGAGAACATAACCTTATCCCAGTCTGTACCAGGCCTGCACTGTATGCCCAGTGTTTAGAACAGTGCTGGAACAGAGGAAGAGCTCAATTAATATTTGTGGAAGGAAATCAAGAGTCAAATTAGGAGAGTGAAGGTCCCAGATCCTGCCAGTATTCATTTGAGCATTCCAGGCAGAGGGAACATCAAGTGCAGAAGCCCTAATGTGAGCATTTCTCTCAAATGCCCAAGAGAAAAATAAGGAAACCAATGTGCCTGGAGTGGGAAGAGACAGAGCGGTAGATGAAGCTAGAGAGATAATGGATGGCCTGATTGTATAGGACAAGTTGTTTATATTTTTTTAAGTTTAATTATTTATTTTGAGAGAGAGCGAGCGAGAGAAACAGAAAGGGGCAGAGAGAGAGCGAGAGAGACTCCCAGGCAGGCTCTGCACTGTCAGTGTGAGAGCCCGACATGGGGTTCAAGCTCATGACCCATGAGATCATGACCTGAGCCAAAATCAAGAGTTGGCCGATTAACTGACTAAGCCACCCAGGCGCCCCCAAGCTGTTTCTTTAAAGGGTGCCTGTTATAGCAGCTGTCACCCAAATCCTGGACTCCAGGGACTTGGGTTCATCCCAGATTTGCACTCATTGGCTGGGCGACCCTGAACCTGAAGCTGATATTTAACTGCTCTGGGGCTTATCCTCTTCATGTGTAATGTGGGATGACACTCTCTGCCTTGTTCAATTTCAGAGTTGTCCTGAGGATGCAATACAATTATATGGGGCCAAGAATTCTGTAAACTGGAAAGCACTATATAAATAGGAGTTATTACTTTTATGATATTGTGATTAAAGATGTATAATCTTGATATAGCGAAAGTATATTTAGTCTGAAAAGGAACTTATCTCCCTCTTGAATTGAATTAATTTCTGGAGCAGTGAGGGGTCGTACAATTTCCAGAGATTGCTCTTTCTGATTTTGCTCACCAACGCCATCACAACCAATACTTATTTAAAGTGCTTAGTATGTGTAAGCATGTGTCCAATTGCTGGAGATACATCAGAGAACAGAACAGAGAGAAATCCCTGCTTTAATGGCATTTACAATCTAGAAGAGGCAGAAAGACAATAAACAGAATAAATAATTATGTAATGTGTTAGGCTTATAAGTGACACAGAGTGCAACAGAGGAAAAAAAGAGCATCATGGAGAAATAGGGAGGACCAAGGACTGGGGCTGCAATCTTATTTTATTTTTTTTATTATTAAAAATTTTTTTAATGTTTATTCATTTTTGAGAGAGAGAGAGGGAGAGAGACATAGAGCACGAGTGGGGGAGGGGCAGAGAGCAAGGGAGACACAGAATCTGAAGCAGGCTCCAGGCTCTGCGCCGTCAGCACAGAGCCTGAAGTGGGGCTTGAACTCACCAACTATGAGATCATGACCCGAGCCAAAGTCGGACACTCAACCAACTGAGCCACCCAGGTGCCCCATGGGAGTTGCAATTTTAAAGGGTGGTCAGACTGGAAGGAGGTGAGGGATTCAGCCATATGGATGCTGGGTCAGAGCATTGCAGACAGAGGGAACAGCAAGTTCCAAAGCCCTAATGTGAGTGCCTCTCTCAAATGCCCAAGAGAAAAATAAGGAAACCAATGTGCCTGGTGTGGGGAGAGACGGAGTGGTAGATGAGGCTAGAGAGATCATGGATGGCCTGATTGTATAGGGCCATGAAGGACTTTGTCAGGACTTTGGATTTTACTTCAAGGGAGAAGGGTAGCCCTTTGAAGGTCTTGATATTGTGTCATCTGACTTTCATTGACTTATTCTGAAGGCAATGATGAGAATAAATCATCAGGGATGAGAATAGAAACAGGAAAACCAGTGATCTCGCTACTACATGTAATCCAGAAATGACGGTAGTTTGGATGAGGGAGGTAAAGCAGGGAAGAAAAGATAGGATTCTAGATGTAATTTGTAGGAAGCTCCAATAGGATTTACTAGTAGCTCTGTTTTGGTGAGAAAAAAAAAAAAGAATCAAGGATGAGCCAAGGTGTTTGGCATGAGCCACTGAAGAATGGAATCACCATTTATTGATGTGAGGTGACTATGGGAAGAGCAGGCTTGGGGGAAATCTCAGGGGCTCAACCTTGGATATGTTACTTCTGAGAAGATGATTAGATATTCAGATGAAGATGGTGAGTAAGCATATACCAGCAGGAGCCCAAAATACAAATAAATAGATAACTCAAAAGTCATCAGCACGTAGCTTATATTTAAAGCCACTAGACGGGGTGCCTGGGTGGCTCAGTCGGTTAAGCATCTGACTTTGGCTCAGGTCATGATCTCACGGTTTGTGGGTTCGAGTCCCGCGTCGGGCTCTGTGCTGACAGCCAGCTCAGAGCCTGGAGCCTGTTTCAGTCTGTGACTCCCTCTCTCTCTGACTCTCCCCTGCTCACGCTGTCTCTCTGTGTCTCTCAGAAATAAATAAAACATTTAAAAATTTTTTGAAAAAGCCACTAGACTGGCTGAGAATACTGAGGGCACTCTGCCTGGTGGTTAAGGACTGAGTGCTGTGGCACTGCAGTGTTTAGGGACTGGGGACTGGATGGGAGGAGGAGAGGGAAGGCAGTGACACTGACTTTGAAAGACAGCCAACGAAGCCGTTGTGAGCGTGCTATGAAGGCACACACACGAGTTGTGTCTTTCCACAATGTCAGCTTTATTCGATCATGAAGCAAGGTTAAAGCAGGTTCAGGATTCCAAACTCAGTGACATTTTGGTACGTATTTAACTTGGCTTCATTCAAGTCACACAAAGCAAAGCACAATACAAAGCCACACGACCAACAAGATCCAACAAGGGGCAGGAAGTTAACGAACCAAATGTGAAGTCGGTCCGTGAGAGCACAGCTGAGATGAAGCCTCGGTCCAGGTCACCTCTTGCTTGACATGTAGGGCTTATTTTGTTCAAGCAGTGGAGAATCCCTTATTATGTTCTGAGATCAATCAGGCAGAGCCTTCATTGGCAGTTGCCTTTTTCGATGTGATCAAACATGAAAGGGTCAGTGTCTGGAGTCTGCCATTTGCTGCAAAAGTCCTCCTTTTTAAAGGAGTTTAATCAGCTGTGGGCTTCTGTAGGCCTTCTTTGCTTCTGCTGGTTATCAGTCCTGGGTGCCATCAGTCTGTGCTGTTCTCAGCAATCTCTGGTCTTAGCTATAATGCCCTTGGCTGTTTACATCACAGCTTGACAGGAGGGACTCCATCTTGCTCTCTACAGAGGCAGAGGGAAATCAGGACACCGTGAGGTCCTGGACGCCAAGTGAAGCTGGTGCTTCAAGGTGGGGACAAGATCAACCACATCGAACATGGCTGAGAGGTCAACGAAGATGAGCTCTGGGAACTGACTGTGGGTGTCTCAAAGCAGAGGCCATTGAAGGCTTTGATAAGAGCAGATTTGCTGGAGTGGTGGGGGCAGAAGCTGGATAGAGTGAACATAAGAAAGAAAGAGGAGAGTAAGTGGAGAGAGCAAATGTAGATGTTTTTTGAAGAGTGTCACTCTTATAGGAAGCAGAGAGAGAGCATATGGCTGGAGGCAGCCATGTGTCAAAAGAATGTCTTTGTTTTGCATTTTTGAAAAAATGTTTTATTTATTTCTAGGAGAGAGAGAGAGAGACAGCGTGAGCAGGGGAGGGTCAGAGAGAGAGGGAGTCACAGACTGAAACAGGCTCCAGGCTCTGAGCTGGCAGTCAGTACAGAGCCCGATGCAGGGCTCGAACCCACGAACCGCGAGATCATGACCTAAGCGAAAGTTGGACGCTTAACCGACTAAGCCACCCAGGCACCCCATGTTTTGCATTATTTTTTGAGCTGGGAGAAATAACATCATATCTGTATGCTCATGCGAATCATCCAATGGTTATGGAAAAATGGATAACACGAGAAAGAAAGGAGGGAGATCTTGGAAGAAGGTTCTTGATTAAGTAAGAGGGTGGGGTCAAGGCAAAATGGAGGAGTTGGAATTAGCTAGTGGAACTGATAGTTCACTCGTAGGAGAAAAGAAATCAGAGAATATGGAGTCACATGAAGAAAGGTGGACAGATACGGTGGTGGAAGTGTGTGGAGATTCTCTTCTGAGAGTTCCTCCTTTCTCAGCGAAATAGGGGGGAAAGGTCTTCAGGTGAGAGTGGGGATGAGGGGGCAGATACTGGGGTTTGAAGAGAGAAGGAAAAAAAATGCAGCAGGATCAGGGACAGACCATAACTGATGTGGTGTAGGTGTTTCTCGAAGGGCTTTGGTGCTGCACCCGTGTGAGAGAACCTCAGTGCTGCTCTGTGCTGCAGAATACTAGCCATCCCTGTCCCCCCCTTCAGATTTCTTGGCCAGCTTTTTATTAATTTTTAAGAATAAGTTTTGAAGTTAAAACTCACTTGTGGGGGCTCCTGGGTGGCTCAGTCGGTTAATCCTCCGACTCTTGGTTTCGGGTCAGGTCATGATCTCATGGTTTGTAGGTATGAGCCCCCCATCAGGCTCTGCACTGGCAGCACAGAGTCTTCTTGGGATTCTCTCTCTCTTTACCCCTTCCCCTCACTCCCCCCACCTCCCCCCACCACCAATAAATATTAAGAAAAAACAAAACACAAAAAACCTCACTGTGCATCACTCAAATGATTCCAGGTTGTGGGAGCTATCAGAACAGTCATGGTCTTTCCAAAATTGACTTCATTAAAAAAAAAAAAGAGGGGGGGTGGAAATGCTATGCTCTGACCCAAGCTGACCTTCACAATGTTCCAAATTTATGCAGCGTTCATGGCTTAACTTCTCCCTCACATCATTAGTTAGGGAGTCAATCCAGGCCTGGGAGAGGAATTTTTTATTTCTGTTGTTTCAGACAAATGTGCTAACCTTTCCATTTCTCCCTGCCAAAGTGACTTTGGTTTATCTGGCCAGGCATTCCTGGCCTGACTTATTTTATCTTTTTTAAAAATTCCAAATGCTCCCTTGAATCACACTACCGTTTAGACAGCAGCCAAGAGTCTTCAATTTTGGTTTTAAGTATAATTTGTCTAACTACTATTAGAATCAAGCAGCTCACAAGTATTCGTGAGGCAATTATGATGGGCCAGCCGGGAAATTGTAACGTGCAGTCATAGCTCTTCCATACTTGGTGTTAACAACATGGCGGCGAAGACACGATGGATGACTTCTCAGGCTCAGCTGCCTCATAATAAGGAAACTGAGGGTTGAGGGAGTGCTCACAGGATCAGGGTGGGAAGATGACCTGGGCATGTGACATTTTCTCACCATAAACCTGAAAGCATATTCATTGTGGTCATTAAGATCTGCATGTCTCCCTTTCAGGGCAGGCTGGTACCATGGGTGTGTTTGAGTAGCTGTTTTCATAGTGGGGGATATGCTCCCCTTTTGCGGTCACCTCTGGTTGAGAAGCTGCGCACACAGCGAAAGCCGTCCTCTCACCACTGCTGCCCACAGGCACTGCCCTGTGTTACTGATGCCCTCCGTCCTTAGGACCATGGAAGCAATGTTCTAAATAGCGATGAGTTTCATTTTTTTAAATTTTTTATGATGTTTATTTTTGAGAGAGAGAGAGAGAGAGTACATGCACGAGCAGAGGAAGGGCACAGAGAGAGGAAGACAGAGGATCTGAAGCGGGCTCCGTGCTGACACCACAGAGCCCCAGGCAGGGCTCGAACTCACAAACCCGGAGATCATGACCTGAGCCGAAGTCAGACATTTAACGGCCAAGCCACCCAGGCGCCCCACGGTGATGAGCTTCTATGCATGATTCTGTAAAACCTCAACTCTCCTTGGTTCATGAGTCCTTTTGGATAGTTGAGAGTTTACTTCAAGGACAAAAAGAGAAGTAACATTTTTCCTGAATACCTACTCTGCACCAGCTGCTTTTGCCTATTTGGTCCCATTTAATTCTTTTTAAAAAAATTTTTTTAATGTTTTTTTAAAATTTATTTCTGAGAGAGAGAGAGAGAGACAGTGTGAGCAGGGGAGGGTCAGAAAAAGAGGGAGATACAGAATATGAAACAGGCTCCAGGCTCTGAGCTAGCTGTCAGCAGAGTCCGACATGGGGCTCGAACCTACAAACTGTGAGATCATGACCTGAGCCAAAGTCGACACTTAACCGACTGAGCCACCCAGGTACCCCAAGAAAAATGATTTTTAATTCCCATATTTCCATCTAAGGAGTACGGATTCCAAGGAGCATGCCTTGCTACCGAGGGAGCACAGGTGTGAGGAGGCGCCCCGGAGACCCTACACTGCTCAGGCCTAAGGGGAGCACAGAGATCCGGGGGGAAGAACAGCTGGAGACCCCCAGTGCTGGAGGGGGGCCGCATGGAAGGGTAGAGGGCCGGGGAGCTGGCGGGCCAGGAGGTTGTTGCTCGCAGAGATGCCCAGTGGACACTGAGGAAGAAACAAAATGCTGTGCTCTGTGAGGTTGCTTCTCTCCTCCATCTCCCAACCCGCCTCGAGCAGAACACTTTCTTTCCCTTGTGCTTCACGACAGGCGCTCGCTCTGCGGGTAAGGGAATAGTATTGAAGCGAGAACTCAGGGTTGCCTCAACAAAGGCCACCCACAAGGGTCTGGTGAGCATTTTCAAAGTCTATTCTTTTTCAAATATTCGCTTCATGAATATTTACTAAGTCCTTTCTCTGCGCCAGGCTTTGTTTTAGGGTGCCAACAAAACCCAGTGATAAACAAGAAGGAAGTCTCTGCCCTTGTAGACGAGTTGAGGGAGACCAACAGTGAAAAACGACTAAGGAAGAGCTGTAAGGAAAAGAATACAACAGAGAATTCTTTCTGAAGGGTCCAAGAGAAATCTTCCTGAAATATTTTTCACATGTGCCTGCTTTATTAAGAGAGAACTAATGGCTTATGACATTTGTTTCACAAAGGTTTATTGATTCATTACCGTGTGCAAAGTCCAATTCTAGGTACTATGGTAAGCAGATTGAACACAGGTCTTCACGGAGCATCTGCTTAATAGCAGAGATGTGCCGGGTTTGTTAGTGATGAGGTGGCTAAACTGCTATAAGCTTCCCAATGCAGTTGGCATGAGGGCATTTTAAAAATATACATATTTATATATTTTTGAGGGGGGAGGGGCAGAGATAGAAGGGGGCAGCATCCGATGCAGGTTCCACGCTGACAGCAGAGAGCCTGATGTGGGATTGGAACTCTTGAACCATGAGCTCATGACCTGAGCGGAAGTCAGAAGCTTAACCGTCTGAGCCACCCAGGTGCCCCAGGAGTGCACTTCTTTAGGATCCTGAAATTGGTCTAGAGAGGGAGAAAGCCTCATAGAAACTGCTGGCTGTGCCCTCACTTTGTTATATCCTGGCTCTCTTAACGTTTGACCTTTGCTTCACTCAAATAAACACGTGTGCCTCTGTGTCGCCCAGTTTACGAGCCTGTCTGCCTGTCCACAGCTGGTCTCCTTTTTCCGGTACTCCTGACTGAGGTAGAAAAGTGTAATGATCGAGTACATGGTTTCTCAGCTCTGTCACTTATAGCAGAACCGCCGGAAACTGGGCTGTTGTCTCCTTATCGGTAAACTGTGGATAATATTGTATCGACTTCGTGGAGTTCTCAGGAAGGTCAAGTTAATTAATTTATGTATAGTAATTAGAGAGGTGCCTGGCATACAGAAAATTTTGAGTGAGAGTTAACTATTGTTATTCTGGTGTTACCAGTGTTCATTATTGGTATTTCAACTCATCTCACTTACCCTCAAGACCACCCTGCACTTCCCAAGCAGCGAGGCCACCAGTGCTGTTTTCAGAAAATGGGTCTACTTTTTGCTTCTTTTTTAATGTTTATTTATTTGTTTTGAGAGGGAGAGAGGGAGAGGCAGAGAGAGAAGGAAACCGAGGATCCAAAGTGGGCTTTGCACTGACAGCAGAGAGCCCAATGTGGGGCTCGAACCCATGAACTATGAGATCAGGACCTGAGCTAAAGTTGGACGCTAAACTGACTGAGCCACCCAGGCACTCCAAAAAGAGATGTACTTCTACTTGAGGCATATGAAGCAACAGTGCAGTGCTATTTGAGATGGACCTTGAAGGTGGGGAGGCGGTAGATATTTGGGAATGGCAGGCAAGGGAAAGGGAAGCCATTCTAGTCAGAGAATGTTCCATGAGCAAAAGAGCAGAAGCCTGGCATGTGGGACGGCACTGATGTATGGGGGGATGTGATTTGCCTGAAGACTGAATGCATGAGGTCAAGGCCAAGGGGTTAAGTGTGGAGACATTAGCTGACAAATTGTGAAGCCACGTGAATTCTAAGGTTATTGGTGCTAGACTTTACCCTAGAGGCAAACGGGGACCTATTGTGGATTTTTAGGAAGGCGGTTTTATACTCAGCTATAATGTAGGTGTGTTTACCCCAACATTAAATACCCAAAGCAACAGTAATAGTGTGAGTTATTCATTTTTTCCCAACTAGTTTTATCTAGCTATTAGATGCTTGCCAGGGATTGGTCAAGAAAACCTAAGTGAATTAATTACCTATAGTATATATTCCAAATCAAGAATATTCCTTATTTTCTGAGTAAGAAGGCATAAAAAATACATAAGGGTTTTCCATCATAGATACACAAACCTTTAGGGCTACAGATGAAATTTAAAATAACATTTAGGGGCCTCCTGGGGGGCTCAGGGCATGACCTCGCTGTCCACACAGAGCCTGCTTCCTATCTTCCGTCACCTTCTCTCTCTGCCCCTCCCCTGCTTGTGCTCTCTCTCTCTCTCTCTCAAAAATAAACATTTCAAAAATAAAATAAAATAACATTTAATTCATGTACCTGTTTACTCTTGCATATGTAACATTACAAACCATGAAATAGTATATTCATTTATAAATATTGCCTTTCTTCATGCATATTTCAGCAGCTTTATTCAAACTCATCACAGGCATTTTCAGCATCCATGTCTTTGCCACTGCTAAGTGAATTTTAGAATTGTCAACTAGTTTTCCAGGACACAATGCCTTCACGTTTGTCTAAGTGGTTTGATATAAAGCCCTTTTTGCAACTGTGTGTAATAAAATTTTATCCTAGGATACACATATCCTTTTGCAAAACATAAGGGTGGTTTTGATTTTCCATTTTCCCTATAGCTAGCTATTCATAATTTCCACAGAATAACCAATATTATGTCACTTTTTTATTAGTAAAGGATTTTTAATTTTGTGCAAAAGTTTGACACAATAAGGTCAAATGAAAAAGGCAGGATACATAATTATATAAATATTATATGACCCCAGCTATGAAAAACTATCCAAAACAATTCTATTTCTTTTAAAAGGTAATTTGTTAAAAGCTTATAGACAACATCCAACCCCAGTTATCATGCAGTTATAACCCAGGACTAATTATTAGATGTGGGTTGATTTTCTTTGCCTTGCTTTTTACCAATTTTATCTGCTTTTTTCTACAAGCACCCAAACTTCGCATACACTGTGGTTGTTTATCAGGTCCCTAGTACAGTCCTCATAATGGGCATCAGGTATGTGTCTTCCTTCCCACAGCTTCCCTGACATAGAGGCTCGGTGCCCTCCGTCTGTACGCTAGGCGCCCAGGCCCCATCAACTGGCTTCATCTGCACCCATTTACTTGTCTGCGTCTCTAACTAGATATCAGGCGTCTTGAGGGCAGAGGCCGTGTCTTGTTTATGAACTCAGTCCCTGGCATGATGTCTGAATGGGTAAATGAGCAAATAAGTGTCACACCTCCTCCTGGGATAAAGGATCATTGCAGTATCTTAGAGAGCTGGTTCAAATTTCAAATGATGCCATATGTAGACTTTCATGCTTGTTGATTCCAACTATGTACACACATTAAGACATATCCTTCCCATCTGTCGTCTAAGTGTATGGGTGGCCAAATCTCATACACGAGGTGATGAATGGAGGACAGGCAGTGCCTGCAACTTAAATGTAAAGTGTTCTTTGGGAAAAAAAAAAAAAAAAAAAAACACGCCATGCTCAGGCCTGTTTGTTTCCATTCATGACATGACTTGGTCTGTGCCGGGGCCACACCTCTGTCTTCACAGAGTACGTGCAAGTTCAGCATGTCTCTAAACCAGGAATCTGCTTTGAGTTTGTTTTATCTCAATTAGAACTTCGCCTGCCTCCTTCCAAGTTGCCTTTCATAGGTGTATTTTTAGATTGTTAGATAGCTGGTGGATGGTTTTCCAGAAGTTTCTGCCATTTGTGGGTGGTAAGCCGTTGCTTTAGCCAACCTCCACCATCCACTGCTCATAGTTTCCCCATAGGCAAGCACACTTAGGCACATATATACCCAGAGTGGGATTTTCACAATACTTTTGTTGCATCTATTTCACGTTGCTGCAGTCTTGATCACAGTTTACATACAGTGTCTTGGCCAATACTCTGCTCTGTCATTCCGTGTGATGGACAGTGTACCAAATACATACCATAGACTTTTGTCTTCAATGCCTTCCTTCCCATTCCTGCGATTCACTCAACCAGCAATATCAGCGCTTTCTACCTCAAGGCAGCGAGAGACACTCACTCTCTGGGTGAGGATGTGATTTGGGAGATTATTACAGGGTCCAGAGCATCAACATTAGGACATAATGGGACAGAGCCTGGACTCTAGAATCAGATGCCTGCTTTGATATTGATTCTGCTGTTGACCAGCTATGTGATACGGAGCAAGACTCTTATTATTTTCTCTGTGCCTCAATTCTCTCATCTGCTGACTGGGTATATAATATATATAGTATACTCCTACTTTGTGAGGAGTAATTAGCTAAAGTATGTGATGGGCTTAAAATAATACCTCATACATAATAACTGTTCATTTTAAGTGTGACTTATTTATCATTTTTTATGAAGGTAAAATAGTAGCTGTTATTATTATATATTATACTGGCTCTGGTCCACTGGAAAGGAATGGACTTCCATGACTGGGCTAAATTGGGCTAGCCTCTCCCAGCCCCTTCCCCTGCAAAGTAGGGCTTAGTTTGGGGTAGGAAACTTGGACTTTCTCTGCTTGCAGAGGTTGGGAGACGGATACCAGGGCTGTCACTTTTCCATCCAGAACAGGAATCATGTGGATGCCTGTCCCTCTGGTCATTTGTATAGTCCATTTTTTTCCCAGTCATCCTGACAACTAATCCTTTGACTCTTCCTAGAGATTTCCTTACATTGGACATCCCATTTAATCTCCCTCTCATCTCCTAATGAGGAGGCTGGCCCAGCCTCTCCTTATCCCTCTCCTGGGCCATTGAAGAAGGTTCCGCACTGTCTTTTCTACTTCTAGTCACTGTCTTTTCTACTTCAAGTCCCAGCATCCCCATCCAGTCTTCACACTGCCTCCAGAGAGATCTTTCTAAAACAAATCTCATGTTTCTTCTCTGCTGAAAGCCTTCAATGGCTCCCTATTACCTGCACAGTAATGTAAGAAAAACTTCCATTTGGCTTTCAGAACGTCCTGCAACATGGTTAGAGGCTTACTTCCCCATACTCTTTCCTGTTTACCTACTATTCCAGCCAGAAGGAACCAGCACCAATATTTCTGCTTCCTTCTTTTTCTCAAGACATTTCCTTCTCCACATTACCTTTCCTGCTATTTCTATCTGTTGCATTTTCATCTTTAAAATCTAAAGTGAGATACTCATTTATAAAACGAGACTTTCCTCTCAAGATTTAATATCCCCCAAACCATTACGTCTCCACTCAGAATTTTTTTTTTTTGAGAGAGAGAGAGAGGGAGAGAGAGAGAAAGAGAAGCAGGGCTCACTTGAAGTGGGGCTCAATCTCTCCTGATGCAGAGCTCGAACTCACACCGTGAGATCATGACCCGAGCTGCAGTCCGATGCTTAACCCACTGAGCCACCCAGGCGCCCTCCAGTCAGAATGTTTTTGTCTCTCTCATACTTACCATAGTAATTTGTTTCCATCTCTATGATAACGCATAGCACAGACTGCCTCGTGATACTTATTTTTAACTTCACTTTATTTCAAAACTGTTTTCAGATGGCTAACAAAAACAACATGGTAATATTTGTCAAAATTCATCAAATAGTACACTTAAGATGGGTTTATTTTATTGCATGCAAATTATACCTCAATAAAATTGATTTTAAGAGAAAAATACAGTAAAAGCAAAGCTGAATAAAAATAAACAAATGGGAAAATTAGCAAGAAGGGAAAATAAAGATGGAAAAATAAAATAAATTTAGGGGTAAAATTAGTAGAAACATGCATGCCATAACTTTCCATGGACTAAAAATTTGCCTCTGATTAAATTTCCAGCATCCGAAGGAAATAGGGAATTATGACCAGAGAAATAGAGAGATTTTCCTAGTTCTGAAACTTGAGCAAAATCTTTCTTATGGTTTTCTTTCATTTTCTTTCTTTTTCTTTCTTTCTTTCTTTCTTTCTTTCTTTCTTTCTTTCTTTCTTTCTTTCTTTCTTTCTTTCTTTCTTTCTTTCTTCCTTCCTTCCTTCCTTCCTTCCTTCCTTCCTTCCTTCCTTCCTTCCTTTCTCTTTCTTTTACATGTATTTGAGAGAGAGGGAGAGAGAGAGAGAGCAGGACAGGGGCAGAGAGAAAGGAAGAGAGAGAATCCCAAGCAGGCTCCACGCTATCAGTGCAGAGCCCCATGCAGGGGTCAAACCCACGAACTGTGAGATCATGACCTGAGCCGAAGTTGGACACTTAACTGACTGGGCCACCCAGGCGCCACTGTCACGGTGTCTTATGCAGAGAATACTGTGTGATCTAAAGGACAGCTTTCTCAACAATAACCCTATGTTAAAACCAATAAGGAGTTATACAGGACTGTTTCTTATAACATCTCTTAGTTTATGTTGCTGGCAGAACATCAAAGTGCAATTAAGAAAACAGTCCCATAAGGGACTAAACTAGTGCAGCTCAAGTGCATAGCTTTCAGCTCTTGGCCAAATTAGGAAATAAAATTTAAAATAACTGTAGAAATGGATGGATTGTTTATCCTTCAAGAAATCCTTTAATTTAGGGGCGCCTAGATGGCTCACTCAGTTAAGTGTCCGACTTCAGCTCAGATCATGATCTTGTGGTCCGTAAGTTCAAGCCCCACACTGGGCTCTGTGCTGACAGCTCAGATTCTGTGTCTCCCTCTCTCTGCACCTCCGTCTCTCCCTGTCTCTCTCTCTCAGAAATAAACATTAAAAAATTAAAAACAAGAAATCTTTTAAATTAATAATATTTTTTGCCAATATTTGAGAGAGTTTGAGACCTCAGAGTCTGTGGCCAGATCCGAGAATACAGGTGGCTTCTGTTATCAGTCAAGGACAGACCTTTGTTTTTGAAGCTGTGTTGTTAGCTGCAAACGCATTTATGACTGTTATGTCTTTTTGTTGAATTCACCCTTATAACATCATGTCATGTCTCTCTTCATCCCTGATAATATTTCTTGGTCTGAAGTCTTTGTGTGAAATCGATGTGGCTAGTCCAGCTTTCTTTTAATTAGTGTTTGGATAATTCTTTCTTTATCCTTTTACTTTTATTATTTTATTTTTGTTTATTCATTTTTGAGAGACAGAGACAGAGTGCGAGTGGAGGAGGGACAGAGACAGAGGGAGACACAGAATCCAAAGCAGGCTCCAAGCTCTGAGCTGTCAGCACAGAGCTCGACGCCGCACATGAACTCATGAACCATGAGATCATGACCTGAGCCGAAGTCAGATGCTCAACTGACTGAGCCACCCAGGAGCCCCTCTTTATCCTTTAACTTTTAACCTATGGTTTTATATTTTATATTTATATTTTACATTTTAAGTTTTAACATATTTTAAATGGGGTTCTTGAAGATGGTATAGAATTGAGTCTTTTAAAAAAATACAACCTGACAATATTTGTCTTTTAACTGGTATGTTTACATCACTCACATTTATTTTATTTTTTCTTTTTGTTTTTTTAAGCTATCATTTTAAAGTAATCTCTTCCTCCAGTGTGGGGCTCGAACTTACAACCCTAAGAAAAAGAGTCATAAACTCTACTGACTGAGCCAGGCAGGCACCCCTGTATCACTTACATTTACAGTAATTATTGATAAGTTTCAGTTAGAACCCTATTACCAAATTACCATCTTGCTTCTTGATTTTTATTTGTTTCAGTTGTTCTTCGCTTTTATATATATTTCTACCTTCTTTAAGTTTAATTAGAATTTTTTTAAAATTCTGTTTTTATCTCCTCTGTTGACTTACTTACATTAGTGATAGTCCTAGAGCTTATAATACACATTTAAAAATAATCTGAGTCAATTTAAAAGAATATTATACCACTTCAAGGGAAATATAAAGACTTAATATCAATTACTCCTTCCCATCCTTTGTGCCATTGTTGTTGTATATTTCACTTTTTATCTATGCTATAAACATTGTAGCAACACATTGTTACTGTTTTTGCTTTAAACAGTCAGGTACTTTTCAGGATAATTAAAAGTAGGAAAAAAATTGTTTTTCCTTTTTCATTTCTTTATGTAGATTCAAATTTATTTCCTTTTCTTTTAAAAGATTTTATTTTTGAGTAACCTCTATATCCAATGTGGGGCTGGAACTCACAATCCCAAGATCAAGAGCTGCACATTCTACCAACTGAGCCAGCCAAATGCCCCCGTAGATTCAAATTTCTGACTTACATTTCTTTCGCTTGAAGAAATTCTTTTAACATTTCTTTTTTTTTCTATTTTTTTTAATGTTTGTCTATTTTTGAGAGACAGAGTGCAAATGGGGGAGGGGCAGAGAGAGAAGGAGACCCAGAATCTGAAGAATGCTCCACGCTCTGAGCTGTCAGCACTGAGCCCAATGAGGGGCTCGAATTCATGAACCTTGAGGTCATGACCTGGGCTGAAGTTGGACACTTAACTGACTGAGCCACCCAGACGCCTAACACGTCTTGTAGAGGAGGCCTGCTAGTAGTAAATTCCCTAAGTTTTTGTCTAAGCAAGACTTTATTTCTCCCTTACTTTTTTTTTTTTTTTTTTTTTTTTTTTTTTGTAAGAGAGAGAGAGTGTATGTGAGCAGGGGAGAGGGGCAGAGGACAAGTGAGAATCCCAAGCAGGCTTCACGCTCAGCATGGACACTGATGTGGGGCTTGATCCCAAAACCCTGGGATCATGACCTGAGATGAAATCAAGAGATGGACGCTCAACCAGCTGAGCCACTCCCTTACTTTTGAGAGCTATTTCTGCTGGGTATAGAATTAAGAGTTGGTTTTTGGTGTTTTGTTTTGTTTTATTTTGTTATTCTGCTCTTCAAATTAGCACTCCATTGTACTCTTGCTAAAATGGCTTGACGGTAAGTGTGCTGTAACTCTTAGCATTGTTCCTATGTAGGTAATGAAATAAAGTGTCCTTTTCTCTGGTTGCCTTCAAATTTTACTCTGAGCTTTTTGGATCTGTTATGATTTGGTTGCCTCACTAATTTTGGAAAATTCTTGGCCATTATCTCTTCAAATATTTCTTTTGTCCACTCTCTCTCTTTTTCTTTTTTGGATTCCAAATACATATATATTTAATATCGTGTATTTAATATTGTCCCACATCTCCTGGATTCTCTAGTCTGGTTTTTTGGGGGTTTTGTTTTTGTTTTTTTCTCTTCTTTTTCTTTCAGTTTTGGTAATTTCTGTTGACCTATTTTCAGGTTCACTGATTTACTGATTCCTCCTTCACCCATGTCAAATCTACTGATGAACCCACTGATAATATTCTTTATCTCTGCTCCTGTGTTTTTTTCTAGTATTTTCATTGGATTCTTTCTTACAGCTTTCAACTCTAATGAACTTATCTGATTTTCCATGTTGCTTGCTTTTTCCATTAGAGTCTTTAACACATGAATCGCAGTTATTTTAAATCCCTAATGTGATAGCTCGAACATCTGTATTATTTATGAATCTGGTTCTAATGATTGCTTTTTCTCTTTAGGCTTTTGGGCAGGGGGGGACTTTTTGTATGCTTTGTAATTTTTTGTGGAAAGTCAAACATATTGTATAATACAGTAGATAATGACGTGAGCTCGTATTTTTTTATGCTTGAAGATGATCATACCTTTCCTTTTGGTAGACCTTTAGTGTAGGGAGTTTATGTTAACCTAGTCAGATAGGCTGGGTTGGTTGTTCCTGGACTTACACTTAGTGCACCAAAGCCTTCAAGTTCCTCTAATGATAACTTCTGTTTATGGTATGGACTAATTTACAAGAGGTTTTTTTTTTTTTTTTGGTCAATGTCTATTCTCTGCTTGACTTTTAATCTTCATGCTTGGATTTCTCTCTTTGCACTGCACTGCTATCCAGTGAGAATCTGGCTTTTGTAGCTCTCCTGGCTCTGTTCCGGTGTTACTTGTACTTGATGCTTATTAGCGCAGAGAAGATGGGTATGTGGAGGGGCCATTCTCTGATGTTCTGAGTAGGCCTCGGCTGTAGGCAGGCACTCTCCATCTGGGCCTCAAGGTAGCAGCTCTTCCACGGCCTCTTGCTCCTCTAGATGCCATGCTGCAGCCAGCATGTGCCTGCCCTTCTACTGCAGGTCGAGTTTTCCCTCTCTCCTACCCCCTTGCCCTCTTCAGTGAGTTTCCGCCAATGCCCTGAGACTACTGTTTTGCTGCCCTCCCTGCTCAGTATTTTCTTCCTCAGAGAAGACAAGGGAGGCAGAATTTCAGCAACGGCTGCTGTCCCCCCTCCGCCAGCACCACGAGAGGAGCCTTCTCCCCAGTCTTCCTTGGCAGACTTTGCTGGGATTCCTGGAGAAAATAATTTCTAAGGGAACCCTTACTGTTTGACAATCAAGGGAACAGAATTGGACTCCTCTTTATGAAAGTTAAAGATCCCAAACAGTTCTTAAGCCCGAAGAGACTGCCACTCTACCTCACCTCGGAAGGGGCTGCTGGGGCCCCTATAGACAGGGCCGTGGTATTTATTGGACAAAATCGTCCAAGGCTTTTCTTCATTCTACCCACAACACTACCCACCAGACAGTCAAATGCATCCTTTTTTTAAAAAATTTTTTTTAAACTTATTTCTAAGAGAGAGAGGCAGCGTGAACAGGGGAGGGTCAGAGAGAGAGAGGGAGATACAGAATCCAAAACAGGCTCCAGGCTCTGAGCTAGCCATCAGCACAGAGCCCAACGCAGGGCTCGAACCCACATGACTTGAGCCAAAGTCGGTCGCTTAACTGATCTTCAAGGTCATAAAGTTCTACATGGAGAACAGTGGATTCCAGGTTTGGATTTCAAGGGGCAGTGACATTAAAACAACAACAAATCATTGGGAGGATCATTAGGTTCTTAGCTTTTTATTTTTTAGACCAAAAAGTGCTCATTTTGCCATCACACCATTTCAGTATCGAAGAACATTTAATATCCCC